>NC_044495.1:36389710-36764710 GCF_902362185.1 Chanos chanos | reverse complement strand
GGACCAATAAGGAGCATTTTTTTGTAACTTCCCCCATACTTCAAACATTTAAGTTTTCCAATTTGAGGCATTGACTTAACAATTGACCAAAATGGTGTTAAGAGCTCATGGGTATTGAGTTATCTGCCCTTAGGGACACCTAGAGGACAACAACTGAGGTACATGTTGGAGGTACAGGAGATCGGGTTCTTCAATATACCATTTTTCAATATCCATCCACATTACTCAAGTATCTTTGCCTCTCTCTCTGTCTTTGCCTCTGTCTCTACCGCTGTCTTTCTCTCTCTCTCTCTCTCTCTCTCTCTCTCTCTCTCTCTCAACCCTTAGGTTTAACATCACTTCATTTCCCCTCATCTCAAGGCCCCAGTTTACACTTCTCTCACCTGTACTTTTCATTCTCCTCTCTCTCTCAGAATCAGGCGTGTATCTTAAGCTGGCAGATCCACTCTCTAATCTACTGTAAGAGCGCCTTAGTCAGCTCCAGCTCCTCAGCACTCGTATGGCTAAATCAGCAGTAATGCATTCAATCTCTTCAGCCCAGGGCATTTCACACTGACTGTTATCGCTGTGTATTATGTGTGTTTTATATGTTTAATTCTAATTTGACTTTTAACTTTTAATTGGATAGTATAGAAGTGATGGCAAACATTTTAATAACCATGATTTTTCTTAGTGTTGGTTTTGTTGGTCTTTTTTATCGTTACGGTGTCTTTGCATTGTCAGCATTATGACTGAGAATGTTCTGTCAGTAGGACAGTAAGAGAGAATGAGAGAGATAGAGGGATAGAGAGAGAGAGAGAAAGAGGAGGAGAAGAGGAGAGAGAGAGAAAGAGGAGGAGAAGAAGAGAGAGAGAGAGAGAGTATTTGAAAGAATCGCTGTAGAATACTATGGCTTTGGCGTGAATGAGGGTGAAGCAGAGAGGGAGGGTAGAGCAGGGAGAGGAGAGAAAAATATCCTTGGGGGAGGAGACTTTACTTCATAAGTGATTTAACAGTTCACTGATTGTTGGCAGAGAGGAGTTGTCAAACATCTCATCCATCCACACTTTCTCTTTAAAATCTCTCTCCCTCTCTTTCTGTCTCCCATCTCTGTATTTCTACAGGTGCAGGTGGGCACCTCCCATCAAGAACAGAGGGTTGTGGGATACATAACATGTACTCATCTGCATGCTATTGAAGGTATGTGTCTGCCATCTTACACCAAAACTATACACACACACACTCTCTCTCCCTCTCTCTCTCTCTCTCTCTCACACACACATACACACACACAAAACCACCCTAGGAAGCACTGTTATTGCACAGGCATCAAACCGTAGGATTTTTAATTTCCCCAAGTAGATCCACTGTCACTCAGTTTCAGAGACTGAAGAGAGAGAAAGATGTGAAAGATTCACAAGCTCTAGATTCTGAAACAAAGTAATTATCACCTCCTTGGGCCATTTATTCTTTTTTATCTCACTCCTTTTTCTAAAATAATTCACAGTAACAATGAAACACATTAAATAAAAAAAATTAATAGTCCCTACTTAACCACAATTGCCAATGAAATAAAATTTTGTGCACTATAAAATTATCACCCAAACAACTACAAAAATGTATTAGTCACTACAGATAACTTTTCAAGGTCTGCTCACCATTTATTTAGCAAGTAACCAAAGAAAATCTTCTTTCTCACGGTTGTCAGAGACTCCACATAAAATACAAATTTGTAATTGTCTTAAGTCAAATGAGAGATTGTGAAGAAACAGGGAGACTAATGCCGTCATTAATCAAAAGTGAATAACATTTATAACATTTATAACATTTAAAGTTTACAAGGAAATTCAAACAAGGGTACGTTAATTGAAAGCAGAAAAGTTGGCTATACTTGTGAAAGTCCACGGGAGAAATGCAGCCAGCAACAATCGTGTCGAATGGTAGTTCTATTCTGTTACTATACCCAGACTTCAAAGCGCAAAATCGACACATCAAACAGGGTTCAAATGCCAAGCAAAGTCAAAGAGAATAAGGAGATACAGGCTTCAGGGTGAGATTCATATATAAATATATATATATATATATATATATATACACACACGCATACACACGTACACACACACACACACATATATATGTGCGTGTGTGTTTTTGTGTGTGTGTGTGTGTGTGTGTGTATGTATATATATACACACACATACACACACACATACACACACACACACACACATATATATATATATATATATATATATATATATATATATATCAGAGTTTCCATTTGCCTGGTAAAATTGATAAAAAAAAGGATAAATGTCCGGTAATAATGCTCATACGAAACGTAGCTATAACATAGGCTATCCCTAAACAGGACATTGCACGCTGCAAAGACACATTGGACACATTTAATTTCAAGTCGGCAACGGAGGACTTTGCCGCAATGAAAAAAAGGAGAAAATAAAACATTACCTGGTAGTCTATAGGCTACATTTGATGCCATGTAAGCGTAGCCTTTTTTTTTAAACAGGCTACAGATATTACAGGTTACACATGTTTTTAAATAGCCTACATTTTTAACAGCTAATGTTGAGGTTTTGTTTAATTGTTACTGTTCATTAAATAGTCAAACTGATTTGAGGTCGTTGTCATTCTCTCATCAACCTAGGTGTATGTTATATTCGCATTTGTAACATAGACTGTTATTGAAACGCGACCAGTAAGTGTCAGATTTGTCCGGTAAAATAAATTATTTCAGGACACTAGACCGACAAGAAAAGATCCTAGCGGAAACCCTGATACACACACACACACACACACACACACACATATATATATATATACATATGTGATCATTCAGTCATTCAACTATAACCCTGAGCCCTGAGGGAGTGTGGAGGAAATCCCCCCATGACCACCCAGTCTGTTTGATTAACTCTCCCTCCATGCATCTCTGTCATCTCTGGACTTAGTTCCCGATACACACACACACACACACACACACACACACACACACAGGACTAATGTATGCAAATGCATTCATGCATGGAATTTCACATACTAAACAGTACTGGAAGTTCTTAGGTTTCTTGGTCTACTGGGTTTAAGAGTGCATTCTCTGAAGTTATGTACTGTGTTGAGTGTGTAAATGTTAGGGAGAGCCCTGAGGTTGGTACTGTGTTGAGTGTGTAACTATGGGTGTGAGCTGAACCTGTGAACTGTGTAGAGTGTGTTAGTGTGATCTGTGGTTGTGTACTGTGTAGAGTGTGTTAGTGTGATCTGTGGTTGTGTAGAGTGTAGAGTGTGTTAGTGTGATCTGAGGTTGTGTACTGTGTAGAGTGTGTTAGTGTGATCTGTGGTTGTGTACTGTGTTGAGTGTGTTAGTGTGATCTGTGGTTGTGTACTGTGTAGAGTGTGTTAGTGTGATCTGTGGTTGTGTAGAGTGTAGAGTGTGTTAGTGTGATCTGTGGTTGTGTAGAATGTAGAGTGTGTTAGTGTGATCTGAGGTTGTGTACTGTGTAGAGTGTGTTAGTGTGATCTGTGGTTGTGTACTGTGTAGAGTGTGTTAGTGTGATCTGTGGTTGTGTACTGTGTAGAGTGTGTTAGTGTGATCTGTGGTTGTGTACTGTGTAGAGTGTGTTAGTGTGATCTGTGGTTGTGTACTGTGTAGAGTGTGTTAGTGTGATATGAGGTTGTGTACTGTGTAGAGTGTGTTAGTGTGATCTGAGGTTGTGTACTGTGTAGAGTGTGTTAGTGTGATCTGTGGTTGTGTACTGTGTAGAGTGTGTTAGTGTGATCTGAGGTTGTGTACTGTGTAGAGTGTGTTAGTGTGATCTGAGGTTGTGTACTGTATATAGTGTGTCAGTGTGAACTTAGGTTGTGTCGAATATGTTAGTGTGATCTGAGGTTGTGTACTGTGCTTGTCTTATTGCTGCTCTAACATTGAGTGGGGATGACAGCTGTGGCTTTGTCTTGCTGCTCCTCTGGCATGTGTCTGTGTGCATCTCCTAACAGGAAAAGACACAAAGCCAGCAGAGGGCAAAATGGGCTTGTCATCGCCGAGGCAGACTCTGTCAGTGTCTGTGTGTGTTTGTATGTGGTTGGGTGTACATGTGCATGTGTATGTTGGACTGAATATATCTGTGTGTGTGTGTTTGTATGCATGTGTTTTGTTGTGTCTGTGTGTGTGTGTGTGTGTGTGTGTGTGTGTGTGCGTGTGTGTGTGTTTGTGTTTCCTGTATATGTATATGGTCTTTTTTTGCACTGCTGGTTCAGAGCTGAAGCCCTCGATTCTCTTACAGCTTTTGACTGCCCTTGACTTTCCCTTAAAACACATAAACCTTTTTATCCATATGTGCGTGTGCGTTTGTCTGCCCATATTTGGCGCTAGGGACCATTGTGACATCACCAGCACACTGACCTCTCTCTTTGCTTGCCTCTTTCCTGGCAGATTAATGAACACATCAAACTTGCACACATCCTCCGTTCCCATGGCGACCAAGCTCACGCTGGCTTCAGCGTCAGGCCCTATTTAAAGCCACTGGTCGCCAGCTCTCATTTTTTACCAAGACAGATCTCCCTGCTATTTCAGGCACCTCCCACGCCTATCTGTGTCTGCTCCCATGTCTAATTATAGCATGAGGGCTATTTCAGAAGATACATGAAAGATGAGGGAGGTGAGGAGAGAGGGAGAGAGAGAGAAAGAGAAAAAGAAAGAGACCTGATTATGCTGTGGGTGATGCTGCTGGACAGAGTTTGTCCTTATTAGTGTATGAGAGGCGTTCATATTGCTTTTATTACTACATCTCTATTACTAGATTTTTCTCTTTCTCTCTCTCTCTCTCTCTCTCACTGTCTCTCTTTCTCAGTCTCTCTCAGACACAGACACACACATACACTGAGAGAGAAAGGATTTGTGTGTGTATGTGTGTGTGTGTGTGTATGTGCATGTGTGTGTGTGTGTGTGTGTGCATGCGCACATTGGAGTCGTTTGGAATATGCTCTTATGATAATCTTGACCTATGCCAGTATAGTGGGGGAGGATTTACATTACATACTATAAATATGTCATGCGTTTATGTTGTCTTGTTGACCCAAAAAATGATTCGCATTGACTGAACATGAGGCTATGTTCTTGGCCTTTTTCTACCAGAAAGCTAGAGCAAACTCCATTTAACAGCTCCACAATCCTGTGAACCACACTAAAACTCTACCCAGCAGAACCGTTACCCAGAATGTGTAACTACCAGCTGCTGATACAAAAAGAGAGAGAGAGAGCTCTGTAAGTGTCTTTGTGTGTGTGCTTGTGTGTGTGTGTGTGTGTGTGTGTGCGTGCGCGCGCACATTTGTGTGTGTGTGTGTGTGTGTTGTAAAATGCTGTCGGCCTGCTGTACTTTTCCCTTCTCCTTTATTACTGTATGCCTTCCTGTGTCAGCTCCACTGAGCCGTAGCCCACCGGAGAGAAATAAAAATTTTAGATTTTTTTTTTCTGTCTTTTTTTCTCATCTGCTTTTTTTATATATATTTTCCTCGCTCTGCTCTCCATTTTTACTTTCTCTCTTCACTGTGTTATTCTTTGTCTCGCTTTCTTTTGTCCTGTCGCATAATTTTACTCACATGAAATACAGTTAATGGAACTACGGCCAAAGCAGTAGAGCTACTAATAAACAATCTAATAATCAGGATTTTTAATACATAATAACTACAATACAAATGATGCATTTCATCAGTGATACTCAAGTTGCTGAATGTGTTACGGATCATGACAAGCTTGTGTGAGTGGAGCAGCATGTTTGGATGCTGAGGGTTGTGGAACTCTCTCTTCTTACGAGCCTGAATTTGACCAAGTCATTTCATTCATGACAAGTCATCATTAGATGGAAGAAATGTTGAAGAATTCTCCCCTTGTGTGTGTATATTTTCACAGTAAAGGAAGTGTGTCTGCATCTAAGATTCCACATACACGCTTCTTGTTTGGCATTCCTGTTTGTCTGCGTCTCCTTTTCTAATGGTTTACTCTGGTCAGTAATCCTGTATGCAGTCAGGTTCTGTCTCTGCTTCATATCTCTGTCATATCTCTGACAGAGAAGAGATATTCTGCCATGCTGCGTTGTCAAAATCTATTGTCTATTTTTGGGCCAGATAGCAATTAAATCAACTTCGTATTTTACCGACTCTCTCTCTGTCTCTCTCTCTCTCTGTCTCTCTCTCTCTCTCTCTCTCTGTCTCTCTCTCTCTCTGTCTCTCTCTCTCTCTGTCTCTCTCTCTCTCTCTCTCTCTCTCTCTTTCTCTTTCGCTCTCTCTCTGTACTTCACTAAGCTTTGCTGTGCAGACTGCTACATTGCCACATTCATCACTTGCCATGATGTATAGCATTGGGAAGAAGGTGTAATAAAATGAGTGAATAAATACCAGACTGACTTAAATGAATAATGACTGTAATGAGTGGTACTTGAAGATATTGTGTGAGGGAGGGAGGGAGGATGGGTGTATTGAGATATTCACTGTCCCTCAGGCTTTGACAAAATGATCCGAATTCTGTTCAGCACCAAAGGCTATACTATATTCAGTAAATTTGTGAAAAATGTAGGATACTTACAAAGAGTGCATGTCATTCACACACACACACACGCACACTCTCTCACACACATAAATGTACGTGTGTGCGTGTGTATGTGTGTGTGTATTTGGTAATTTATATGGATGTATGTATTTGTCAGAATTTGATCATTTATGTGTGCTCATGTGTGTTTGTGTGCTAATTTATATATTGTATATGGCATTCATTTACTAGACACGTCTGTTTTTCAGGTGATGCGTCTGTGCGTTGTGAGCAGCTTGACCTGCTGCTGGAGTGGGGGGCGGAGTTTCGTAAAGCCACGTCACAGCCGGAAGGGGAGAAGGCTCTGGAAGACCTAGTGGCCTTTGATGTCGTCCTCGGCGACCTCAATTTCGACAACTGCTCCTCAGGTACGGCCATCACACCATTTCCACGTACTGTCAGAGTGTGTGTAACTGCAATGACAAGAGATATAGCATCTGGAAAGGAAAGGTTTGGAACATTTTTGCTAAATTAATGTATGCACGTCCACTGTGCTTACTATGACAGGGTTTATATATACACAACCATTCTGCAGTAAACCACACTTCTAGACCCGCCCACACCAGACCTTAAGCCTTTTTTCTGATTTGGCGGTACACCTGTCCTTTTTTTCGGTAATTCTCACTGCTGATGAAATGCCCCAGTTTAAAGCGCAGTCTGTGCCGGGCACAGCGAGCTTGGCAAGTGAAGCCACGGTGGCCTTGGCACTGGAGTAAGCAGACCATGCTAAATATGGAAACTTTGTATGTTTCATCAGACTCCTGTTCAGTACTGTTTCTCTCTCTCTCTCTCTCTCTCTCTCTCTCTCTCTCTCTCTCTCTCTCTCAGAGGACAAACTGGAGCAGCAGCATGCTCTGTTCACCCATTTCAAAGACCCATGTCGTATTGGTCCTGGAGAAGATAAGCCATGGGCTTTAGGTGAGTACATTTGGTTCAGTATTTAATTCAATATTACATTATGTTTTTTTTATCCGATTTTAATCATTCCAGCATTACTGTGTATTATTTTGACCAAAAGTGAAAATCCCCTTGAGCCACATTTATCATCTGTATCTAAGAACGCAACAGGCCGGGTTCCCCGAGGTGGACAACATAATGACCGGGTCATCCCCATTTTCATCACTAGATGGCAGTCTCAGTGAATTGGGCTAGATAGTTTGCTCGTACTATTGACACTATAGCGCCGAATTCTGAATGTGTCTTGTCACTAGACATGATGCTGCAAAGCTCACTGCATAAAACATGAATAAACCATCTGTCAGAGTCAGCGTTTGCTAATCTTAAACCCTTCTAGCAGTGTCAATCGCTTGGAAGACAAACTTTAGAGATTCAAAATTGGGGAGCAATATGACACTCAAAAATCCAAATATTTAAAACAAATGGAGTTATTGCTATTTTAAGAGAACCCTCACTTGTCATTATCATTGCAGTTTCTCACCGTAGCCAGTATGTATGTGGAATTCACTGGAATTCATTAAAATGGCCCTCAAAGAACCAGCAACACTGAAAGTGTGAGATGAAAGCAGAGCTGAAGCTGAAGCTCGAACACACACAAAACCTTGTCCCTCCAGTGGGGTCTCGCTCTCTGAGTTTGTGTGAGCTAATTTAGCCGTCTCGCTTCAGAGCTCACAAAAATGCGCAGATGGTCAGAGTTGATAGGTTGGCACAGAAAAAAAGGTGTAAGGAAAAATTCCCTTTTCTCTCTAAGTCTGTTTGGAATGAGACAGAGAAAAGGCTTTTTTTTTTAAATGACATCGTTAATTTTAGCTGTTGGGACCAATAAGTGTGAGATGTCCAGGGGAGTTGGTGTGTTAAGAGACAAAGCGATATAAGAGTTTTGGTCTTAATGGTGAGTCACGGTTCTCGCCAGTAACTGAAGCAGCTAGCAATGACCTGACTGATCCGTGAGTGGGTGTCTCTCTCGGAGAGGACTGTCTTAAGAGGTTTTGATTGCGTTAGCTCAGCGATAACATCGCTCATTTACTTACTTGAGGTATTGCCATGAAGGGCTTCTTTCATTCGGCTTGATGTAGAAACATAGCATATGTGAATGTATAAATTCATTGTGGGGAAGTGGTTGGAAAGAATGTTAGTAAACATCTGAGAAAAAGTTTTATGTTTGAAATATGTTCACGGAAAGCATCCATTTACTGTTAGTTGTCATCTGACAAGGATGTTACTGGGCCTGGTTTCCTCACTCTGATGGTTGGGGTATGTGTGTGTGTGTGTGTGTTAACAGGTACCTTCTTGGACACAGATGGTCTCTATGATGAGGAGGTCAGTTCACCAGAAAGCCTACAGAAGTAAGTCACACATGTAAACACGTATATGCTGCCTCATCACGCATAACCCACAAAAACATATTTACGTAACTCACAATCATAATGACACACGTTTCACTTCTCTTTTTCCCAGAGTCATGGAGAATGAAGAGGGCAGGAAAGAGTATTTGGTTTTTCCCACAAGCAAGAACCAGTGTCACAGTCAGAAAGGTCGGAAGATACCATTGAAGGGGAACGGGAGAAGGATCGACTACATCCTTTACAGTGAAGAGGGGTTGCAACAGGAATGGAAAGTGGTATGTCCTCCTGTTCAGCAAAGCTCCCTTGAAAAAGTTCTGTGAAGTCCCTTTAAAAAGACCTAACATCAAATAAGGCAGAGGTAGTCAAAGACAGTCAAGAACAAATACACAGAGTTTATGGAAGAATTTTTATTTTAGCAAATTACAAGTCACAGCTATCATATTTGTGGCATTGTATCTGTTATTAACTAGCAGTAATTGGTTTGGCTCTATGCTGCCACCACCTGGTCAAAAAGTATCTATAAAATAAAAGCTTATTTGGTTGTGAGAATAATTTTAATCTTGCAGTCATGTCACAGAGCTTGGATTAGTATCAGATCATTTTAGATTATTCTAGGAATGGATGTGGCTCATTTATGATGGCCTACTCTACCTAAAAGATAAATAAATAAATTGGGGGGGGGAGGGGGGAGGGTGGCAGAGATTATCTCAATAAATCATATTAAAAATGAAAAAAAAAAGTGATGGTTCAATATTTGTACTTTCCATAACCTTACCTACTAGTGTTTGTAGTCTTGAGAGATGTGGCTGCCTATACTTATGTGTTTATACTGTTTTTGAAGAGAAAGTGCCGATTTCATTATATTTGTATATTTGGCAATACTGTGTCATAGTGTGGTGGGTGTGTGTGTGTGTGTGAGAGAGAGAGTGAGAGAGAGAAGGGGGGGGGGTGTGAGAGTGTGTGATGAGGCTATGCTTTGACATCTTCAAAGTATGTCATAAAATATCGGCATGCTGTTATAACCACAGCTTTGTAAAAAAAAAACAAATTCTCCCACACAAACCACTGATAATTCTATAACACGTTTTTGTCTGTGTGTTTCATAATAACACGGCCAGTCCTGTGAGTGGCGTGTGTGGGAGGTGATCTTGTGAGCTGCTTTGTCAGAAATACACGCCCCACATGATGTTGTGTCTGTCGCCCCCTGCAGGACGTGGAGGAGTTCAGTTTCATTACCCAGCTGGCGGGACTCACCGATCACCTCGCCGTAGCCATGAGACTGGCCGTATCCACTGGGGAAGAGGAGCCATAGGAACCAGTCAGAGACAGCTACAGACTTTCCCACCTGCCACAGAGATAGAAAGGAACGAGTTGGGAAAAGATAAAGAGAAACGGTGGCAGAAAAAAAAAAAACAAATTAATTTCAGGCCTCCTGCGCAAAGAGGAGAGAAAGAGGAGGGATGGATGGCTATGGATGAGAAGGAGGACAATGATATGGGGCAGGAGAAGATGGACAGAACAGAATGGATGGAAGGAGAGAGCGGTGGAAAATGAGATTGAGAGAAGAGAACATAGAAACATGGCCTGTTTATTGAAACGGGGCCGTAAATAAAGCTTTATGTTTGTGACAGAGCCCTGAACAGTGCTCTAAATGATTCACACACACACACACACACACACAGACTCAAACTCACACACACACACACACACACACACACACACACAGACAAATAGAAACATGCACAAACACGCTGAGGACTGTGTGTTTGTGTCCTTCCCCATGGGCTAATATATAACACTTTCAAATCCAACTAATGGGACTTTCTCTATCTGTTTATATATGTTGAAATGTTTCCTGTTCTTTAGTACATTTAGTTCTTGGTTATATTTATGTTTTGCTATTCTAATGCTTTTTTTTCTTAGGGGTTTTAAGGGATGGCTAATCTGGAGTCTGGTGCCATGATTGAGGGAGGGGTCTTATATTAAGGAGTGGGTTGCATGGAAAAAAATGCCTGGATACGCAGTATTGCATGTCCTTTGATTTACAATGGGGCATGAACAGAGAAGTGACTAAAA
This sequence comes from Chanos chanos, assembly GCF_902362185.1. Lineage (NCBI taxonomy): Eukaryota > Metazoa > Chordata > Actinopteri > Gonorynchiformes > Chanidae > Chanos > Chanos chanos. The sequence goes on along the minus strand of NC_044495.1, from coordinate 36,753,754 downwards.
CTGTCAGTGAAACTACTCCTGAAGAACAAGACAGTCCCTCTCTCACCTTTGACCCTGTTCAAGGAACCTCAACAACAACAACAACAACAAAAGTGTCTTTCTTTTCTAAAGTCTTTCTAAAAGTTTCTATGATCACCTTACGGTCTTTATTAGAGAATTTGTAATGCCTAAAGGTTCAGTGTTGTGCATGGCTGTTCAGTGAGGTATTGAATGCCTGTCTAATCTGTCTAGATTAGACTAAGAGTGTTGTGTGATGTACACAACATGGAAATGTTGTGATTTAGTATAATTCACAAAGTGAATGACTTAACATAATACACAGTGTGTGTGTGTGTGTATGTGTGTATTGGGGGCCAGTAGTCACTAAAATACAGGATTGAAACTCATGTGAATGAATGTGCATATTAGGCATCCAGTCTTAGGATCAGGGATTTAACCCTCGGTCATCTGAAATCTTTCACTTGTCCTCGCTTACGACCCTTCCCCCGCCGTCGCCAACGTTGCCGTCAGACACTCCTCCCCTCCGCATGCAGCCGTCCCAAATCTCTTATGTACAAACGACACAACACACGACACACACGCACCCCCTCTCACTTACTCAACTCTCTCCAGGTATCTGCAAATCCGTCCACACTGGTCCAGTCCAGTCCTGTTTACTGGATGCTGTGGGATGAGGTTCCTTGTAGAGCATGTTGAGTATGCAATGCAGGGCCTCCTGAAACAGCGTTTACACGTTTTTACCCTCCAGCCGGCGGCTAACTCGTATGTTTACACACCTGGATAGTCACCTCAGGCCACTGATAAACCCTGATAAGAGTTTTCTCAACTTTCCTCTCGATCCACCTGTCATCTAACTGCTTTTATACTCTACAAAGCCTCTTTTTAAATTATTATTATTATTATTATTATTATTATTACTATCATCATTACTGGTAAGTTTGACGTTTGTGCTTTTCTAAAAAAAAAAAAGAAAAAAAAGAAAAAAGAGCATTATGTCTCCCACGATGCATTGATTGCTTTTTTTTGCTATATTAGAATGTTGCAATACTTTAGTGTAGAGTTTCACCCTGTTGTTGTGTACTCTGCATGTCCGGCTAGAGGTCGGAGGTTACGTCCAACCTCTTTGTTGATGTCAGAGTGAGGGGTTGAAGTAGAGGGAGCTGCTGTAGAGGTGCATGCAGCGTGATGAAGATGACAATGACGATGATGAAGATGATGCTTCATGGACTCTCACACTTTCATTGCTAAGCATAGATACTGTTGCACTTTGCTGCCATTATAAAAAAAATACCAAGGTATTTCTTACAGTGGATAACCTTGTGTTATTTCTCCTTTAATTTTTTTCTTTTGGGAAGAGGGTGTTTTTGGGGTATTTTGTTTGTTTTTGGATTTTTTTTGTTTTTTTTTTACTTGGCGATGTTTGCCAGCTTTGAGACTGATTCTCTGGGGAATACAACAGGGGAGTTGCTTTCTGCTTTTGAGCTTTTACAAACTGCTACTTCTGCTTTTTAAAAAGTTTCCCTCTTTGAATCACTGGCTCTGTGTGTTTTCATCTGAGTCGAGAGTCTCTTTTCTGCACTTTTGGGGGAGTTTTGCTCATCTCTCTGAGGAATTTACCACTGAAACCACCTCAGTTTCTTCTCTCTCTCTCTCTCTCTCTCTCTCTCTCTCTCTCTCTCTCTCTCTTTATGTGTGTGTGCGCGTGTGAATGCATGCATCGAGAGAAATTGTGAATATACATGTGTTGTTTGTGTGAGTATGTATGTGATATGTATATAGGAATGATAAATGAATCATAAAAAAAAAGGAATTTGCCCCCACATATCTATATCTAACTGTACCTAACTGTGTTTAGTTGTGTGTGTGTGAGTGAGAGAGAGAGAGCTATCTTGAAATGCGACACAAAAGACACAACAGTAAGGTATACATGCATTAAAAACTGGAGACCATACACACTGTCCTCGCATTTCTGTACTTGACACACACACACACTACATTAAGTATATGTGTGGGCATTTGGTGGAGCAGGTAGGGGTTACCTGACACTTAAACTGTGTGAACACACATACACACACACACACACACATCAATCAAACATGAACATCAAGATCAGAGAAACAAAAATGGCCTTTCCCAAATTTCTGCCTTTACCGAGAGGGACAATGTGTGGTTGCAACTGGTGTTGCCTGAATATGCTTAACTTATCATTGACGTTGAAGATAAGTACACTCTTATTGGAACACTACATCACCTGTGCATAAAGTATGTGTCAAACACCTGCAGTCTTCATATGACACCTGAAGTCTTCAGCCATGACTAAGCTCAACATTTAAAATTCAAAGGTAAAAAGAAACTTAGTTATTTGATGGATGACAGAGATGAAAGTCTACTCTGCATTCTGAATTCTCAAGGTTTTTTTTTTTTTAAATCTAACTGAGATTTAGTCATTTCAAAATATGAGTGCTTCAGTTTGTTTTTCCATTATTTTGTCCGCCCCTTGTAGACTACCGTTTTGAAGGCCAATGTGACAAAACTTAACGTACAGCTGAAAATGTAGAATGTGGTATTTGAGACCTTGTTGATGTCGACTAACCTGTGTTCAGAAGTGAACTTTGACTCGGCGTGAGAGTCTGAATTCTCTCTCAAGGTAGGCTGTTGTTTTTCCTAATCCCTCATCAGCCAAATGTGTTAGTCTTCTCTGCAGAGCACTAAAGTTAAAGGACCACAAAGAACAAGCAGGTGGGCTTCTCTTAGAAAGAGCCTCTTTTGATCACAAATTTGTTCTCTCTTTCATTCATAAATTCATTCATTTTGTCAGTAAACGCTGTGTAAACATTCAGATTCGCCCTCAAAACTGTTGACATCAGTTATTGCTCAGTGTGAGGAATTAATTTATTGTTGTCTGAGTTGTGTTAAGATTGTTGTTCTTCTGAAACTTTAACTTCTGAAACATGACTATTAATGTTACTATTAGTATAAATACTAATATTAGCATTAGTAGTGTCAATTGCTTATTTTGAAGATATCAGAAAATATTGGCATAAAAAACATATTGTGGTTGACCAAATAGTTATGCACCCTGAATTTCTGAAGAACTGAAATTTTTCACACTGTCAAACAAATGCCAAACTGAGAGCAAGCTGTTTATTTCCATTAAGTCATAGGTCCCTGTTCCTCTCTCACTGACACTCAAGGAGGAAGCTAGAGAAGATGGATTCGATATAGGATACAAAACAAAAATTACACTGGAGAATTACGTTATTTCATTTTTGGAGAACAATATTTTTTATGGCTACCACTTCAAGAGTTTTCAGTGAGACTTTTTTTGAATCCTTCTGCAGTCTGCAAATAGATACTGACGCAGTTCTGTTTTTTTAAATGTATTTATTTATTTATTTTAAAGGTATTTAGTCCTTTATAATTACTGACTGCACTAATGCAATAAGTTGACTGACTTATTGAGTTAGCGTTTTTTTTTTTGTTTGTTTGTTTGTTTGTTGGGGTTTTTTTTAACTTGTATTAATATGCATGAGGAAAAAGGGAAAAAAACAAGAAAGTATTTTTGGCAATATGTGAAACAAACTCTACACGGAAGGCCTGTGATGATCACAGAAATGTCTCTGTATACTTAGTCAAGAGGAAATATATTCATTTCAGTTTGAGAAGCTCATGCCACGAAAAGAGGATCTGAAAGGAGCACTAATCAGGACTCTGAACCACCATTGTTCCGCACGCCCAAACCCGCCGCAGCCCACACTCCTGTGACGCGCTAAAGGTCAGAAGCCTTGGAAAGAACACAGATACTATGATGGTTGCGTTTTGCCCTGTGCGTAAAATCCTAAAATCCCCCTTTTCACTCAGGGTCTCCCCCCAGAGACGCTTTATAAGCGCCCTGGTCACTTCTCGACAGTCCAAAGCAGTCGGGTGAGCTTGAGTGGTGTTTAAGCAGAGCAGGCTCTACATCCATCCATCCATCCATCCATCAAGCTAATTATCTGTCCATCAGTTAATTCGTTCTTCTAAATCCTTCAGGAAGTGACATCTCAATCGACATGGCTGTCCATCGTCTGATCCTTCTGTCTCTCGTTGTGATCCTGAGCGCTGTCACCGTCAGTGAAGGTCAGTCAGCTAATGAGTCGTGTGAAGATAATGAAAGACAATACAAACCTATACCTTACCTCAGCTACAGCAGGAGTAAATGAGCGTGGTCTTCTTCATGATATGTGTTTAGATTTTATTTGCTCATGTAGTTTCACTGTATAAGTCACTTTGGATAAAAATGCAGGCCAAATGAATAAATGTAAATGTATTTTGAACTTTGTTTTGATTATAAAGAGAGAGTGAGAGAGAGGCGGGGGGGGCAGAGAGAGAGGAGGAATGAATGTCTTAATGTATGTTGACATGTTTAATGTTTTATCGTAGGTCTGCGTTTGGCCAGTAGGCCAAAGAAGTGCTGCTTCGGATATCAGGATGGCCGACTGGGACTTGCACAGGTGACCGGTTACTTCAAGACAAGCCCGCAGTGCTCCAAGGAAGCAATTCTGTAAGTTCCCCCACTGTGTATTTGTGCGTGTGTGTGTGTGTTTGTGTGTGTGTGTGTTATCATCAGTCTGTAGAAAAAAAAAAAACACGTCAAGCTGATGCTTACATGTCAGTATACAGTATATGTTATGAGACTGAAATTTCCTAAAATATAACTAATAACTACTCATACAGGTATCATACGTTTCACAGAACACACCTAGACCTTATGAAGTATACCATCCAGAGACACGATACATGTCTCAGGACATAGCAATGTAACTTAGGAAAGTTGTATCATTTCAAAACTAGACAGATCATGTGATATTATAATGGATTTTTATGTCCTAAGTTTTACTTGGGCCAAATAAATACAGAAACAGTTTTGAAATTCTCCACCACACATCCAACATACGTCCCATGATCAGCTTTCACTACTTCAGTGGTTTGCAGACCAAAGAGAAATATTGCAAGAGAATTGGAGGGGTTTGTGTTTTGCTTGATACAGGGCTTAGTTATGGAAAATGAAGGTCAAATATTATCTCTGCATGCGTCATGTACACTTCAGAATTCACTATATTAATGAACATACAATCCTCACTGAAATAGTTCATTCAGAAAATATGTATTAAAGTTCTCCATTTGTTGCCCTGGTGTGTGTGTTGTGTGTGTGGTATGGTTCAATTTTTCTCTATAAATTTGGGAACTTTATCAACATTTCAAAGAGCACTGTTTTGTTTGACACACCTCTAGTGGTCATGTTGTGCATGTTCTTCAATGTGTGATTCATGATTTGTTCTCTTCTCAGGTTCAAGACCATCAAAGGCAGATTTGTGTGTGCCAAGCCTAGCGACTCATGGGTGAAGGAACTCATGAACAAGCTCGACGTCAAAATGAATGGGAAGCAAATACCTTTTTAACCGAGTTGCCCTCAGTTTAAGAAATTTAAGAAAGACGGGATAAGTGTCAAGTGAGAAATGCCTTGTAAAATGAGGCAAACTAGCTCTGAAAAGTTTCTTTCACTAATCATTCACCTCGAAGCTATAAATTAAGAACCAAAGTTTTTTTTTCTGTAAATTTCTCTTTATGTTCATGTGTTGTTTGAAGTTTCTAATTGATTGTTAATATTTAGCTTCTCACATTTCTGAATGTATCTTTAGTAATTTGCACTCTACCACAGTGGTAATCTCATTTTAACTCAAATCTCAGATTATACAAGGACCTGTGAAGTACAAAAATAAATGAATAAATAAAATGTTTTAAAAGTGTGAATTATCAGTGTATATGTCTTTTGTGGTGCCTATATAGAAAACGAAAACTAAAGGTTTTTTTAAAGGCTAATGTGAGTAATATGATGCTGGTCACTACTTCCTGTTGCCCTTAAAGACAATATTTAATAAAAATAAAAACCCTCTCAAAGGTACATTAATCCCTGATAGTTTGAATTAACAGTAATATGAGTCAAGAGAAGTTACACAGTAAATGTCATGAATGAATGAATGAATGAAAGAGAGAACAAGTCACTACAGCAATAAAAGTTTTAGTTTCAGATAAACCAACAAGCAAACCAACAAGTGTAATGTACGTCATGTATTTTACTGGATAAATATAGGTAAATATAAATATAGGATTCTTATTTCTGCAAACAATAAAACCAGATTTGGAGAATCATTTTAAATATACTCAATACCACAGAGTCAATAAAAAAGAGGAAAATGTGGAGTGAGAAAGAGGGAAGGGATTGCTCAGGGACTGTGCCCTTTAAGAGAGGGGTCAAAAGAGTTCTTATGCAGATACAACCGCAAGCATGTCTTGAGTAACTTAAAAAAAACAAAAAAAAAAACAACAGGTCTCAAATGAATGCATTTGGCTATATGAATGCATGACTGGTTGTATGTAAAACAAAATCCAAGATGACTCAGAGTTCAAAGAATGTGTTGACCTCATCAGACTTCAATTACACTCACAATTTGACTGTATTATCGTGAAAGACTAATGGTTTTGAGATATGGATAAAATGTGCTCACTTGAACAGTTTTATATAAATACATGTCTCATTTTAAAAACACCAAAATTATTACTTCATAGTCTAAAATACATAGAGTGCCAGACCTATTAGTGATGAAAGGATACAAATCAGAGAGCTTTGTATGAGGGCTTTGTAAAGCCCATACTGTACTTTTGTTAATTGTGTGAACAGAATATTGAAGCCGAACACTACACTTACAGAAAGATCCTTCAGTGTTTCCATATTACTTTAATAAACTGGAATCATAACATGAAACATGTGTGTCTTAAGTTTATTGAACTGTGGAACAATATGTGTTGATGAAAATAACATTGTAAACAGAGACAGAGATAAAAGTTTTCCTTTTATTTAAACAATTAGTTTAACTTTGAAAGTAGCAGTTACATGTTGTTTTTGCTGTTGGTTGTCAGTTAGGCAGTGCAACAATTCAAAGTGCATTTGTCTGTGAAAAATGTGGTGTGTTCATATTATTACTCAATGAATAAAAGAAGATGAACTCAATTACCACTGAGTAAAAACCACAATGTTGTCTGGGTAATGATTAACACCCCACTGCCACCCTGTGGCACTGAAGAGAGGTTGTGGCGAGACAGAAATGCTTGTGTTTTGTGGTGGATGATTAAGGAGGAAAATTTCGTCTCTGTGAAAAGAATGGAAGGAGGCTATGATGACAAAAGTTTTTGGGAGGGGGAAATAAAGATTTTGCTTTTTGGCAAACTATGATTCAAATTTTCAAATTTACATCTATCAATTTTAACGTTGAGAACCATGATCTGGGAGATGAAACAAAATATGGATATACACACAAAAGATTAAGGTCATTTATTGATTTAATATAATAGATATGAAAGAAGATTTGCTATGTGGAGCACTATAATTGCTGCATGTGCATAACTACCAAATAGAAAAAGTTGCCTTTCCATGAACAAAAGAGGAAGAGCTAACCTGGTCCTTTCCTCTGCGCTGTGTTCACAGAAAGAGGTAACTACAGATGTCCTGTTGGATCCAAAGGATCAAAGTGAGGGGTATTTCTCTCTTCTCCAAGTCAACCCCTCTCCCTATGTAATGGACAAGACAAGAGCTACTCCTCACAACCATCTTCTCTTACACACCTTAGAAACCATCGGTTGTGTGAAGCTACATATTTCTCTCTGTGAGACCAGAAAACTTCAGTAAGAATGAGGAAGCTGATAACTCTGTCACTTCTGGTGCTGCTCTGCTCTCTGCAGCTGACCTCTGCTGGTGAGTATTCATGATATCTTACTCTTTAAAAAAAAACATAAAGAGGACAGTTTACAGTAGCCTCTGATTTTTTCTTTAATGTTTAATTTTATCTCTTTAAATATAATTGTCACTGTAACTGCCATTAAAGTTGTGAAAAGATGTTTCCTGGGTCTAATATGGTGCCTGTTCAATTCCAGTTGGTATTCAAGGACCAAACAGCTCTTCCTGCTGTTCTCAATTTTCAACCATGAGGATCCCTCTGAGGAGGGTAGTATCTTACACTTGGATCAGCAGTAACTGCCCAAAAAAAGCCATTGTGTAAGCTTTCCCTTTTTCGATAAAGCATTTAGAACTGAGATTATTTTGTGTTGGACAATGTGAATTGGAGTTTTGGTTTGGTTTGGTTTGGTTTGGTTTAGGGGAATTCTTTGTTTTGTGTCTCTTTCTTTGTGTGTCTGTTCACGCAGCTCTTTTGAACCATGTGGCCTTATATAACACTTTGCATGATCTTTTATGAGTGTGTGTGTGTTTTTCTGTTCACACAACATGATTGTGTTTTTATCATCTGCTGCAGGTTTGAGGTGATTGGAGGGAAGAGGATCTCTGTGGACCCAGAAGCCAGCTGGGTCAGTGGTCATGTAGCTACAGTGGACAAGAGGAAGAGTGCAGCAACACTAACAAACACAGCATAAACTAATACTGCATCAACAAATACAACAGCAACAAATACAACATCAGCCAGTACAACATCAGCCAATACAACAATGCTATCAAGTACACCACTGACAAAAGTCTAGAGCAATACGACTCAAAAGCTAACACATTCACACTGTGTAATACATGCATAATCTCATAAACATTGTGCTGAAAACATATGCTAACGTCACAAAGTTTCAAAGTCTATAATAAGCTACTCTGATTTTTTTTTTTTATCATCTAATAAATTATTTCTCTCATGACTGTCTCACCTTGGTTCTCTCTTCCCCCCTCTGCTGGTCGTTTTATTAAATTAGCATGTGCATTTCCTTAATTCTCAGTGAATCATTAGTTCCACTTGTTTTCTGTTAATCTAGTCGTGCTCCATTCTGTATAAATAATCCTGGTTTCCCCTTCTTTCTTCGTGTGGAACTGCATCGTCAGTGTGTCATGTATACCTGAGGTTTTAACGATGAACCTGTCAGTTCCAGGAAGTCTTTTGTTTCATCCTTTCATTTCAAATAAAACTGAGATATCCTGTGCATGCATCCAGAACTTGCTGCAGTGTGTGACAACTTTCTTTTTTCTACCTTTTCATTGTGGCTTAAATAAAATGTCAGAGAAAAATGGGGAAAAATAATGTAGATAAATATGCTGAAAAATACTTTGATTCATATAAATTCTATCAATCCAATGTTTTTTCTTTTTACAGAGCATAAAAATTAGCCCCCATTTGTGAATATGACAAACTAACTGAATGCTTAGACTTAAAACAAAGACATGGTATATCAGGAACAAACATATTAAACAGATACTCGTACTAAAACAGAATCCCTCAGCATTGACCGTTGTTATAAAGACACAGTGTGTCTTATAGTGTGATAGTGGTACAGTTGGAGCAGTAGGCCCTGTCTGAGAAAAGCCATAGTGTAACTGTTTACCTTTCTGTTTTCTGTGTGAGAATTCAGTGCTGTCAATATTGTGTAAAGCGATTTGGAAGATGAAGTAATTTTGCCAGTGAACTGGATATTTTTGGTACAGTGTAATGTGACATAGACCTGTCAGCTATGCCTACTAAGTTACACTTAATGTATAAAGAAGGGAGGGATTAGAGGAGAACATGGGGAAATGTAATTCTTTCTGAAATATTTTTTGCTATGATTTACACCTCTCCAAAAATATGAAGGCTGGTTCCTCACCCATTTGTATTTTGTGCTGGACAATGTGAATGAATAGGGTTTTTTTTGGTTTGGATTGGCAAATGTGAATGAATGTGAGCACATTTGCGGGAAAAGGTCTGGGATGCATTTGTCAACCCACGCCTGATGGGGAGAAATTAGACATTGTGGAAGTCAATAAGTGCTTTCGCACCGGAGGAACTTTTCCATAGTTCTTAGAACTGTTGGAGAAAGTACCCCCTTTTTCGCGTGCTCGCACCGCAGGAACTTAGAACGATCATAGTTCTTAGAACGCCGTTTTGAGGGGCTTTTTTAGCTCCTACTTCAGGGTAGGTACTTTCGCAGCGTAATAGGAACCTTATGACGTAGGTATACAGCCATTGGTCCAGACACAGGTATGTGTCACAGCCTGCACCTCCATTTTGGACTCTTGTTTTGTTCTGTCTTTGTGCTCCTGTTCTGTCTGTCTCCGCCCCTCACCTGTTCCTGTTTGTCCCAATTATTAACCTCGTTAATTTGTACCAATCATGTTTTGCCCTGTTTAGTTCTCCCTTTGTATTTAAGCCCTTGTGTTTCACCTGTCCTTTGTCTATCGTTGCTTGTGTTGCGAACACACTGTTATGCTGCACCGGTTTGTTGTTGGTTTTGTTCCTGTCTGCACCTATATTTTGATCTTCATTTTTGTAAGTAAAGTCCTCCTTTTGTCACTACCATTATCGTGTCTTGCACTTGGGTCCTGCACCACTCCACCAGCATGACAGTATACGATGATTGCAACTGCCATTTTTAAAGATCCATGCAAAATATAAAGTCTTAGAACGTATTACATTTATTTTTTGATATTCATGTCTAAAAATGTCTGGAATTGTAGGAGGGGAGACATGGTTTTTATGTTTTATTTTATATCCCCCAACAATACACCATTTCTGCAACGTCCAATGTATATTTGTACATTGAAGAGAGAGCGTACACTCCGCTTCAGTAGGTGCTTGTGTGGCTGTGATCCGCATTTTAACCTAAAATAAGAATGTGTTTATCAGCTTACGATCTGAGGGCTGCGGCAGGGGAAAAAGGAAAGAAAACAACAACAACAACAAAAAAAACCATGATGCTGCAAGGAAGCGTAAGGCACAAGCGCTATGCTAGCACCCGAAAACTACTATGCCCATTGAGTCATTCACTGCTACTGCGGTGGTAAATGCATAAATGCAGGGGAAACTTTTTTCCCATTGGACTGGGTCTATCGACATAGTTTTATTTGTTAATGAGAAGGGAGTTATGTTATCTAATGTGCACTCAATATTTCTGTCATTCAAATTCAATAAAACTCATTAATTGTGTATACTGTAGTCTAGTTTGTTGATTTCTTTTGCGGCGGTATTTTTTTTTCCTTTTGGAGGTATTTAAAAAGTCTTAAGTCATTAAATTTGAACTTAAAAATGTGCAGCTATCCTGGTTAGTCGTAAACAACAGCTCTTAGCTGCTATACCGTCAGCCGGCTTATGTCACTTCAGCGTTCCTACTAGCAGTACGAATGCAAACACAAAAAAAGCCTTAGAACCTAATGTAGTTCTAGGGGAAGCTCCCCAGGGGGTAGTTCTTATCGAATGAGACCCTAGAACTACTCGGTCCAAAAGCGCCTATTATTGTCCCTTCGTCTTGATTTGCGGTAAACGAACTTCTTCTCCTGAAACTTTAAAAAGCGGATGATTGCTCTATTCTGATGGTGTGGGAGATAATTCTCAGCCTGGGCCAGATGTGATTGAGTCCCAAAACCACACTTTAGTCTTTCTCCAATGTTACATCTTCAGTAAAATTCAAGAACAGCCAAAGTCTTGAGTCTGATGCGGTATGCGTTTATTGTATGTATTCAACGCACACAACAAAAGAAGCCAGTCCTGGGAGTGGCTGACTATCCGGCACACATCACCTGTAGTTATACTAAAATCATATCAAAGATTACCCAGAGGACTTCCCACCTTTTTTGCCTATCTTGCTAGATATCATTTCCTAATGACGTAGTCAGAAATTGACACCTTTGACCCAGGTCAAAAAATAAGTGAGGATATTGTCTTTCATTGGCACCTGCATTAATAAATGAGCAAAGGTAAATACAAGGAACAGTGTCTCACACTAACACCTGCAATGATAAAATACAAAAATTATTGAGAGCTCGTTAGAGAATACTTGGAATAAGTGAAGACGGTGTTTCATGCTATCACTTATGATGATAAAGGATGAAAGGGCAGAGAATAAATGTAAACATCATTATAGACTTAATTCACACCTGTTGGTCTTGACTAAGAATAAATGAGAATACTGTTGGAAATACAAAGAATAACTTAGAGCACTGTTTCATCTTATAGTGCCCTTGGCTATATTCTAACACAGTCACTCACTCACTCACTCACTATCTAGCCGCTTATCCTGATTAGGGTCGCGGGGGGTGCTGGAGCCTATCCCAGCGCTCATAGGGCATAAGGTGAGGAAACGCCCTGGATAGGTCGCCAGTCCATTGCAGCCAACACAGTCAGTCTTCTCATTTTCTCCAAAAAAGGCTCACACCATGTAACCGTGAATGCCTGACCATTAGCACTCTCTGCACAGAGACAAACTCCAATTACCTCTTCTATTCCTCCATTCACAGATCACATCTTTATAAAAGAACTTTACACATTTGCTTTAATATAAATGACTGTATAGTTATGAATTCTTAATACAAAATGATTGTTGATTAACAGCTATTTAGACATTCTTGTGTGAGTTAGTGTTTTTTTGTCGGTGCCAATGTACAGTGTAAGCATTCCAGGGTGAAGGTGGTCGAATCTACTCCAAGCCAGCACGTAACATGTTGTTCACAAAGTCAAAGAGAGTTTGATTGCCTTCAGCTAGGGTGACCATATGTCCTCTTTTTTCCTGGACATGTCCACTTTTTCGGACCTAAAAAATGCATCCGGCCGGGACTTCTAAATCACCAAAAAAGTCAGAGATTTGTCTTTTCCACAGTCGCCATTCATTGTGTGTGCATTTGCATTGCTTTGACCTTTTTGTTTAGGTCCCGCCCTCTCGCACACCACCAGTGGACGGTCATGTACACTATCATGCCATAAACGCTGGTTAAACTGCATCTCATTCATTACTATTAACACCACAGGAACAGCCAAGAGACCTTAAGCTGTAACGCCACCAAAACTCAATGGAAAGAAATTAGGTCTTCTTGCCACTGTTATTATGCTAGTAGTTATTTGTCTTATTAAAGACTAGCCGGCCGTGTCTTGCGACAGTTAAGTACAGATGCAGTTTCACACTGCATTGTAAACCATCAGCCTTACATGACAATGACAGGAACCAAAAGTGACACACATTTAAATTTCCTCGTAAGTTCGGAGGGGATTGCATCAGCCCCCCCCCCCCCCCCCCGAAACCAAATACCTACACACGTATCCTGTTCATAGACTTCACTTGAGGCTTTAACTCTGTCAACCCACTAGAACTCTATACAATACTCTTGGACATTAACACTGACCATATGCCACTGGATCCGGAGCTTTCTGTGGAGCAGGCCACAGAGGGTGAAGGTGAATAATCTAACCTGACACCCCCTTACCCTCAGTACAGGAGCTCCTTAGGGCTGTGCTCTCTCCCCCTAGCTCTTCTCACTTTACACCAACCACTTTACATCCATGGACAATTCTGCGAAAATAATAAAATACACAGATGACACAACCATTATAGGTCTCATCTCCAGCAATGATCACCATCACCATCACAGATTCTTTTAAATTACTTGGAACATACATTTGCAGTAACCTGAAGTGGAAAACTAACACCAAACATATCATAACAAAAGCTCAGCAATGACTTCCTTAGGCAGCTTAAAAAATACCAGATCAAGCTTCAACATCTCGTCCTGTACTCAGCCATCATCAAGTCCATCATCACACCTTCTATTACAATGTGGTACGACAGCACAGACAGTCAAACACGGAAAAAACTACAACAGATTGTCAACAAGGCATCCAAAATCATAGGCATCCCACTCCCCTCAGTTGAATCTACATACTCACCAGACGTGTGTCTGCATGAACAAAGAAGATCATCTCCGACCCCACACATCCTGCTCATCACCTCTTCAAGCTCCTTCCCTCAGGGAGGCGCTACAGGTCACTAAACGCTTCACAAACAGCTTTTTTCCCCATAGCTATCAGGACGCTAAACTCCTCCCTCTCACCCACTCCTCACACACGTCTGGCATGTATACCTAACGTATGTGGTATGTGTAATATTGTATAGTATTGTAAAGTGTTGTATTGTATTTCCATTGTATCACTGTATTATAACTGTGTGTTGCTGCTAATATGTGGAGTGTCCGCTGTCCATATATGTATTGTGCTGCAGAGTTAACGTATTGTACCAAAAACAAATTCCACTGGCCATGGTTGTGTGGCTAATAAACAATCTAATCTAATCTAATCTCTCACTCATTATCTGAGCTGCTTATCCTGATCAGGGTTGCGGGGTGTGCTGGAGCCTATCCCAGCGCTCCTAGGGCGAAAGGCGGTGAAACACCCTGGACAGGTTGCTAGTCCATCACAGGGCAGACACACAAACAAACACACACATTCAATCCTGGGGGCAATTTAGCGTCTCCAGTTCCCCTAACCTGCATGTCTTTGGACTGTGGGAGGAAACCAGAGCTCCCAGAGGAAACCCAAGCAGACACCACACAGAAAGGACCCGAGACCTTGCTGTGAGGTGACAGCGCTACCCACTGTGCCACCATACCACCCCCTAATCTAATCTAATCTTCCTCTCAATCTAATCTAAGAGGAAGACTGCATCATCAAACACAGCATCAACAAATACAATATCAACAAAGCATCAACAAAGCATCAGCCAGTGCAACAATGCTAACAACAACACCGCTGACAAAAGCCTAGAACAACATGACTCAAAAGCTAACACATTCACACTGTAATATGTGTATGATCTCATAAAAGTGTGGCTATTTTAAATGCATACACCAATGTCTTGTTTCAAAGACTGTAATAAGCTCTTCTGATTTTTTAAATCTTCTAATAAATTATTTCTATCATTACCATCCTTTGAGCAAAAGACAGGCTGAGAACCATGATCAGGGAGGTGGAACAAAATATGGATATACATAAAAAAAGATTAAGGTCATTTATTAATTTAATGGAATGGATATTAAAGAACATTTTTAATGTTGGATACTAATATTGTTGCGTGTGCAGAAATACCACAAAGAAAATATCACCTCTCCACAAACAAGAGCTAAATTTGCTCTGCTCTGTGTTGCCGGAAAAGGTTAACCACAGACATCCTGTTTTATCTCCTTTATTTAAGTCCACCCCTCTCCCTATATAATGGACAAGACAAGAGCTACTCACAGCCATCTTCTCTTACAAAGTCTAGGGACCATCAGTTGTCTGAAGCTACATATTTCTCTCTATGAGACCAGAAAACTTCAGTAAGAATGAGGAAGCTGATAACTCTGGTGCTGCTCTGCTCTCTGCAGCTGACCTCTGCTGGTGAGTATTCATGATATCTTACTCTTTAAAAAAAAAAAAAAAAAACAACTAAAAAGAACAGTTTACAGTAGCCTCTGATTTTTTTTTAATGTTTCATTTTGTCTCTTTAAAAATAATTGTCACTGTAACTGCTTTTAAAGTTGTGAAAAGATGTTTTCTGGGTTTAATGTGGTGTATGTTCAATTCCAGTTGGTATTCATGGCCCAAACAGCTCTTCCTGCTGTTCTCAATTTTCAACCATGAGGATCCCTCTGAAGAAGGTGGTATCTTACAGTTGGACCAGCAGTAACTGCCAAAAAAAAGCCATTGTGTAAGTACTCCCTTTTTCGAAAAAGCATTTAGAACTGAGATTCTTCTGTGCTGGCAAAGGTATCTGTGCATGTGCGTGTGTGTGCATGCATGTGTCTGTGTTTTTCTGTTCACACAGCATGATTGTGTTTTTGTCATCTGCTGTAGGTTTGAGACGATTGGAGGGAACAGGATCTGTGTGGACCCAGAAGCCAGCTGGGTCAGTGGTCATGTAGCTACAGTGGACAAGAGGAAGAGTGCAGTATCTCCAACAAAGACTGCTTCAACAAAGACTGCAGCAACAAAGACAGCGTCAACAAACACAGCTTCAACAAAGACTGCATTGGCAAACACAGCGTCAACAAAGACTGCATTGGCAAACACAGCTTCAACAAACGCAGTGTCAACAAAGACTGCATCAACAAACATAACATCAACATACTGCATCAACAAAAACAACATCAACCAATATAGCATCAATAAACACAATATCAGTCAATACTGTACAATATCAGCTAATACAAAAACAGTCAATACAATCTCAGCCAATACAAAAATACCAACACCATCACCACTGACAAAGCCTAGAAGAATGTGTCTCAAAATCTGATGTAGTCACTCTCTGTAATGTGTTTTTCATCTCATAAAACTGGGCTATTTAAAACATACAAAACAATTTGTTGTTTCAAAGTACTTGTTGTTACAAAGTAGTAATAAGCTGATACGATTTTTGTGATCAACTAATAAATCATTCCTATACTGACCATCTTCTCTGTCTCTTCATGTGACCTATATAAAGTTTTGTTGAAATATGTCTGTAAAAGGATTATGTAGATAAATCTGTTGAAATATTCTTTGATTCAGATAGATTGTATCAAACAAGTTGTGTCTAGTTTTCAAGTTTGATTTGTTTTGTTTTTGGATTGTCTTGTTTTGTTTGGGGGATTTCTTTGTGTGTTTCTGTTCACACAGCATTGTAATGCTTCTGTCATCGGCTGCAGAAGCTGCAGAAGACGATTGGAGGGAAGAAGATCTGTGTGGACCCAGAAGTCAGTGGTCATGTAGCTACAGTGGACAAGAGGAAGAGTGCAGCAACACCAACAAACACAGCACCAACAAACACAACATCAACAAACACATCATCAGCCAATACAACAATGCTAACACCACGACCTCTGGCAAAAGTCTAGAACAATATGACTCAGAAGTATTCACACTGTGCAACTTATTCACACTGTGTAATATATATACACAATCTCATAAAAATGCGGCTATTTAATTCATATACACCATTGTGTTATTTCCAACTCCCTAGTAAGCTGACTTTTATAATTATCTAATAAATTATTCCTGTCATTTCTGACTTACTTTTTCTGTCTCCTCACTGTGGCTTACATAAAATCTTAAAAGCTTATATAGAATGATTAGTTGAAATATGCTTTGATTTAGATTGACTGTGTCAATCCAGAAAGAGTTGTGTCTAAACTTTCGTGAAAACTGGAAACCCAAATCACAAAGTATGTGACTTTTTCTGTAAACAAAGAGCTTCAACAGATAATTCATATTTGTGAAGATGACTAAATGCATAGCAGGCACGTGTACAGATAGACCCCAGGTGGTGCTCAAACATTTGCCCTGTTGGCCTCTGACTAGATAAGTGCCCTTTTTGCAAGGCACTTTTTTCCTATTTCATATTTAAGTTTTTACATTTGGCCCATGGCATCAATTCTCATGTAAAAGCCTGTTGTAATGCCCGACAACTGCATTCGAGTTCTAATTCTGCGAGACCGCAGGAGCCCTTACCCCTCCCCCCTCCCTCTTCGACTTCCCTTGTCACAGTCACCACAGTTACCGCACGCAAGTCGAGCGGTCAGGGAAAACAGGGGACTCAGTTGCAGACTCACTGATGAATGAATAAGATTTTTATTGTGCCAGGCAGAAGTCTTTCAATACACTTGGCAGAAAGCTGAATCCAAAAAACAAGCAGAGGTCGTACCACAGAGCAGTAAGAGGGAGGCAAACAATCCAAACAGCAGACAAAGGCAAAATCCAGAGACAGGCAGAAGGTTCAAAAACAGGTACAGGGCAAGGCAGGCAGGCAGAAGAGGCAGAATCCAACAGGCAAAAATAGTAAAAAAAAAACCAGGCAGCAGTCAAACACAGAAGGCAATCAGAATATGAAAAGGCTGGTATGACACACTGGAGAAAGCAGTACGAACTGACAAACAAAGGGTAGAACAGGCAGGGTTTAAATAGACAGACTAATACAACTTCAACGAGAGACAGGTTAGCACAATGACACAATAAGTGAAGGGCGGGGCCAGAGCACATGGAAAACCAAAATAAACAAAAGCACATGACAAAACCAAAAACAAATGACAGCTAATACCAGACATGACCAGCAGGGGCACAACAGAGAGCAGTTCATGCAGGAACCCTGACACGAGCGCACTGCAGAGCAGCATCCACGTCCCCCTGACTTACCTTCACTGGTGACAGCCAGGTACCGATAGTGTTTGCCCTAAGCCACGGCATCGTTTGTCACTACCACTACTAGAACATCTCAGTACAGTCAGCCTAAATCAGGCAATAGCCCACCATTAAGTTTAACAACAAGCAAGCTGGCTTGGCGTAAAATAGCGTTGTCAGTGAAAACGAATGAACTTTGGTAGGCTAGCTCCTTTGTCAGGCAACTGAAACAAATAAATATGCATTACGTGGCTAATAGTCTATGCAATCATATTTGAATATCAGAAACGTTAGCTGACCTGTCACTCGTCACAAAAAATGTGTAAATTGGCTATATGATTCGTCCACTGTTTACATGCTCATACTGATTAGCAAAAGCTTCAAGATATAGCTTAGTAAATTACCGATTCTTACTCCTGTGCAACAAAATTCACTGGTAGTTGTAGGCAAGCCAACTTATTGTCATTTCATAACAGTCCAGGGCATCTACAAGTTAAGATTTGAAAATTTAACTGTTCACTTAATTTTACTGAAATCTTATTAGATTTCTAATTATAGGCCCACAGTTATTTTAACTACACAAAGTGGTCTGGCATGAGACATGAGGCTACTTTAGCTGAATATTAATATTTTGTCAGCATAGCTATGGAGGACACTTAAAGTTTGCCCATTGACAGTTACAGTCTGGTGAGGTTTACTGTTGTAATGCATTGACTGTCACCAAGCAGTCTTACCCACTAAACAGCATTGTCTCATCTATAAAACCAGCCCAACTGCAGAGATAAACCAACAGTAAGAGAATTGATGGACCATCTTAAAAACACTTTCTGCCAAAACATTTCCTCTCAGAACTAACCTTTTACAGCGTTAATAAATTCATAGGGGCAAACAAATGTTATCATGCCACTGACATCTGATCAGTATTGGATTATGTTTAGAGGTCCATGATAAAGATCGCAGCCCTTTCCTGTTGCACATAAAATACTTCCATATTCCTGACTACGGGCCATAGTATAGTCTATGTGATGACTAATACCCCACTGACACCCTGTGAGATTGAAGAAAGGTGATGCAAAAAAGAAAAGCTTGTGTTTTGTTGTGGATGATTATGGAGGAAAATCAGGCCTCTGTCAAAAAAAGGGAAGGATGCTATGATGACGAAAGCTGTTGAGAGCGGAAAAAAGTTTTGGGTTTTTTTGGGCAAACTGTGATTCAAATTTTAAAATATACATCTATGAAAAATTCACTTTTGAGAGCCATGATCTGGGAGGTGGAACAAAATATGGATGTACATACAAAAAACTAAGGTCATTTATCACTAAAATTAGGCCCATGCTAAGTATGATGCAGAAACCATTGCTCACACATTAGTCACGTCTCGTCCTGACCAGAACAAGGAAGTTTGACCACATCACACCTGTCCTGGCTTCCCTTCATTGGCTCCCAATTCATGCAAAGGCAGATTTTAAGGTCCTTTTATTGACATATAGAATTCCACATGGCCTTGCGCCGACCTACCTATCCAACTTAATTACAACCCATGGCCAGCCTTTTCCTACAACTCTAACTTCCTCTGCAATGGTCTACCTACAGAAATTACGGAGGCAAACTCTCATTGCCATCCCCCTTGTCCTTTATTTTGTCTGCTAGTGTTGTCTGCTGGGTCTTTTCATTATGATTGTATTACTTGTAATTGCTCAATGGGTTGGCACCTATTGCACACCTGTCGGGCTATGAAGGGGTCTCCTCTCTATGTGGTCCTTCTCATCTTTTCCATGTTTTCCCTGTTACACCTGGGTTTTTGGGGGAGTTTTTTTTTCTATGAGGATTAAGTCAGGGGGTGCCATCCTGTTTTGTTTATTGTGGGCATGTAACATGCTTTGAGACTGTATACAGTGATACTGGGCTCTAAATAAACTTGAATTTGAACTTGAATTTATTCATTTATTGTAATAGATATGAAAGAACATTTATTATGTGGGATGCTATAATTGCTGCATCTGCATAACTACCACAAAGAAAAAGTTGCCTTTCCATGAACAAAAGAGGAAGAGCTAAACTGGTCCTTTCCTCTGCGCTGTGTTCACAGAAAGAGGTAACCACAGATGTCACGTTGGATCCAAAGAATCAAAGTGAGGGGAATTTCTCTCTTCTCCAAGTCCACCCCTCTCCCTAAATAATGGACAAGACAAGAGTTACTCCTCACAACCATCTTCTCTTACACACCATAGAGACAATCGGTTGTGTGAAACTACATATTTCTCTCTGTGAGACCAGAAAACTTCAGTAAGAATGAGGAAGCTGATAACTCTGTCACTTCTGGTGCTGCTCTGCTCTCTACAGCTGACCCCCTGCAGTGTGTGACAACCTTCTTTTTTCTACCTTTTCATTGTGGCGTGAATAAAATCTTGCAAGAATGTGGAGAAAAATATGCAGATACATATGTTGAAATATACTTTGGTTCACATTAATTGTATCCATCCAGTGTGAGTTCAGTGTTCACAAGGTATTTGTGTGTGTGTGTGTGTGTGTCTGTGTTGTTTTTTTGTTTGTTTGTTTTTTACAAACACAGAATTAAAAAAAAAATCCCCATTTGTAAATATAACAAATTAACTGAATGCTTAAACTAAAAACAAAGACATGGTATATCAGGAACAAGCATATTAAACAGATACTCTTACTTAAACAGTATCCCTTTGCACAGACTGTTGTTACAAAGACACATCTTATAATGTTATCTTATAAAGATCTTATAATGTGATAGTAGTCAGTGTTGGGGTAGTTTGTCAAAAAAAAGTAATTAGTTATAAGTTACTAATTACTTCTTTAAATTGTAATGGGATTACTTTACTCATTACTCCTTTTGAAAAGTAATTACACTACTCATTACTTTACTTTTGAGTTACTCTCTAAAACTGCTCTGATTTAATGACCATGAGGATCCCTTTAAAGCGGGTGGTATCTTACAGATGGACCAGCAGTAGCTGTGCCAAAAAAGCCATTGTGTGAGTTTTCCCTTTTCAATGAAGCATTGAGAACTGAAATTCTTTTGTGCTGGACAGCATAAATATGTTTGTGTGTGTGTGTGTGTGTGTGTGTGCGTGTGTGTGTTTCTGTTCACACAGCATTATGATGTTTCTGTCATCTGTTGCAGGTTTGAGATGATTGGAGGGAAGAAGATCTGTGTGGACCCAGAAGTCAGCTGGGTCAGTGGTCATGTAGCTACAGTGGACAAGAGGAAGAGTGCAGCAACCCTAACAAACAAAGCATCAACAAACACTACATCAGCCAATACAACAATGCTAACAACAACACCACTGACGAAAGCCTAGAACAGTATGACTCAAAAGCTAACACATTCACACCATGTATTATATGTATAGTGTCATAAAAACGTGGCTATTTAAAACATATATACCAATGTGTTGTTTCCAACTCCCTAGTGAGCTCTTCTGACATTTCAATTTATCAAATAAATTATTTTTGACATGACTTTTTTTGTTTCTTTATTGTGGCTTCCATAAACCCCTGCAGAAGAATGACTTTTAAACGATAATGTAGAATAATTAATTGAACTACACTTTGACTGACATTAATTGTATCAATCCACTATGAGTTGCATCAAGACTTTTAGGAAAACTGAAACTATACTTTACTATATGAAATGTATAAGACACAGAGGGATTAGAAGAGAATATGGAGGAATGTAATTTCCTCTACAATACTGTTTGCAATAGGTTAAACCTCTCCAAAAAATTTGAAGGCTGGTTCTTCATCTCACAAATCATTTTTGTTTCCCACAACAGCATTCTCTCATCTCATGAAACCAACTTTCATGTTTAAAGATAAACAATTAAACAATTAATAGTAAGAGAACTAAAGGACCATCTTAAAAACACTTTTTGCCTAAACGTTTCCTCTCGGATAATTCTTGTTGATATGAAAAAGCAAAACTAACCTTTTACAGTGTTAATAAGTTCACAGGGGCAACAACAGGTAAAAGAACGTCCCATTCATGTCACAAACCTTAATACATTAGTCATACCAGTGACCTCTGATCAGTATTAAACTACATTAAACTACATGTACATAAAATACCTCCATATGCCCGACTACGGGCCATAGTACAGTCTGTGTGACAATTAATACCCCACTGATACCCTGTAAGATTGAAGACAGGAGACATTCATTGCTGAAATCCATGATCTGGGTGGTGGAACAAAATATGGATTTGCACTCAATGATTAAGATCATTTATTAATTTAATGTAATAGATATGAAAGGACATTTGTCATGTGGATTGGTATAATTGCTGCATGTGCATAACTACCAAATAGAAGAAGTGGCCTTTCCATGAACAAAAGAGGAAGAGCTAAACTGGCCCTTTGCTCTGTGCTGTGTTCACAGAAAGAGGTAACCACAGATGTCCTGTTTTATCTCTCACATTCCGATTCAGATACATTGTATTAGTCAAGTTGTGTCTAAACTCATAGGAAATGTGGAAAAACACATCGCAAAGTACTTTGTGAACATAGCAGTCTAACTGAATGCTTAGGAAAATAAAAAATAAAAAAATAAGACATGATGGAACAAGCATCTTAAACAGAAACTCCTTAAAACAATATCCAAGGGTACTGCGTGTTGTTGTCTCAGAACATTTCTACAAATGCAATCCAAACTGTGTCTTGAACATGTACAGCAGAGAATCGTTAGGGCTGAAGGGTAAATTCACACCCAAGGTGAAGTATATGGATAGCAAATGGATCCTAGAGTCCTTGGTTGTAAACGGTAATGGTCCTGCCTTAATGGGCAGAGACTGGATCAGCCAGTTGAAAGTACACTCATCAAGAGTAAACAGAGTGACTCCAGAAAGAGTAAATAATGTGTGTGCCAGATACACTTCTGTGTTCAAAGCTCTGATAAACACTCTTAAAAGCAGCCAGTCAAAATTACATGTGGTTGAGAAAGCAGTGTCAGAATTCTCCAAGCCTTGCACTGTGCCTTGTGCACTTCATGACATAGCCCAGGAGGAGCTATCTAAACTGGAAACCTGATGGTGTAATTTCTCCAACAAAGTACAGTGAAGTTGTACAGCTGCTCCCATTCCTAGGAAAGCTGACAGTGTAAGAACTTGTGGAGATTGCCATGGAACGATCAGTCTATGGCTGGAAGCAGAACAATACCCGAAAAAGTCGCCTTTCCATGAACAAAAGAGGAAGAGCTAAACTGGCCCTTTGCTCTGTGCTGTGTTCACAGAAAGAGGTGATCACTGATGGATCCAAAGAATCAAAGTGAGGGGACTTTCTCTCTTCTCCAAGTCCACCCCTCTCCCTATATAATGGACAAGACAAGAGCTACTCCTCACAACCACCTTCTCTTACAAAGTCTAGGGACCATCAGTTGTCTGAAGCTACATATTTCTCTCTGTGAGACCAGAAAACTTCAGTAAGAATGAGGAGGCTGATAATTCTGTCACTTCTGGTGCTGCTCTGCTCTCTACAGCTGACCTCTGCTTGTGAGTATCTGTAATATCTTAATCTTTAAAACTGGCACAGAATGATAGTACTCATCTATTTAACTTTCAGGATTCATTGTATCTCTTGAAAAGTGTCCGTCACTGTAAACGTTGTTGAAGTTGTGAAAAGTTCTTTCCCGGGTCTAATTTGGTGTATGTATGGTATTTCAGTTGGTCCCCAAGGACTGATTGTCTCTGACTGCTGCTCTGATTTAATGACCATGAGGATCCCTTTAAAGCGGGTGGTATCTTACAGATGGACCAGCAGTAGCTGTGCCAAAAAAGCCATTGTGTGAGTTTTCCCTTTTCAATGAAGCATTGAGAACTGAAATTCTCAATGGACAGCATAAATATGTTTGTGTGTGTGTGTGTGTGTGTGTGTGTGTGTTTCTGTTCACACAGCATTATGATGTTTCTGTCATCTGTTGCAGATTTGAGATGATTGGAGGGAAGAAGATCTGTGTGGACCCAGAAGTCAGCTGGGTCAGTGGTCATGTAGCTACAGTGGACAAGAGGAAGAGTGCAGCAACCCTAACAAACAAAGCATCAACAAATACTGCATCAACAAATACATCATCAACAAATACTGCATCAACAAATACTGCATCAACAAATACAGCATCAACAAATACTACATCAGCCAATACAACAATGCTAACAACAACACCACTGACGAAAGCCTAGAACAGTATGACTCAAAAGCTAACACATTCACACCATGTATTATATGTATAGTGTCATAAAAACGTGGCTATTTAAAACATATATACCAATGTGTTGTTTCCAGCTCCCTAGTGAGCTCTTCTGACATTTCAATTTATCAAATAAATTATTTTTGACATGACTTACTTTTTTTGTTTCTTTATTGTGGCTTCCATAAACCCCTGCAGAAGAATGACTTTTAAACGATAATGTAGAATAATTAATTGAACTACACTTTGACTGACATTAATTGTATCTATCCAGTATGAGTTGCATCAAGACTGAAACTATACTTTACTATATGAAATGTATAAGACACAGAGGGATTAGAAGAGAATATGGAGGAATGTAATTTTCTCTACAATACTGTTTGCAATAGGTTAAACCTCTCCAAAAAATTTGAAGGCTGTTTTTTTGTTTCCCACAACAGCATTCTCTCATCTCATGAAACCAACTTTCATGTTTAAAGATAAACAATTAAACAATTAATAGTAAGAGAACTAAAGGACCATTTTAATGTTAAGATTAACATTATGTTATTAGGCGATCCAGATTAAAAGTATAAGCACACCTCTATGATAAAAACACACAGGGAACTATAAAGCTTTCAAATGTTTAGGCCCTATTTCACAAACAGCTCAAAAAGCTTCTTTTGTATATGCATCAGTTTTCTTTCTCTCTTTGGCCTTCTGTAATTACAGGGTAGCCCAACACTGACCCCGTTCTTTAAGTTCGTTGAAAAAGCAATTCACACCAAACTTTAAAGTCCAATGGGCATTTTGTGCATATTACCCTAACATAATTCCCTTAGGGAAGGATTTTTACACCTCTGCTTGTGCAATTTAAGACTTAGTTGAGGAGGAGCTATCTAAACTGGAAACCTGATTTCTCCAAAAAAACTACAGTGATGTTGTACAGCTGCTCCCATTGTGTGCAACTACAGTAAATGTGCTGCTCCCATTGTGTGCATTCCTAGAAAGGTGTAAGAACTTGTGGCGATTACAAAGTAACAATCAATCCATGGCTGGAAGCAGAACAATACCCGAAAAGTTGTCTTTCCATGAACAAAAGAGGAAGGCCCTTTGCTGTGTTCCTCAAAAGAGGTGATCATTGATGTCCTGTTGGATCCAAAGAATCAAAGTGAGGAAAATTTCTCTCATTTCCAAGTCCACCTCTCTCACTATATAATGGACAAGACAAGAGCTACTCCTCACCATCTTCTCTTACACACCTTATAGACCATTGGTTGTCTGAAGCTTCATATTTCTCTCTGTGAGACCAGAAAACGTCATTAAGAATGGGGTTTATGGCTTTACTACAGCCGTACTGTACTTTATCGTTATTTTAGAGTGTACTTTTTCTACAACTACTTTCTACTTTACTGTAAAACAGTACGCCGTCTTACGCCGGCAGCAGCCTCATACATCTCGTGTTTACCACGTTTCTGTACAGGTTTGGAGACTAGGAGCAACAGGCTAGACCATATAGCCTTAGTATGTAGTAGGCTATGTAAGTGCCCAATCCATCTCTGCTGCCCGATCCGTTCTGCACATGCGCACACTTGCACAAAAGTCAACTACTTTTGTGCAAGACTTTCCTGTCATACATTAAATATTTTCATATTCCTTCCTGCAGGCCATAGCATAGTCTACGTAATGATTAATATCACACTAAACACCCTGTAGAGCTAAAGAAAGGTGATGAGGAAAAATTGAGGAAAATCAGGCCTCTTTGAAAAGAATGGAATTCTAAAATGTACAGTACCAGTCAATGTACAGTTGACTGCTACTCTACATCTATGAGAAATTCAGTGTTGAGAACTGCGGTCTGGGAGGTGGAACAAAATATGGATGTACATACAAAGGATTAAGGTCGTTTATTCATTTATTGTAAAAGAAAGAACATTTGCTATGATGCTATAACTGATGCATGTGCATAAGTGCCACTAAGAAAAAGTTCCATGAACAAAAGAGGAAGAGCTCAGATGGGCTTTTACTTTTTGTGGTGTTCACAGAATGCGGTAACCGCAGATGTCCTGTTGGATTCAAAGAATGAAAGTGAACAGAATTTTTCTCTCTTCTCCAAGTCCATCCCTCTGCCTATATAATGGACAAGACAAGAGCTTCTTGTCACAATCCTCTCATACACACTCTAGAGACCATCGGTTGTCTGAAGCTACATATTTCTCTCTGTGAGACCAGAAAACTTCAGTAAGAATGAGGAAGCTGATAACTCTGTCACTTCTGGTGTTGCTCTGCTCTCTGCAGCTGACCTCTGCTGGTGAGTATTCATGATATCTTACTCTTTAAAAAAAAAACAGAAAGAGGACAGTTTACAGTAGCCTCTGATTTTTTTCTTTAATGTTTCACTGTATTTCATTAGATATAATTGTCACTGTAACTGCCATAAAAGTTGTGAAAAGATGTTTCCTGGGTCTAATATGGTGCATGTTCAATTCCAGTTGGTATTCAAGGACCAAACAGCTCTCCCTGCTGTTCTAAATTTTCAACCATTAGGATCCCTCTGAAGAGGGTGGTATCTTACACTTGGACCAGCAGTAACTGCCCAAAAAAAGCCATTGTGTAAGTACTCCCTGCTCTGTAAAGCATTTAGACTTGAAATTCTTCTGTGGTGGCAAATGTGAATGAATGAGAGCAAATTTGGGGGGAAAGGACTGTCATGTTTTATCCATGTTACATACCACTGCAAGAGATGCAGAAGGGCTCTATTGTTCTTTTTGGCCATGTAATCTTGAATAATAGTTTTCATGGTCTATATTTGTGTGTGTTTTTCTGTTCACACAGCATGATTGTGTTTTTATCATCTGCTGCAGGTTTGAGACGATTGGAGGGAACAGGATCTGTGTGGACCCAGAAGCCAGCTGGGTCAGTGGTCATGTCGCTACAGTGGACAAGAGGAAGAGTGCAGCCTCACCAACGAATACAGCACCAACAAACACAACAAAAGCCAATACAACAATGCTGTCAACAACAACACTGACAAAAGCCTAGAGCAGTATCACTCAAAAGCTAACACATTCACACCGTGTAATATATGCATGATCTTGTAAAAACTGTGGCTATTTAAAACATATATACCAATATCTTGTTCCAAACTCTGTAATAAGCTATTCTGATGTTTTTTAAAATCATTTAATAAATTATTTCTGTCATGACCTTCTTTTTTCTGTCTCTTCACTGTGGTTAACATAGAATCTTGCAGAAAATGGAAAAAATATGTAGATAGATGAGTTGAAATATACTTTGACTGGGATGAACTGCATGAATTCAATGTGAGCTGTATCTAAACTTTCATGAAAACTGGAAACCCAGATCACAAAGTATGTGTGATTTTTTTTGGTAAACACAGAGTTTAAAGAGATAATTCCCATTTGTGAAGATAACAAACTAACTGTGTGCTTAGACAAAAAAAAGACATGGTATATCAGGAACAAACATATTAAACAGATACTCTTACTTAAACAGTATCCTTCAGCACTGACTGTTGTTATAAAGACACAGTGTGGCTTATAATGAGGTAGTGGTCCAGTTGGAGCAGTAGGCCCTGTCTGAGAAAAGCCATAGTGTAACTGTTTACCTTTCTGTCTTCTGTGTGAGAATTCAGATTGGAAGATGAAACATTTTTGCCAATGACCTAGATATTTTTTGGTAATGTGAAATGTGACATAGATCTGTCAGTCATGTCCACTGGACTATACGCGATGTATAAGACACAGAGGGATTAGAAGAGAATATGGGGAAATGTAATTCTTTCTCCAATGCTCATTTGTAGAAGGCTAAACCTCTCAAAAATATGAAAGCTGGTTCTTTGTCTCACAACAGGTTTTGGTTCCCCCAATAGCACTGTCTCATCTGTAGAACCAAACAAACTGCAGAAACAAACTTCCACGTTTGAAGATAAAAAAGTAAACAACTAATGGTAAGAGAACTCATGGACCATCTTACAAACACTTTCCGCCTAAACATTTAATCTCTGATAATTCTTCCTGATATGAAAAAGCAGAACTAGCCTTTTACAGTGTTAATAAGTTAATAGGGGCAACAACAGGTGAAAGAACATCCCATTAATTTCACAAACCTTAATCAAACCCTTCTGTTGCACATAAAATACTTCCATATTCCTGACTACAGGCCATAGTATAGTCTATGTGATGATTAATACCCAACTGACACCCTGTGAGATTGAAGAAAGGTGATGCAAAAAAGAAAAGCTTGTGTTTTGTTGTGGATGATTATGGAGGAAAATCAGGCCTCTGTCAAAAGAAGGGAAGGATGCTATGATGATGAAAGCTGTTGAGTGAAGGAAAAAAGAATCTTTTTTTTCAGCAAACTGTGGTTCTGATTCTAAAATGTGAAATTCAAAAATGTGAAAACCATAATCTGGGTGGTGGAACAAAATGTGGACATACACTCAAAGATTAAGGTCATTTATTAATTTAATGTAATAGATATGAAAGGACATTTGTCATGTGGACTGGTATAATTGCTGCATGTGCATAACTACCAAATAGAAGAAGTGGCCTTTCCATGAACAAAAGAGGAAGAGCTAAACTGGCCCTTTGCTCTGTGCTGTGTTCCCAGAAAGAGGTAACCACAGATGTCCTCTCACATTCCGATTCAGATACATTGTATTAGTCAAGTTGTGTCTAAACTCATAGGAAATGTGGAAAACCACATCGCAAAGTACTTTGTGAAGATAGCAGTCTAACTGAATGCTTAGGAAAATGAAAAATAAAAAAACAAGACGTGATGGAACAAGCATCTTAAACAGAAACTCCTTAAAACACTATCCAAGGGTACTGCGTGTTGTTGTCTCAGAACATTTCTACAAATGCAATCCAAACTGTGTCTTGAACATGTACAGCAGAGAATCGTTAGGGCTGAAAGGTAAATTCACACCCGAGGTGAAGTATATGGATAGCAAAAGGATCCTAGAGTCCTTGGTTGTAAACGGTAATGGTCCTGCCTTAATAATGGGCAGAGACTGGATCAGCCAGTTGAAAGTACACTCATCAAGAGTAAACAGAGTGACTCCAGAAAGAGTAAATAATGTGTGTGCCAGATACACTTCTGTGTTCAAAGCTCTGATAAACACTCTTAAAAGCAGCCAGTCAAAATTACATGTGGTTGAGAAAGCAGTGTCAGAATTCTCCAAGCCTTGCACTGTGCCTTGTGCACTTCATGACATAGCCCAGGAGGAGCAATCTAAACTGGAAACCTGATGGTGTAATTTCTCCAACAAAGTACAGTGAAGTTGTACAGCTGCTCCCATTGTGTGCATTCCTAGAAAGCTGACAGTGTAAGAACTTGTGGAGATTGCCATGGAACGATCAGTCTATGGCTGGAAGCAGAACAATACCCGAAAAAGTCGCCTTTCCATGAACAAAAGAGGAAGAGCTAAACTGGCCCTTTGCTCTGTGCTGTGTTCACAGAAAGAGGTGATCACTGATGGATCCAAAGAATCAAAGTGAGGGGACTTTCTCTCTTCTCCAAGTCCACCCCTCTCCCTATATAATGGACAAGACAAGAGCTACTCCTCACAACCACCTTCTCTTACAAAGTCTAGGGACCATCAGTTGTCTGAAGCTACATATTTCTCTCTGTGAGACCAGAAAATTCCAGTAAGAATGAGGAAGCTGATAACTCTGTCACTTCTGGTGCTGCTCTTCTCTCTACAGCTGACCTCTGCTTGTGAGTATCTGTAATATCTTACTCTTTAAAACTGGCACAGAATGATAGTACTCATCTATTTGGCTTTCAGGATTCATTTTATCTCTTGAAAAGTGTCCGTCACTGTAAATGTCGTTGAAGTTGTGAAAAGTTCTTTCCCGGGTCTAATTTGGTGTATGTTACATTTCAGTTGGTCCCCAAGGACTGATTGTCTCTGACTGCTGCTCTCATTTAATGACCATGAGGATCCCTTTAAAGCGGGTGGTATCTTACAGATGGACCAGCAGTAGCTGTGCCAAAAAAGCCATTGTGTGAGTTTTCCCTTTTCAATGAAGCATTGAGAACTGAAATTTTTTTGTGCTGGACAGCATAAATATGTTTGTGTGTGTGTGTGTGTGTGTGTGTGTGTGTGTGTGTATGTGTGTGTGTGTTTCTGTTCACACAGCATTATGATGTTTCTGTCATCTGTTGCAGGTTTGAGATGATTGGAGGGAAGAAGATCTGTGTGGACCCAGAAGTCAGCTGGGTCAGTGGTCATGTCGCTACAGTGGACAAGAGGAAGAATGCAGCAACCCTAACAAACAAAGCATCAACAAACACTACATCAGCCAATACAACAATGCTAACAACAACACCACTGACGAAAGCCTAGAACAGTATGACTCAAAAGCTAACACATTCACACCATGTAATATATGTATAGTGTCATAAAAACGTGGCTATTTAAAACATACATACCAATGTGTTGTTTCCAACTCCCTAGTGGGCTCTTCTGACATTTTAATTTATCAAATAAATTATTTTTGACATGACTTACTTTTTTTGTCTCTTTATTGTGGCTTCCATAAACCCCTGCAGAAAAATGACTTTTAAACGATAATGTAGAATAATTAGTTGAACTACACTTTGACTGACATTAATTGTATCTATCCACTATGAGTTGCATCAAGACTTTTAGGAAAACTGAAACTATACTTTACTATATGAAATGTATAAGACACAGAGGGATTAGAAGAGAATATGGAGGAATGTAATTTCCTCTACAATACTTTTTGCAATAGGTTAAACCTCTCCAAAAAATTTGAAGGCTGGTTCTTCATCTCACAAATCATTTTTGTTTCCCACAACAGCATTCTCTCATCTCATGAAACCAGCTTTCATGTTTAAAGATAAACAACTTTTCTGCCTAAATGTTTCCTCTCAGATAATTCTTGTTGATATGAAAAAGCAAAACTAACCTTTTACAGTGTTAATAAGTTCACAGGGGCAACAACAGGTAAAAGAATGTCCCATTCATGTCACAAACCTTAATACATTAGTCATACCAGTGACCTCTGATCAGTATTAAACTACATTAAACTACATGTACATAAAATACCTCCATATGCCCGACAACGGGTCATAGTATAGTCTGTGTGACAATTAATACCCCACTGATACCCTGTAAGATTGAAGACAGGAGACATTCATTGCTGAAATCCATGATCTGGGTGGTGGAACAAAATATGGATTTGCACTCAATGATTAAGATCATTCATTAATTTAATGTAATAGATATGAAAGAACATTTGTTATGTGGATAGGTATAATTGTTGCATGTACCTACCACAATGAAAAAGTTGCCTTTCCATGATAAAAAGAGGAAGAGCTAAACTGGCCCTTTGCTCTGTGCTGTGTTCCCAGAAAGAGGTAACCACAGATGTCCTGTTTTATCTCACATTCCGATTCAGATACATTGTATTAGTCAAGTTGTGTCTAAACTCATAGGAAACCCACATCGCAAAGTACTTTGTGAAGATAGCAGTCTAACTGAATGCTTAGGAAAAAAAAGACATGATGGAACAAGCATCTTAAACAGAAACTCCTTAAAACAATATCCAAGGGTACTGAGTGTTGTTATATCGGAACATTTCTACAA
Source organism: Chanos chanos (assembly GCF_902362185.1). NCBI lineage: Eukaryota > Metazoa > Chordata > Actinopteri > Gonorynchiformes > Chanidae > Chanos > Chanos chanos. The sequence goes on along the minus strand of NC_044495.1, from coordinate 36,721,972 downwards.
ATGCAATCCAAACTGTGTCTTGAACATGTACAGCAGAGAATCATTAGGGCTGAAGGGTAAATTCAGAGCCAAGGTGAAGTATATGGATAGCACAACGGCCCTACCTTAATGGGCGGAGACTGGATCAGCCAGTTGAAAATATACTGATCAAGAGTAAACAGAGTGACTCCAGAAAGAGTAAATGATATGTGTGCCAGATACACATCTGTGTTCAAACTTGAGATAAACACACTTAAATCAACTCAAAACTACATGTATCAGAGCAGCGATGGGCTGTTTGAAAGGCAGGGGCGAAAAAAGGGCGCCTACCGCACCACATGGGGCCCCACCAGTGCACAAAAACCTATGATGCATCATGTATGATGAAATAGTCTTCATCCTTGATTAAGATTAACATTATGTTACTAGGCCATCCAGATTAAAAGTATAAGCACACCTCTATGATAAAAACACACAGGGAACTATAAACTTTTCAAATGTTTAGGCCCTTTTTCACAAACAGCTCAAAAAGCTTCTTTTGTATATGCATCAGTTTTCTTTCTCTCCTTGGCCTTCTGTAATCTCAGAGTAGCCCAACGCTGACCCCGCTCTTTAAGTTAGCTGAAAAAGCAATTCACACCAAACTTTAAAGTCCTGTGGGCATTTTGTGCATATTACCCTAAAATACTTCCCTTAGGGAAGGATTTTTACACCTCTGCTTGATTCCCAAATGAAGTCCACAGGTCAGCATAGATTCAGCTAAGCAAGGTACCCGTTTAGTTAGCTAGCTACTTAGCTAGGCATCTAGGTTTAAAAAATGTGATACAGCTGTCTATAAAAGTACTTGCAGTGTACATACATTAGTATTCAGTAATGCATCATTGGTAAAACTCAATCTTTACAACTTCAAAGAAAGCCTGCTGTATTACCTTGCTCATACACTGTAGTAGGATGTCAGGGTTACAGCTCAGATTGTATTATGTCCCCTCTGACATCTCAACATTGAAGAGAGTGTGGCTAAAACTGAAAACTTAAATGAATGGAATAGATGTAAGTTTTTAACAATGGTAATGAGTATTTTAAACTTTATTTGTGTCATCCTTGGCAACAGTTTACTTAACATAATTTAACCTAACCTAAAGGGTACAGATGAGATTACATCAAAATGCTAGCTAGATATTAGCCAAACTTATTGGCCCCTTGCAAAAATGCAGAAAAGATTTATTAGCAGCCATACAATGTGTTTTGAATGTAAGCAGGGTCTGAGATGTAAGTTCAAAATCTTATCAAACTATTTGGTGACACCCGTAGACTGTCGTCACAGCACCCTCTCTGGGAAAGCCTACCCTAGAGGGCACGTTGTAAGGCAGACTGTAGGGCACTGCATCTCATTTTCTTCACTGGGATTTTTTTCTCTCAATTGCAAGGGCACTTAATCGTGTTTTCTCACTTGGAAAGGCATCTAAGAGGGCACTTCATGAGTTTTTTTTTTTTTCATCAGAAAGGCTGCCCTAGCGAACCTCTAGTTTATCCCTAGATGGCAATACATCACATTTTCTCCACTGGAGGAGCATCCATTAGGAAACTTTCCCACATTCTCATGCATGTAGGGACACTCTTTACAGCACTGCATCACATTTCATCCACTGGAAGGGCACGTCTCTAGTAGAGGAGCACCTAATTGGGCACTTCATCATGTTTTCTCACTTGTAGAAGTACACTACACAACACTGCATCCCATTTTCTCTACTGGAAAGGGCACCCTTTGGGACACTGTCATCTAGGGGCGACATAGAGGGCACTTCATAACGGCACCTTTTTCTATTGGAAGGGCACACATTGGGAACGTCAAGTTTAGACCATTGTAAGGGCACCTTATCACATTTTCTCCACTAGAAGGGCACTCATTAAGACACGCTCTCGTATTTTCTTGCTCTAGAGGGGACATCATCATAATTTATTGCATGAGGGGGCACATTAGAGAGCACTCCATAATTTTTTTCTCTAGTGAAAGGCAGCCAATAGGGCACATCCTCTCATTTTCGCCACTGTAGAGGGCACTTTAGCGATGCTATTTCAATCATGGGGGCACTGGAGGGGGGGGGGGCATTCCTAGAAAGGCTGACAGTGGAAGAACCTGTTGAGAATACAAAGTAACAATCAGTCCATGGCTGGAAGCAGAACAATACCCGAAAAGTTGCCTTTCCATGTGTAAGAGCCATATATTGTTATTGTTATTTGTTTATATTGTTTTGTTTGAATTAGGCCATTTTTTGTGCTGCCTGTAAATTGTGGAGTCGGGATTAGTGCAAACGGTGGATTGTGATTGGTTGATTGTGGATCCTCTGGTGCGCATGTGTGGGATCTGGTTGGTAAGAAAGTTTGGACGCCGCTTCAAGGTGAATGCTTTTCTTAGACATGTGCGCACATTATAGCAAACAGCTTTTTGACCGCTTTTCTGTAAAATTACAACGACTTTGATTGACGAAACTGAAAATAAACGACGCCGACATTCACCGGGACTTGGTTGTGTGTTGCATGCTTCAAGGCTCTGGTGAATGATAAAAGTTACAAGTGGATACGGATGCGAGTCAGAATTACCTTTTGTGCCCACGTGAAAGAAGTGGTTTAATTATAACGAACACAAAACGAAATTTTGCCACTATATTCAAGTCAAAAAGCTTGCTATGAAGAGTAACTAAGAAGCAACGAACGTGTTAACCAAACGAGATGTGCAATGCTGCTCGTTAACTGAACGAAAAGGAGTTTATTTGGATGGAATTGTGAATATTTGTGCTGTGCCAAGACCGAAGACACTTGTTTCAACCGATACAATCTACTGTGAGTGAATCAGCTGAAACTTCGTGAAATCCTTTTGAACAATGGCAGACGAAATGGAAAATGAGGCTGTGAATGTTCGTGATGACCGCCACAGGGTGCTGACGGCTAAGGGTGTGGAGGAAAGATTTCATCGTTTCACAACCGCAAGAAGAGGTAAATTAAGACAAATGACGGGAAAATCAAACGAAATTGAGAGGCTTTTGGACGATGAAAGTTTGCCGCATTTAAATGATGTTGTTCAAGAGGAAATGAAAGTTTACAAGCGACTTTATGACGAGTTTATCGAATTGAATTATTCAGTGCTGTTATATCTCAACGATGATGAAAAGGAGGCTGATCAACAGTTATGGTTTCAGCCAAAGGCAGATCAATGCTTACAATTCATGACTAAAGTTCAGAAATGGATTGATGCACAAGTATGTGATGAAGAGATAACACCAATGGATAGTGTATCTAGAGTGTCAATGGACAGTGCATCTAGGGTGTCAAAAGTGTCATCTGCATTCACAGCACGCATGAAAGAAGAAGCCAACAGAGCTGCTTTGATGGCTAAGGCTGCAGCGTTAAAAGAGAAACAGGCATTGGAGATGAGAGAAGCTGAAATTAAAGCTGCAAAAGAAATGCTGGAAATTGAAACGGCTCTTGCAGTTTCCACTGCTAAAATGAAGGTGTATGGAGAGTGTGAAGGACGGCAGTCCCAAGTGAGCATGAACAAGCCTGCAGTAACAACATCTCACTTCTCTAAAGATGGTGATGGACATCATTATGTGCAAACCTTACCATCCTCCAAGCTGAAACACACTGAGAAGACTTCATTGACAGTGAACGTTGATCTTGGTGCATCATCTGGAGCTGTACCCAAGCAGACAAAAACTCCAGTCCAGGTGCGTGGTCAACTCAGAGACTCACCACAACATGACGATGGGAGAGAGATATATCGATTGATACAAAGACAAGCGGACATTGCAGAGATGCTTGCAAAGAACCAACAAGTGTTTCGTTTACCCCAAAGAGATGTGCCAGTGTTTCATGGGGACCCACTGGAGTACCGATCTTTTATGAGAGCCTTTGTCCATGCCATTGGTTCTAGAGCTGACAGCGACGCTGACAAGTTATACTTTTTGGAGCAGTACACCAGAGGTGAACCACGAGACCTTGTGAAGAGTTGTCAACATATGCCTGAACATCGTGGGTATGCAAAAGCTATGAGGCTGCTTGAAGATAAATATGGAAACGAGCTGAAGGTTGCTACAGCATTGATTGAAAAGGCATCCAAGTGGTCTCAAATAAAGGCTGAAGATGAAAAGGCTTTAAGTGCTTTCTCATTGTTCCTGGTGAGCTGTCGCAACGCCATGGAAGATATTGACTACATGGAAGAGATGGATAGTCCCACAAATATGAGGGCCATAATTTCAAAGCTGCCATTTAAGATAAGAGAGCGGTGGAGAGTTCATGCATATGACATCCATGAGCAGTGTCAGAGAAGAGCCAGGTTCACAGAATTGGTGGACTTTGTTGAACGCCAAGCAAAGATTATGTCCGATCCACTCTTTGGAGATCTTGACTTAGTAACAGCTGACAAGAAGGACACAAAGAAGTTTCAACAAGGAAACAAGCCAAAGAAAGAAGGAAGGCGAGGAAGTAGCTTTGCTACTAATGTTGAACAAGTTAAACAAAGCTCTGAGAAAAGTGAGCCATCAAAGTCAAAATCTGATGTGTCATTCAACAGTGCCTTTACAAAGCCCTGCTTGTTTTGTGAGAAGAATCATGCGCTGGAAGAATGTCGCAAAATTAGAGAGAAATCACATAAGGACAGAGTAGAGTTCCTGAAAAGAAATGGACTTTGCTTTGGTTGCCTGGTTAAAGGTCATCTGAGCAAGGAATGTACAAAGAAGATGTCATGTGAGATGTGTTCTCTGAAACATCCCAGTATGCTGCACTTCTCAAAGCAGGATAAAGATGTTAAAGAGAAGACAACTGAAACTGAGGTCAGTAAAAGCAGTACCGCCAGTACACCAGCAGCTCTCCTTCAAGAGACAAGTGCCTTTACCGGGGCTGGAGACAGTTGTGTGCTTGCTATTGTGCCTGTTAAAGTTAAATCTAAAAAGAGTGACAAAGCTGTGGAGGCCTACGCGTTCATGGACCCTGGCAGCTCTGCAACATTCTGCACCGAGGCACTAGCAAAGAGGTTGAATGTTCAAGGCAGAAGAACTGAGCTTATGTTGAGCACGATCAGTTCTAAAAGGCGCGTACAGAGCTACATCCTCACTGATTTGGAAGTCAGCAGTCTAGACGAAAACAACTTCATTGAGCTATCCAAGGTCTTTACACAGAGAAGCATTCCTGTGTCTAGGGAAAATGTTCCGCTACAAACGGAGGTTGACAAGTGGCCACACCTCAGTGAAGTAAGGTTGCCTCACATTAATGCTGAAGTTGAACTTCTAATTGGAACTAAAGAATACAAAGTCCTGGAGCCATGGAAAGTGATCCCTAGCACTGATAATGGACCATATGCTGTGAAGACGGCACTTGGATGGATTCTTAACGGTCCACTCAGAGAGACAGACACCACAGTGGGTGAGAATGCACAATCATTTGCTGCTGTTAACACAATCGCCATTGACAATGTGGAACAACTTCTCATACAACAATATAATCATGACTTTCCTGAACGAAACTGTAATGACAAGTCAGAGATGTCACAAGAGGACCACTACTTCATGGACTCTGTGTCAAGCTCTGCACATCTTATGAATGGACATTACTACATAAGCCTTCCCATGAAGAAAACGAGTGTTCAAATGCCAAACAACCGAAGTGTCGTGTTGCAGCGGGCACTAAATCTCAAGAAGAAGTTGAAAAGGAATCCTGTGTTCCATGAAGAATACACCAGCTTTATGAGTGACATGTTGAACAAAGGATATGCAGCCAAAGTACCAATGATGCAACTGAACCGCCAGGATGGTAAAGTATGGTATATTCCCCACCATGGAGTATACCATCCACAAAAGAAGAAGCTGCGCGTGGTGTTTGACTGTGCGGCCAGCTATCAAGGAGTTTCTTTGAACAGTGAGCTTCTACCAGGGCCAGACTTAACCAACTCACTTGTCGGAGTGTTGACACGCTTCAGACAAGAAACAGTCGCTATGATCGCCGATATTGAAGCGATGTATCATCAAGTGAGGGTTCCTGAAGATGACACTGACTTACTGCGCTTCCTGTGGTGGCCAGAGGGAGACCTAATTCAAGACATGGCTGAATACAAGATGGTTGTTCACCTCTTCGGTGCGACTTCCTCTCCAAGTTGTGCCAGTTATGCTCTCCAAAGAACAGCAGAAGAAAACCGTTCTAAGTCATCACCTGAGGCTGTGGATACAGTTCTTAAAAATTTTTATGTAGATGACTGCTTGAAGTCAGTGGGTAGTGAGACCCGAGCTGTTGAATTGTGCAAGGCGCTCACCGCATTGTGTGCTAGTGGTGGATTTCACTTGACAAAATGGACAAGCAACAGTCGTGCTTTGCTTGCCTCCATTCCAGGCTGTGAGAGAGCCAAGGATGTAAAAGACCTGGACCTGACCCATGATGTACTGCCTATGGAAAGAGCCTTAGGTGTGCTGTGGTGCGTAGAATCAGATACGTTCAAGTTCACGATCAATCTTAAAGACAAACCTGTCACAAGACGAGGAATTCTCTCAGTCACAAGTTCAATCTATGATCCACTAGGATTCCTTTCCCCTGCAATTCTTCCTGCAAAGATGCTTATGCAACAACTGTGCAAAGAAGGACTTGCTTGGGATGATGAGATTCCAGAACATCTAGGCCGAAAGTGGAACACGTGGCTACAAGAGCTACACCAACTGTCAGACGTTAGTGTACCCAGATGTGTGAGACCTGGGGATTTTGGACCCGTCGCAACTGCACAGCTCCACCACTTTTCTGATGGGAGTGAAGGTGGATATGGAACTGCCTCTTACCTGAGACTGACAAGTGAAGATGGACGTGTTCACTGTGCCTTCATGATGGGAAAGTCACGTGTTGCCCCTCTGAAGCAGAACACTATTCCTCGCATAGAGTTGACTGCAGCAGTAGTCGCTGTGAACACAGACAAGATGCTGAGAAAGGAGCTTCAGATAAATCTTCTTGACTCAATATTTTGGACTGACAGCACAACTGTGCTGAAATACATTGAAAATGAAAAGCTTCGCTTTAAAACCTTTGTTGCCAATCGCATTGCCACCATCAGAGAGGCAACCAGGCCTCAGCAATGGAAATATGTTAACACTTCAATTAATCCAGCTGACTGTGCATCCAGAGGGCTTACATCTGCCAAGTTCATGAAGAACCTGAGCTGGTTTCATGGTCCAGCTTTCCTGAAAGAACCAGAATGCCAATGGCCAAAAAGACCTGATGAGGCAAAGCTTGAAGATGACAATGAGGTGAGACATACAGCCAAAGTACATTTCATGCAAGCAGCTGAAGACATAGATGCTGTGAACAAACTGATTAACCATTACTCCAGCTGGTACCGATTGAAAAGAGCTGTGGCATGGTTTCTCAAACTCAAAGACCTGCTTTTACAATTCTGTAGAAAAAAGAATGAACATTCACAAACAAATCTCAGTTATGAACGGACAAGGGTCAACCAGAATAGACAAGATAACAAGTTAACAAAAACGAAGACTGCTCTCACAGTAAAGGACCTGATGCAAGCAGAAACAGAGATTATCATGTTCAGCCAGGGTCAACGGTTTCAAGAAGAAATATCCATGCTAAGGAAAGGCAATAATGTGAAGAGAAGTAGTCATCTGAGAAAACTCGACCCAGTAATTCATGATGGAGTACTGAGAGTCGGAGGGCGTCTCTCTGCAGCTGCAATGCCAGAACATGTAAAGCATCCAGCCATAATCCCAAATGACCTGCATGTCACCACACTGATTTTGCAAGACACTCATGAGAAAATTGGACATTGTGGAAGAATGTACATGCTCTCACAACTGCGTCAGAAATATTGGATCCCTTCAGCAAACTCAGTGGTGAGGAAGTTTTTGTCAAAATGTGTGATCTGCAGGAAAGTCAAAGGCAAGGCTCTGGGACAGAAGATGGCAGATTTACCTAAAGACAGACTTCAACCAGACGAACCACCTTTTACTAACGTTGGAGTTGACTATTTTGGACCATTTGACGTGAAGCAAGGTCGCAGCACTGTGAAAAGATATGGTGTGCTATTTACCTGTCTCACAACTAGAGCAGTGCACATTGAAATTGCACACTCACTGGACACTGACTCTTGCCTGAATGCAATCCGTCGCTTTGTGTGCAGAAGAGGACAAGTGTCCGTTATGCGTTCAGATAATGGGACTAATTTGGTTGCTGCTGAGCGTGAGCTGCGCGATGCCATTCAACAGTGGAACCAGTCAAAGATTTTAGATTCTCTCATGCAAAGGGGAATTCAGTGGGTATTCAGTCCACCAGCTGGTTCTCACTTTGGCGGAGTATGGGAAAGACAGATCAGATCTGTGAAGAAAGTTCTGAGGTCTGTGCTGAAGGAACAAACAGTTAGTGATGAATGTTTACAAACACTATTGTGTGAAGTGGAATTAATACTGAACAACAGACCACTTACTACATCAACAGATGATCCATCAGATCTTGAAGCACTGACTCCTAATCACTTACTACTAATGAAGAAACAGCCAATTCTGCCTCCTGGACTCTTCAAGAAGGAGGACTCGTACGCTCGCCGAAGGTGGAAGCAAGTGCAATATCTTGCGGACTTGTTCTGGAAGCGGTGGGTGCGTGAGTATTTGCCCCTGCTTCAAGAGCGTCAAAGATGGACTGAGATCAAGAAGAACTTGACCACTGGAGACATTGTTATGATCATGGATGATTCAGCACCACGGAGCTCATGGGTGTTAGGAAGAGTTACTCAGGTTATTCCTGATTCCAAGGGACTTGTTCGACGTGTGCTGATCAAGACAAAGACTAACATTTTAGAAAGACCTGTTGACAAACTGTGCCTCATCTGTGAGGTGGACACGTGAGTCTGACTGTCATGTGTATGACCTAAAAAAAAAGGAAAAGAGTGCATTCTGTACATGTACTATGCTTAATGATTTCATTCTGTATTTTTTGTGTGATATTTGCTTAGTTGTTAGTTGATGCATAATGCCTGAAGATTTTATTTGGCTCTATTTTGATTTTTGAGTAATTGTCAGTCTACATGCCTTCCAATTAGGGGCTGGAAATGTAAGAGCCATATATTGTTATTGTTATTTGTTTATATTGTTTTGTTTGAATTAGGCCATTTTTTGTGCTGCCTGTAAATTGTGGAGTCGGGATTAGTGCAAACGGTGGATTGTGATTGGTTGATTGTGGATCCTCTGGTGCGCATGTGTGGGATCAGGTTGGTAAGAAAGTTTGGACGCCGCTTCAAGGTGAATGCTTTTCTTAGACATGTGCGCACATTATAGCAAACAGCTTTTTGACCGCTTTTCTGTAAAATTACAACGACTTTGATTGACGAAACTGAAAATAAACGACGCCGACATTCACCGGGACTTGGTTGTGTGTTGCATGCTTCAAGGCTCTGGTGAATGATAAAAGTTACAAGTGGATACGGATGCGAGTCAGAATTACCTTTTGTGCCCACGTGAAAGAAGTGGTTTAATTATAACGAACACAAAACGAAATTTTGCCACTATACCATGAACAAAAGAGGAAGGCCCTTTGCTGTGTTCCTCAAAAGAGGTGATCATTGATGTCCTGTTGGATCCAAAGAATCAAAGTGAGGAAAATTTCTCTCATTTCCAAGTTAACCTCTCTCACTATATAATGGACAAGACAAGAGCTACTCCTCACAACCATCTTTTCTTACACACCTTATAGACCATCGGTTATCTGAAGCTTCATATTTCTCTCTGTGAGACCAGAAAACGTCATCAAGAATGAGGTTCATGGCTTTACTACAGCCGTACTGTACTTTATCGTTATTTTAGAGTGTACTTTTTCTACAACTACTTTCTACTTTACTGTAAAACAGTATGCCGTCTTACGCCGGCAGCAGCCTCATACATCTCGTGTTTACCACGTTTCTGTACAGGTTTGGAGACTAGGAGCAACAGGCTAGACCATATAGCCTTAGTATGTAGTAGGCTACGTAAGTGCCCAATCCATCCCTGCTGCCCGATCCGTTCTGCACATGCGCACACTTGCACAAAAGTCAACTAACCCCATGAATGGGAAAGTGTGTCCAAACCTTTGACTGCGACACTACATCTATGAGAAATTCAGTGTTGAGAACTGCGGTCTGGGAGGTGGAACAAAATATTCATGTACATACAAAAGATTCAGGTCATTTATTCATTTATTGTAAAAGAAAGAACATTTGCTATGATGCTATAACTGATGCATGCGCATAAGTGCCACTAAGAAAAAGTTCCATGAACAAAAGAGGAAGAGCTCAGATGAGCTTTTACTTTTTGTGGTGTTCACAGAATGCGGTAACCGCAGATGTCCTGTTGGATTCAAAGAATGAAAGTGAACAGAATTTTTCTCTCTTCTCCAAGTCCATCCCTCTGCCTATATAATGGACAAGACAAGAGCTACTCCTAACAACCATCTTCTCTTACAACCTTAGAGACCATTGGTTGTGTGAAGCTACATATTTCTCTCTGTGAGACCAGAAAACTTCAGCAAGAATGAAGAAGCTGATAACTCTGTCACTTCTGGTGTTGCTCTGCTCTCTGCAGCTGACTTCTGCTGGTGAGTATTCATGATATCTTACTCTTTAAAAACAGAAAGAGAATAACTTACAGTAGTATCTGAGGTACATAATTGTCACTGTAACTGCCATTAAAGATGTGAGAAGATGTCTCCTGGGTCTAATATGGTGCATGTTCATTTCCAGTTGGTATTCAAGGACCAAACAGCTCTTCCTGCTGTTCTAAATTTTCAACCATGAGGATCCCTCTGAGGAAGGTGGTATCTTACAGTTGGACCAGCAGTAACTGCCCAAAAAAAGCCATTGTGTAAGTATTCCCTTTTCTGTAAAGCATTTAGACTTGAAATTCTTCTGTGGTGGCAAATGTGAATGAATGGGAGCAAATTTGGGGGAAAGGACTGTCATGTTTTATCCATGTTACATACCACTGCAAGGGATGCAGAAGGGCTCTATTGTCCTTTTTAGCCATGTAATCTTGAATAATAGTTTTCATGGTCTATATTTGTGTGTGTTTTTCTGTTCACACAGCATGATTGTGTTTTTATCATCTGCTGCAGGTTTGAGACGATTGGAGGGAACAGGATCTGTGTGGACCCAGAAGCCAGCTGGGTCAGTGGTCATGTCGCTACAGTGGACAAGAGGAAGAGTGCAGCCTCACCAACGAATACAGCACCAACAAACACAACAAAAGCCAATACAACAATGCTGTCAACAACAACACTGACAAAAGCCTAGAGCAGTATCACTCAAAAGCTAACACATTCACACCGTGTAATATATGCATGATCTTGTAAAAACTGTGGCTATTTAAAACATATATACCAATATCTTGTTCCAAACTCTGTAATAAGCTATTCTGATGTTTTTTAATCTTCTAATAAATTATTTCTGTCATGACCCTCTTTTTCCTGTCTCTTAATTGTGGTTAACATAGAATCTTGCAGAAAAATGGAAAAAATATGTAGATAGATGAAATGTACTGTGACTGAGATGAATCGCATGAATTCAATGTGAGCTGTGTCTAAACTTTCATGAAAACTGGAAACCCAGATCACAAAGTACGTGTGATTATTTTTGTAAACACAGAGTTTAAAGAGATAATTCCCATTTGTGAAGATAACAAACTAACTGAATGCTTAGACAAAACAAAGACATGGTATATCAGGAACAAACATATTAAACAGATACTCTTACTTAAACAGTATCCATCAGCACTGACTGTTGTTATAAAGACACAGTGTAGCTTATAATGTGGTAGTGGTCCAGTTGGAGCAGTAGGCCCTGTCTGAGAAAAGCCATAGTGTAACTGTTTACCTTTCTGTCTTCTGTGTGAGAATTCAGATTGGAAGATGAAGCATTTTTGCCAATGACCTAGATATTTTTTGGTAATGTGAAATGTGACATAGATCTGTCAGTCATGTCCACTGGACTATACGCGATGTATAAGACACAGAGGGATTAGAAGAGAATATGGGGAAATGTAATTCTTTCTCCAATGCTCATTTGTAGAAGGCTAAACCTCTCGAAAAATATGAAAGCTGGTTCTTTGTCTCACAACAAGTTTTGGTTCCCCCAATAGTACTGTCTCATCTGTAGAACCAAACAAACTGCAGAAACAAACTTTCATGTCTGAAGATAAACAAGTAAACAACTAATGGTAAGAGAACTCATGGACCAACTTAAAAACACTTTCTGCCTAAACATTTCCTTTTGATAATTCTTCCTGATATGAAAAAGCAGAACTAGCCTTTTACAGTGTTAATAAGTTAATAGGGGCAACAACAGGTAAAGGAACGTCCCATTAATTTCACAAACCTTAATCAAACCCTTCTGTTGCACATAAAACACTTCCATATGCCTGACTACAGGCCATAGTATAGTCTATGTGATGATTAATACCCCACTGACACCCTGTAAGATTGAAGAAAGGTGATGCAAAAAAGAAGAGCTTGTATTTTGTTGTGGATGCTTATGGAGGAAAATCAGGCCTCTGTCAAAAGAAGGGAAGGATGCTGTGATGATGAAAGCTGTTCAGAGGGGAAAAAGATTTTTATGGGCAAAATATGATTCAAATTTCAAAATGTTCATCTATGAGAAATTCAGTGTTGAGAACCATAATCTGGGTGGTGGAACAAAATATGGATATACATACAAAAGATTAAAGTCATTTATTAAATTAATGTAATAGATATGAAAGAACATTTGCTATGTGGAGTGCTATAATTACTGCATGTGCATAACTACCACATAGAAAAAGTTGCCTTTCCATGAACAAAAGAGGAAGACTAGTCCTTTCCTCTGCGCTGTGTTCACAGAAAGAGGTAACCACAGATGTCACGTTGGATCCAAAGAATCAAAGTGAGGGGAATTTCTCTCTTCTCCAAGTCAACCCCTCTCCCTATATAATGGACAAGACAAGAGCTACTCCTAACAACCATCTTCTCTTACACACCATAGAGACCATCGGTTGTGTGAAGCTACAAATTTCTCTCTGTGAGACCAGAAAACTTCAGCAGGAATGAGGAACCTGATAACTCTGTCACTTCTGGTGCTGCTCTGCTCTCTGCAGCTGACCTCTGCTGGTGAGTATTCATGATATCTTATTCTTTAAAAACCGAAAGAGAATAACTTACAGTAGTATCTGAAGTTCTTTTCCTTTACATATTATTTTATCTCTTTAAATATAATTGTCACTGTAACTGCCATTAAAGATGTGAGAAGATGTTTCCTGGGTCTAATATGGTGCATGTTCAATTCCAGTTGGTATTCAAGGACCAAACAGCTCTTCCTGCTGTTCTAAATTTTCAACCATGAGGATCCCTCTGAGGAAGGTGGTAACTTACACTTGGACCAGCAGTAACTGCCCAAAAAAAGCCATTATGTAAGTATTCCCTGCTCTGTAAAGCATTTAGACTTGAAATTCTTCTGTGTTGCAAAATGTGAATGAATGGGAGCAAATTTGGGGGGAAAGGACTGTCATGTTTTATCCATGTTACATACCACTGCAAGGGATGCAGGACGGCTCTCCAGCTGTTTTTAGTGACCTTGTGTAACATTTTGCATGGTCATTTTGTGCATGTGTGTGTGTGTGTGTGTGCGTGCGTTTGTGTGTGCATGTGTTTTTCTGTTCACACAGCATTAATGTGTTTTTATCATCTGCTGCAGGTTTGAGACGATTGGAGGGAACAGGATCTGTGTGGACCCAGAAGCCAGCTGGGTCAGTGGTCATGTCGCTACAGTGGACAAGAGGAAGAGTGCAGCCTCACCAACGAATACAGCACCAACAAACACAACAAAAGCCAATACAACAATGCTGTCAACAACAACACTCAACCCCTAATGCATTCAAATTATGTAATATATATATGATATCATAAAGATGTGGCAATTTAAAATATAAATATACCAATATGTTGTTCCAAAAAACACAATAAGCTCTTGTAAAAATTCATTTTAAAGTATATAATATTTTTTTCTTTTAAAACTCCTTCATGAACAAGGATTAAAGTCTGTATTTTGTTAAATATATATATAAAGAGAAATAGCAAAGAAAGGACAGTACAAACACTTCTGTTTTGAAAGTGCTGTGATGACAATTTGAAAGTAAGGAACTGAAAAAAGAAGAGGAGGGTCAAAGTTTCGCTCATATAGAGGAGAAAAAAATCAGCTCCTTTTCTTCCAGTCAGAGTCACTCAGTTGTCTAAAGCTGTATATTCCTCTCTGTCTGCAAAAGAATTACAAGACCTCGGTAAGAACCAGGGCCCTGACTACTCATTTTAATGTTGTTTTGCTCTCTGTAATTAAGCTCTCTCAGCAAGCCTTTATTATGTATGTTTCACTAACATTTTGCACAGTTTAAATTCACTGAGGCTTGTTCATCTGTCATGTAATTTTGTGTATGTGTATTTTTTCATAACGTATTAAATCACGTTTCTTCCTTTGATGTTTGTGTGAGACTGTGTTGAGTTTTAAGCGATAAATGTTTTTTCCTACTGATTCTCCTGATGTTTTTTGCTGTTATGGATTTATGTCTGTAAGGATACCTTTTAATATGATGGAATCTTATGAGTGGACAAACAATAGCAGCCAAAAAAAAAGCCATTCTGTGAGTACAAAATGCTCTGAAGCTGAATTGTTTGTACTTCAAAATAATCTTGATTTAAGTCCATGTTAGATGGCAATTTACAATAAGACCAAAAGTTTACAAAAGTTAAAACAGTAATATTGTAATACCTGACATTTGCATTCACTCACCATTTATGTATTTTTGTCATTTATGGAAGACAAATAGCGGGAAGTCGATCTGTGCAGACACAGAAACCACCAGGGTCAAGGATCTAAACTGGGAAACAGGAAGGCTACATTTTAACATAATCCTGGTAAAACTTCCTGTGAGATGTTTTTGATGCTACAGCATAGAGGATGAAATGCTGTTTAAGGATGTATTTTTAATTTTTAATTTTCTACGATAAATTTAGGGGTTTTGCAAGGAATTTCATTTTTATTTCTAATAGAAAAAATTTTAATTCCAGGAAGCATATGGAGCAAAAAATGTCATTTGTGTTAATGTTGTGTCTAAACTGTGTTAGAAAATTGAAAATACATGCAGCCAAAACCAAAGAGCATGTGTGATTTTTTTCTGAACCTATGAAAGCTCAAGAATCTTCTTGTTATTTGTTGTAATACTCAACTAAGATGAATGTATATAAGGGTGATTCTTCAACTATGGTAGTTTTTGTGTCCATGGAAGAAATAAGAAAACCAAGAAAACATTTCCACATTTTTATTTTTGTCACACTTACTTTGCACCAAGAGGAACTTATTTATTTTTTTATAACAGCTCAGTCATTCATTTTACTATGTAATAAGATGCCTTTTATGTATGGTTTTTACTATATTGGCTTTGTCCCTAAGCCAGACTTTGGACCTTCAACCATGCTTCTTTTTGAATTTAATACTGAAATAATGTTGAGTTCAAATACAAATTAGACTAATTAGATTGATGAACTAATTAGATGAATGCCTGTTTTAATGAAATATATTATGTATTGTAATATTTCTTCACATTTTTTTTATATTTTTCATAAAAAAAAAAAAAAGAACCCCTGTCCCTTGGGTTCACTGTCATCCCCACCACACTCTACATAATAGAATTCTGAGGCCATGTTTTAGGGTTTGTACACTTGGTAACCATAGCAACAGCCATTCAACAGGAGAACACATGGCTGGAGAATAGAGTGACCTCAACAGGGGGTAATAAAAAGAGGAAAAATCTAGGTAAATATGAATTAAAATTGAGAGTATGTTTATTGGGTGTCATTTCCAAACATTTCCATTTCACTCACTCACTCATTTTCAAAGCCGCTTATCCTAATTATATATATATATGTAATGTGTATAATGTATATTTAATGCTAATTCTAAAACTGACATATCAAGATAACATATTTTGAAAGAAATATGACAAAATGTCATTTCCACAAGAAATTATTTCCTCTTAATATTTGAAATGTATATTATTTAACAAAATCATCACAACAACTATCAGGATGTATTTCTGCAGAATTGAGAAATAAACCATAGCAATGCATTTAAAAAAAAAAAATAGTTAGATGCTCAATGTTAAAATTTCCCTGAACAAAATGGTCCATAGTTGAAGAATTTACCCATAAACATAACCAAGACATGGGCTGTGTCCAAAATGGCATACTAGTGCACTGCATACTGGCCCAGTATACACTGTGTACTGCACACTACTCCCCACCCTTGTTTACAGTATGGTATGCAATTATGAGAACTTTCGTGCAGTGTACTACACATTTGCTATCACTTGGGCAATTTGTTCTGTTAAAAACAAACAACACACAACTACAACAAATATCTATCAAAAGCAGCCCTATAAGCAAGCATTTGAAGACTTATTACATCAAAATATGCAACTGATATATTTACATTAGGAACTGCAGCTGGAGTTGAAGCTGCTGCTGTCGCCGTCTGCCTTGCTCCTTGAAATTTTTGGCAGTTGGAAATCACCGCGTTGCATCATGGGATGCAGTACCCGACGAAGTGTGCTCCGGTTATATACTACACAGTTTCGCCAGAGTAGTATATCATCCAGGTAACTGTTGTGTACAGAAAAATTTTTATTTTTCATGTACTGCATACTACTTACTACTTTTACAGCAAGATCAGTATACAAGTAGTATGTAGTATGCCATTTTGGACACAGCCATGGTGTATCATCAACAAGCATTTTAAACAGATATTCATAAACAGTATTCATTGTTGCCATTGTTACAAATGCAAAAAAAAAAATTTTTACCACAGTGTCATACAAATGGATTGACAGTCACTGCCCAAGAAAAGTTGTAGTGTAACTGTTTACCTCTCTGTTTTCTGTGAAAAACTCAATGTTTTCAATGTTAAGAAAAAGAATTTTGAATTAGCAGCATTTACTGCACTGTGCAATGTGACTGTTGGATCCGAGTGTTTCCAGCTGTGCCCACTGCATGCGACAAGTAAAAGAACAAGCTTTTGTAGGTGAGGATACTCTAGTTTTTCTCACCTACTAATACTTAATACCTGTCCTTAGTGATCTGAAAACACTTTGATTCATTTCAATGATATCTGTTTTGTTGGGCAGACACTGCGCAGCTTTCAGAAAGAAAAGGACATTTGTTAACCTTAAGTGTTCCTTAGTAATTAAAGTTGCAGTTGTGTAAACTCTTTCCCTCTTTTTCACCCTTCTTTATCTATTTCCATCACTCTCACTCTGCCTCTCTATCCTTATTCCCTTTGATCCCAGTTCTCTCTTTATGGCCCAGGCCTCCTGCGTGTAGGACCAATGCATACCAAAGCAGAAACAACTCGCGGTAACACCTAACAGACGCCAGGCTCGATGTTTTAGCGCAGCAACCCCCAGACCATTTGGTCAAATGCTGATAACGTTAAGTGTGAGGGAGACTAGATCACCTCGGGAGGTTGGTTTCCCTGTGAAAATGGAATTCAGACCATGTCACAGGCCTCATCTGCATTGCTCCACTCGGGCACAAACTATGCAGAACAAAAGAAAAACGAAACTAACCATACGATATTATCAGTTAAATACGCACTGTTCGTATAGTCATAAATGCGCGGTAAAACTTAAAAAAAAAATAGCCAGGAGCCAAGTCATGAGCAGCTAATTGTATGACAGTCAGTGTAACTGTGCTGTTTTTAATGGTAAAGAAACCATATTTGGTCTTGTTCGGGAGCATAAAATGCGGTAGATTCTAGTACGCGGACGTAATTTTACTATTCTTTAATGGGAAAAAGTTATGTAAAATTATTTCAACCGAGCTCAAATTAATACTTCCCAAATTCCAAGGAGTGTCTCCTCCTTTCAGGCAGAGACCCCCCCCCAAAAGGATAGCGGCACCCCCCGTCTGCAAATCAGATAAAATGCCGGACTCTCTGCTATCCTACAGCTCAGTTCAGTTCAGCTGCGCCAAAGTTCAGTTCAGCTTCGCTAAGGTTCAGCTCCAGTTGAGCTCCGGTTGTATCAGCCGTAATGTAAGTCCGTCCGTTCTGTCCTGCTCGTCTCCACGAAGAATCGGCCCAGGCTCACCGCTACGGAAGATCCGCAACGCTAAAAGACTTTCCCGGCACCGACACGAAGTCTCGCTCACGGTCTCCTTCTGCCTACCTCGGTAACTCCGGTCTCTCATACCTGAACGTGGCTGGGCCTGCTCTTCTTCCTCCTCCTCATCCCTTTTCTCTCCCTTCCTCACAATCCCTTTTTTGTGTGTAAGTAACTCCACTAGAACATCCCTCAGGTAGTTCTTTTGGTTAAGCGTGCCTTCTCGTGAGTAATGCCTCATGCTCGCGTAGTTGTTCATTCATACATACTTTAGGTAACGAGGTTATTGTTATTGTCTACCGTTAATTGTTCCTTGTTAGTAGTTTAGATGCTGTTGTATGTGTGTGTATAGCGGATGTGCCTTAATTCCACCTGATTTCCAATTTATTCAACATTAGATTCATTCTGTACCGTTTGGATTTGATCGTTGTAATAAACGTGTACGTCTGTAGTCCTACTCTTTGAGTACGTGATAAATTATGTCCTAGTTGCTGAATGTGGTGATCCAGGAACTTAGTTAGTTAGAAGTATTGAATTCGAAGAGTATTATTGTACCTGCTACTTTAATGCTGTTATTTGTTATATGTACGGCTAATGAAGAGGTATTCGGAATAATTTCTAGGTTCAGTGTTCAGAGCGCCGAGCTATAAATAGAGTTTTTCAGAATATCTGTAATTTCACTGGATTCAGGTTCCAAAATAAGGTTATGGTTACAGCAAAGTGATATTAGTATTAAGTCTAATATTCACAGTGAACCATTATCCAGATTTTCCTCATACCATTGGCACGACAGTTTATTGGAGAAACTAAGGGTTTGTTTATTACTGTAGATGGTTGTGGAGGAAAATCTGGGACAACAGCAAGAACGACTTCAGTATAATGGATCTTTGGATGTCAAAGGCTGCAAACAGAAAATAGTCATTCTCAGCAAGCTTATGATTCGCTGTTTTTCGATTGTGGGTAATTCAGTTATTAGGGCCAAGGTTTGTGTGGTATTGAACCTCACCACCTTTAATCCTAGCACAGATTTGCATCACATGATCTTATCACAAGTGGTGAACATGAGTTAATTTATTTAAGAAAGGTACATGCTTTTCATGGGTCACCCTGAAAATTGGCACCTGCTGAGTGAGTCATTGTAAATTTAATTAATGTTGCAAAATTATTGTTATTACATCTCTTAGGCTAGGAGTTGTGTAAAACATGGAACTAATTTATTGAATTCAATTACTAAGAGTTAGGAAACTAAATTTCCCTTTAACGGACTTCTCAGTCATGCGGTAGAGCTGACTTTCACAGTGAAAAAAACCTATGAAAAGGAAAAAATCTGCCCAGCATTCTGATTAATGTGGGACTCCAACCCCCCTTGATAAGTTTGCATGAAGAGTATCTCATTTCAACACAATTGTGTGGCACTTTCCCAACTCTGACAACAAAAGCAGCACTACACATCACTCCTCAAAGGTTAGGGTATAAAGCAGGAATTTGATAGGTAAGGGATAAACCATGGTGATTTTCAGATAGAGGAGACATTAAAGAGTAGGAATATGATATGAAATATCAAAAATGTTTTAAAAAAACCCATTGTGCCTGAATTTTACAAAAATGTGCTCAACTGCGTGGTTGATATGTCGATAAAGGGTAGAAATGGCCTTGAAGCAGGGCAGATATTAGCACAGTGGTTAGTATGGTAGGAAGATGTTTGAGTGGAAAAATCATACAAATACAATGAAATTAGATTATATTACTAAAACACAATATTATCCTATTACATTATATGTCAGCATATGCCTTAGTATGCACATACAGTTACACCCACAATTATTCATACCCATGTCAAATTTTGATTTATAGTGAATTTTTATTTGACCAATAGGTTTCTTCTGGTTGGAAATGACACACGCATGTGGCAAAAGACGGTACGACATTGTGCTAGAGATATAAATGAAAAAAAAAGTATTTCTGGGTATTTTTTTGTTTTTTTACATTTTTACAAAAAATGCCAGGTCCAGAATTATTCGTACCCTTTCTCAGTAACCAATGGGAAAGCCTTTACTTGCCATCACAGCAATCAGATGGTACTTCATTGCTAACAAGCTTTTTGCATGTCTCCATTGGGACTTTGGACCACTCTTTTGTGACGATCTCCAAGTCTTTGAGGTTGGAAGGCTTCCTTACCATTACTCCAGTCTTTAGTTTCCTCCACAGATTCTCGATGGGATTCAGGTCTGGAATCTGGCTGGGCCACTCCAAAATGTTGATATTGCTTTCTGTTAACCATTTCAGGACCAATTTGGCTGTATGTTTCAGATCACTGTCTTGTTGGAAGGTCCATAGTTGCCCAAGCCCAAGTTTTACTGCAGACTGCCTGATGTTTTCCTCCAGAATTTTAATGTAGTCCTCTTTTCTCGTGATGCCATTTACTTTGACAAGGTTGCCTGCTTCTCCTTTCTTCCACCAAATGAAAGCCACATCCCTGTGTCCAAACAACTCCATTTTTGTCTCATCCTACCACAGAATTGATGACCAAAAGCTTTCTTCTTTGTCCAAATGAGCTTTTGCAAATGCTAGGTGAACTTTTGTGTGCCTGTCTTGGAGAAGTGGAGTCCTCATTGGTTGGCGTCCATGGAGAAAAGCCTTGTGCAGTGTCCACTGGAGTGTCTGCCTTGGGGTGTTGGTACCAGAATTGCTCATATTCATCAGGATGGCCTTGGTGGTGATCCTTGAATTCTTCTTGGCCTCTTGCACTGCCACTCTTGCCAACGCAGGAGTCACTTTTGGCTTCCTACCCCACCCTTTGAGATTTTTCAAAGTGTGGAACTCCTTGTACTTTTTGATTACACTTTGCACTTTGCTTCGTTTTACATTATAGCTTCTTAAGAATACTCAATTAACGTTAGCTTTGGGACTGCAGTTGCATAGACTAACGTTAGCTGCTGGGCAGTCAACACTGTTCTGGGTCAGCCAACCAAACTAACCAAAAAACGCTTACCGTTACCAGGCGACCAACACAGCTATTCCCTGCAAACACCTTTAGCCGTTACCTAGTTAACTGTCACTTAACATGACAAATGTAAGCAAAAATGTTCCTTTCCAAAGCAAAAAGAAAGGTTGACCACGAGCATCAGCAGTTTCAAGAAAAGTGAACATGCAATTACTTCTTCATTGCGTTTAATGGGGCCGCAGCCTGTCTGATTTGCAAGAAGAAAACTGCCGTCCTTAAAGACTTTAATCTAACGCGCCTTTCCACCACCAAACAAGCACATGAGTATGATTGGCTCAAAGGTGAGGAGAGGGAGAGAAAAGCATCATAACTTCAGAGAGGTCTCTCCTTTCAGCAGAACTTTTTTCAAAGAGCCAAAAAAGAATGTGATGCAGCTGTTAAAGCTAGTTATGCGTTGAGCGAAGCAATAGCGAAAGCCGGAAAATCGTATACTGAGGGATAGTTTCTGAGAGACTGCGTGCTGCAGATTGCGAACATCGTCTACCCAGAAAAGGCATCTTTATTTAGAAACGTCAGTCTCACAGCAAATACAGTGGCAGTCCAAAGCAAAACAGTTCATTTGCTACTCGTTAGCACTTGATGAAAGCACAGACATAAATAACAATGCGCAGCTAGCTACTTTTGTCAGGGGTATACCTAGTGGAAATTCCAGTTGAAAAACCAGTAGCCAGTCTATTGGGATGAACTGGTCTCTATTGGTCTGTACTGGTTTCAATTGGTTCCAACTGGGTTTTCAGATTCTATTGGTTTGCCCAGTTAAGAATACCAGTTGAAACCATTTAAAACCCGTTCAGACCAATAGAGCCATGGGCAGTGGCTGCTCCACCAGTTCAACCCAGTTGAAACCAATAGGATGTAACTGGTGTTGTCTGCTATTCATTTCAACTGGAATCAATTGGTCTCAACTGGTCTAACAAACCCAATACCTGCACTTGGTGAGAAAGTGCTGTACATTGAGAATGCACTCAAAAATAATGAAATATAATGAAATGAATTGTTTGATTCATCAATTAACAATGTACAAAGTGCACTAAAGAGAATACATTGTTTTGTTTTTTTTTAAATGTCCAGTAATTTGTAAAATGTTTGAACCATTAGTGTTTCTTGTAAAAATAAGTGTTTTTAAATTAATTCATATTCAGTTTAAAAACACTAATTTTTAATGTTGTATGTTGCTTAAAGAAAGTTCTCTGCCTTCCTGCTGGTCAATTTTTATTAATTATATTTTGCCGGCTATATATAACTGACCAAAGAAGTGCACACACTGTTTATTTGGACATGATCATACTGAAACAATTATATTACATCAGAGCAAACATTTTGATCACACGATCAGCTTGTCCTCCGTCTCGACTGAAGAGGTACCTGGGAAGGGAGCGTGGCCCCTAGCCCTTCTTGAGTAATCTGATTGGTGTATTCAAAAATCCTTGCTGTAACGTCGCACGAAGGCAAGCAATCAAAACCCGCGAATTTCGCTTCGGGTAAAACGCAGCTTTACAGTTACAACCTACAGTTAGCCTTAGTTCACAGTAAAAAAAAAAAAGTTTGCTCTGAAGGTACTTGGAAGATAATTATCGGGCTGTTGTTCCCTTTTCTCGTATAAACAATTTCGACGAAACTACCAAGTACTGGGTGTTTGGACGACGGAGCCTATTACCAAGGCCAGGTTTTGCTACCGGTAAGCTACTCATTGCATTAAGTGTTTAACATATCTTACTTAACTTACTTTAGCTTTTACATATGACAAAAACAAGTACTCACTTCGTGGGCTTGTATGCTAGTAGAGTTATATTGATAGTTATAACTATAGTTAAAGACAGGTGTTCAGCCGCCTGTTTAAGTTTTACCTATTTGTCTGTTGAAGCCATCTAGTGGCAGTTAATAGTAGTGCAGCCTATTTTAAAGACAGGAAGTAGGAAGTAGTGTTCATTTAGTGTTCGCGTTGCCAAGTTACAGCTATGTAACGGTGTTTTCTCTGTCCTGTTCCGTCCATCGTACACAACTTGTTAGGCGTATTGTCCGTAAGTGAGTTCGTTAATTATAAATGTGTCGATATACGAAACTATATATTTCAAGTGTTTGGAGTGAATTGTTACTTTATTAATTGATCACATTACTTTGTCACATCTCTAATTTCGACGTGTCATTTTGTGTTTGTTTCAGTTTTACAAAAAAGAACTACTTAATTAAACTTCAAAACGGAATCCGGGTTCTCTTGGAGTTATTAAGTAGGTGTTTAAGCTGTCTGGATAGCTAGGCGCAGGGACCCATAGCGAGGCCAGTACAGTAAAAGGACAACAATACAGCAAGTTGTATACATTGGAGAGCATCCACGTGGAACACTACTCATCCCAGAGTCAAGCAACCATCAACTCAACATGGCAGGTAGCCACAAGAGTTCCAACAGTGTCAGAGAGCAGATAGAAAACAAGATCAAAGAAGAAAATGAAGATCTTCAATCTCTACATACCCGTTCAAGTAGGTCATCAGCCAGTTCTAGGGTTAGCCTGGCTATCGCTACAGCGCGGGCAAAAGCCGAAGCAGCCCAAGCCAGAGCAGCCTATGCTCAACGGGAGATAGAGTTAAAGGTTGAACAAGCCCGCCTTCAAGCCACCCTCAAAGCCCTTCAGGTAGCAAAAGAAAGAGATGCTGCTCAGGCTGAAGCAGAAACTCCTATTCCTCTTTCACCTCAAAAACGCCTACAGCACACTGAAGATTACGTAAGAGATCAACGCCGTATGAATTCAACACCCCACCCTATTGTTGAAGATATGCAAGAAGCAAATCCAATACTTCACGGACCCAACATTACAGGCATAAGGGAAACTGGACATCCTAGTGATGGTTGTGGAACCCTTCCCATCAAACCCGAAGAGCATGTGATGGACCACGCAGGAAAAAGGCCTTACATTCAACATCGATCGCCTACTCAGCTACATGGGGCCTTCAGCAGAAACCCATATCAGGCAGAGTATGACAGAACCCCTACCACTCATGACCTCGCTAAGTGTTTAGCTCGCAACCAGCTCGTGACGACCGGCCTAACCACCTTCGATGATAAGCCAGAAAACTATTGGGTATGGAAATCATCCTTCCAGAATGCCATCGCTGGATTAGACCTGACCGCAGGAGAAGAGCTTGACCTTCTCGGTAAATGGCTTGGCAGAGAGTCTTCAGAGCAGGTCCGCAGGATGAAGGCAGTCAACATCAGAAACCCGCCACTTGGACTTATGATGGCTTGGGAGAGGCTGGAAGAGACATATGGCTCACCAGAAGCCATTGAGCAAGCTCTATTCACCAAACTTGAGAACTTCCCAAAGGTGACCAACAAAGACCCACAAAAGCTCCGTGAACTTGGAGACCTGTTGCTAGAGCTTCAGGCAGCAAAGCTGAACGACTACTTACCTGGACTATCATACTTAGACACCTCCAGGGGGATTCATCCCATCGCAGAGAAGTTGCCATATAATCTCCAGGAAAAGTGGACATCATTCGGGTCAAAATACAAGCGTGACCATAATGTCAGCTTTCCTCCTTTCCCTGTGTTTGTTGAATTTGTGCGCACAGAAGCTAAGGCACGTACAGATCCCAGCTTCAACTTCCTCACTTCTCAAACACCATCAGGTAGAAGAGAGCGGCCAGACAGATACAACAGAACATCCGTATCTGTCCATAAGACAACTGTGTCCCCACCTAGGAAGTCTGGAGGTGAGAAGAAATCAGTGGATCACAACAAACTCTGCCCTATCCACGAGAAGCCCCATCTGCTGAGGAAGTGCAGAGGCTTCAGGGAGAAGACCCTTGAAGAGCGCAAGCAATTCCTTAAAGATAACTCCATATGCTTCCGATGCTGCTCATCCACTGATCATTTTGCAAAAGAGTGCAAGGTCGAAATACAATGCAAAGAATGCCAGAGTGACCGTCACGTGTCAGCCCTCCATCCGGGTCCTGCACCATGGAGATCCAAGTCTTCCCCTCCCTCTTCAGAGCATGGCGGGGAGGAAGACAGGGCAACCAATCAGGATGTTACCTCTAGGTGTACTGAAGTATGTGGAGAGGGAGTTAGTGCAAGAGGATGTTCGAAGATATGTCTCGTCAGCGTTTATCCAAAGGGGCACCGTGATAAATCTAAGAGAATCTATGCTATACTCGACGAGCAGAGTAACAGATCTCTGGCGAGATCAGAGTTCTTCAACGTCTTCAACATACAAGGTGGTGAATTTCCATACATGCTGAAGACATGCGCGGGGCTCAAAGAGACAGCGGGGCGAAGGGCCTGTGGTTATGTAATAGAATCGGTCGACCAGAAGATCAGTCTTCCTCTACCTACACTCCTTGAGTGTAACCAGATCCCCAACAACCGCTCAGAGATACCGACTCCTGATGCAGCCCGTTATCACAGTCACCTGAGTAAGATTGCGGATGAGATACCACCTCTGGATCCTCAAGCAGACATACTCCTGCTGCTTGGCAGAGACATCCTGAGAGTACATAAGGTTAGGAAACAAATCAGTGGGCCTCACAATGCCCCATTCGCCCAGAAGCTGGACCTTGGATGGGTCATTGTCGGAGAGGTCTGTCTAAGGGGGGCTCACAAGCCATCTGAGGTGAGCACTCTCAAGACTAGCGTCTTAGAGAATGGTCGTCCAAGCTACCTTCATCCCTGCAGCAGTCAAGTGCATGTCAAGTAAAGATTTGGTCACATCACTACGTACCAAGCTTCTCCAGTGATTTCCTTGGACAGTTTACCGCCAACACCAGATGAGGAGAACCTGGGTCAGTCCATCTTCCATCGCACATCCAGCGATCACAAACTCGCCCTTTCCATGGATGATGTGAGGTTTCTCCACATCATGGACAGTGAGGTCCATCCAGACAACTCCAACAGCTGGGTTGCACCTCTGCCCTTTAAGACACCCAGGCAAAGGCTACCGAACAACAGAGACTGTGCTTACAATCGTCTCATATCACTCCGTCGGACCCTAGAGAAGCGCCCCAAGATGAAGGCACACTTCCTGGAATTTATGGAGAAAATGTTAAACAACAAGCATGCAGAGATAGCTCCTCCATTACAGGAGGGCCAAGAGTCCTGGTATCTCCCCTCTTTTGGAATCTACCATCCTAAGAAGCCATAGCAGATCCGCGTCGTCTTCGACTCCAGTGCAGCATATCAGGGGATTTCACTAAATGATGTGCTGCTCAGAGGCCCCGACATGAACAACGCCCTAGTGGGAGTGCTCATGAGGTTCAGAAAGGAGCCTGTGGCCATCACCGCTGATATCCAGCACATGTTTCATTGCTTCGTGGTGAAAGAAGACCACAGAGACTTTCTTCGGTTCCTGTGGTATCGCGACAACAACCTTAACAGCAACATTGTGGACTATAGAATGCGAGTCCATGTCTTCGGGAATAGCCCTTCCCCAGCTGTTGCCATCTACAGTCTAAGGAGAGCAGCCAGGGAAGGAGAAGAAGACTTTGGCAGCGATGTGAGAAGGTTCATCGAGCGAGAATTCTATGTAGATGATGCATTGAAATCTTTTCCCACTGAGGAAGAGGCCATCAGTGTCCTCAAGCGTGCTCAAGAAATGCTTGCTATCTCCAACCTTAGGTTGCATAAGGTGGCCTCCAACAGGCAAGTAGTCATAGATGCCTTCAGCCCTGAAGACCGGGCCAAAGATATCCAAGATCGGAACCTCTTCACTGATGAGGTGCCCCTGCAAAGGAGTCTAGGAGTGTCCTGGAACATAGCGACAGATGTGTTCATGTTCCAAGTTGCTGCTGAGTCAAAACCCTTCACCCGACGAGGAGTTCTGTCCACGGTGAATAGCATTTATGACCCTCTCGGCTTCCTTACCCCAGTAACAATACAGGGAAGGCTACTCCTAAGACAGATCTCTGTACAAGCTGAAGATTGGGACTCACCTCTACCAAAAGACATGGAAGCAGAGTGGGACAGATGGAGAGACTCGCTCCAGGATCTCCAAGAGCTCAAAATACCTCGAGCCTACACATCCTTCTCAGCCACTAATGCTCGGTTCAGGGAGCTCTGTGTCTTCGCGGATGCATCAGTGAAGGCAGTTGCAGCCGTGGCCTATTTGAAGGTAACCCATGACGATGGTCATGTGGAAGTCGGTTTTGCCTTTGGAAAGGCTAAGCTGGCGCCACAACCAGAGCTCTCTATCCCTCGATTAGAGCTGTGTGCGGCGGTGCTGGCAGTTGAGATGACAGATATGATAGTTGAGGAAATGGATCTAAAGTTTGACAGCATTAAGTACTACACAGACAGTAAGGTGGTACTTGGTTATATCCATAATCAATCCAGGAGATTCTACGTCTATGTGAACAACAGGGTCCAACGAATTTGCCAGTCTTCAGCTCCTGAACAGTGGCAGTATGTTTCCACCAATCTTAATCCAGCAGACCATGGGTCTAGATCCATACCAGCATCCCTTCTGGGTAGTACGACATGGCTCACAGGACCAGCCTTTCTTCAGAATCCATCCTCACTTACACCAGAGCCTCAGGAGACTTACGATCTTGTTGACCCTGTCTCTGACCCCGAGGTACGCCTACAAGCGACTGTTAACATTACTTATGTCTCTAAGGACATTCTAAGCACCGCACGCTTTGAGCGCTTCTCCAACTTTAATATTCTCATCAAAGCAGTAGCACACCTAGTCCACATTGCTCGTTCCTTCTCTCGGGTAAGGCAAGGAGACAACTGCTATGGGTGGCACATCTGTCGCAAGGCCCCGTCAGAAGAGGAGTTGGAGAAAGCTAAATTACTGGTCATCAAGAGCGTGCAGCACGAGTGCTACACAGAAGAGTTCAGGTGCATTGAAACATCAGCCAACCTTCCTCATCATAGCCTTCTGCGGAAGTTGCATCCTTTCATTGACAGCACCGGACTACTCAGAGTTGGGGGT
Organism: Chanos chanos; assembly: GCF_902362185.1. NCBI lineage: Eukaryota > Metazoa > Chordata > Actinopteri > Gonorynchiformes > Chanidae > Chanos > Chanos chanos. The sequence goes on along the minus strand of NC_044495.1, from coordinate 36,693,884 downwards.
CGCATCACACAGTTGCAGTTAGGCACAGACGAAACAAACCCCGTCATTGTTCCGGGCCGTCACCATCTGGGAACCCTCATTGTGCAACATCACCATCAGGCAGTGAAACATCAAGGGAGGCATTTTACAGAGGGTGCCATCAGAGCATCTGGAATCTGGCTGGTTGGAGCTAAAAGAGGCATCGCTAGTCTGCTCTTCAAGTGTGTCATCTGTAGAAGGCTTCGCAGGAAAACAGAGTACCAACAGATGGCGGACCTACCAGCCGAGCGGTTACAGGTAGCACCACCCTTTTCTTATGTGGGTGTAGATGTCTTCGGGCCTTGGGAGGTAGTTTCCCGTCACACCAGAGGAGGGCATGCCAACTGTAAGAGATGGGCAGTGCTGTTCTCATGCATGTGTACACGAGCCGTGCATATCGAAGTGATCGAAGCCTTGAGTGCCAGCAGCTTCATCAATGCACTCAGAAGGTTTTTCGCTGTCAGAGGGCCAGCAAAGCAACTACGCTCAGATTGCGGCACAAACTTTGTTGGTGCGAGCCGAGAGCTGGGAATGGATGGATCTTGCTCTGACTCACAGAGTGTGGAGAAGTATCTGCAAGAACAGAAATGCACCTGGGTATTTAACCCACCCCATTCATCCCATATGGGCGGCGTATGGGAGAGAATGATTGGTATTGCTCGTCGCATCCTGGACTGCATGCTCCTTGAAGGGAAGTCACGTCTAACTCATGAAGTTCTGACGACCCTCATGGCTGAGAAAACTGGAGCTCCCCCACCTCCGCCTCATGACTTTGGGAAAGGAGAGCTTCTCAGGGAGGAGTGGAAGCGAGTTCAGAGCTTGGCAGAAACCTTTTGGAGCAGGTGGCGCCGAGAGTACTTGAACACCCTGCAGAGCCGGCACAAATGGATAGAAAAGAGGCCTAACCTCAAGCAAGGGGATGTTGTCTTAATGAAAGATGCCCAAGCAAAAAGAAATGACTGGCCTATGGCTGTCATCACGAAGGCCCTTCCAAGCCGGGATGGATTGGTGAGGAAAGTGGATGTGAGAGTGATCAAGGAAGGCAAGCCAAAGGTTTACTCCAGACCTGTGACAGAACTGATCCTTCTTCTGTCTCCTGAGGACTCTTGAAATTAGTAGTAATAGTTATGTGGGGTCTCCTTTGATAGACCCCAGGCGGGGAGTGTTCAGCCGCCTGTTTAAGTTTTACCTATTTGTCTGTTGAAGCCATCTAGTGGCAGTTAATAGTAGTGCAGCCTATTTTAAAGACAGGAAGTAGGAAGTAGTGTTCATTTAGTGTTCGCGTTGCCAAGTTACAGCTATGTAACGGTGTTTTCTCTGTCCTGTTCCGTCCATCGTACACAACTTGTTAGGCGTATTGTCCGTAAGTGAGTTCGTTAATTATAAATGTGTCGATATACGAAACTATATATTTCAAGTGTTTGGGGTGAATTGTTACTTTATTAATTGATCACATTACTTTGTCACATCTCTAATTTCGACGTGTCATTTTGTGTTTGTTTCAGTTTTACAAAAAAGAACTACTTAATTAAACTTCAAAACGGAATCCTGGTTCTCCTGGAGTTATTAAGTAGGTGTTTAAGCTGTCTGGATAGCTAGGCGCAGGGACCCATAGCGAGGCCAGTACAACAGGTGATACCGAATCAGTTCCTGTGTGCCCCCCATTGAGACTGTATATTTCAATGTAGCACACGCTGGCGACTGTTCGTTTTTAGTTAACCATAACATTAGGCTGGTCAGATAACAGCTGTTTGTAGATACGGCTTTATATTGAGTATGCCTGCTGCTGTTAATGCGTTTAGTGAGTACATAGTTACGGATTTTATATAATGCAGCCGATCGAGAACTTTCTACGACAGCGGAGAACAAGAGGCCCCCCTCCCCGAAATAAGGACAGAAACAGCGTCACCCATCAGGGAGGTCACCGCCATTAAGAACGACAAAGTATGATTTTAAAAGTGAAATTCTGTATTGTACCATTACCAGCGAATGTTGTATGCCTGGTTATAATCATGTTTAGGTCTATCAAGTAGCCTAGAATTTGACACTGCCGTTTAAATGTTTAGAAATTTCCATCCTCCAACGTACTGTATTGTCTATTAAATCAATCAAACAAAACATTTCCTGAGGCACTGCACTGCCACTTAAAAATGATTTTATATTCGTATTTTTATGTTTCTATATTTTCTTTATGTTTACATTTTGTAGTTATATTTTAATTCCTTCTATGTAGCTTGGCACTCTGACTCTCCTTGTACATTTATGATGACAATAAAGGCATTCCTTATACATTTACTTGTTGCCTGTATTTCAGTATTCTCTGTTAAATTGTTATTATCAAGGTGTATATATAGATTGCAGTATACAAAGGTGAGTGTGTTCTCAGCCTGTGTGGACGTGGTGGAAGTAAACTGTTAAAACATAAATTACATGCAGTGATGTATTCACTATAATTCCAGGTTCCACCAATTGAAATTAGTTTAATCCATTTAAATACCAACTGTAACATTTCACACACCACGTGAGTTCACGTGAACTCAATAACCCAGTTGTCTCCAGCTAAAACCAATACAGACCATCTGAGACCAGTTCAGACCAATACATTCCAGTAGAAATTTCTATTGGTGCTTCTACTGGGCATTCCAGTAGAAACCAGTTGAATGTGTTTCAATTTCCCTATAAAAACCAATAGAAACCAGTTGAAATTGCTATTGGTTTTCTACTGGTTTTCAACTGACCATTTTGATAAAACAGAAGAAATGTATGAAGGTAAATATGTTGCGAAATGCACGAGCTTGTAGACTTGATTTTGAGAACTTGTAGAACAGGATGAAAACAAAAATCTGAACTTATATGTTGAAATTTTCACTCGTAGAAAATATTCACTCACCCGTGTTCTGATGGTGAAGTCACAGAAAAAACAAGTGTAGACTGATATGTAAATAAAAACAATAACAGCTGCAAACTTGCAACCACAACTCGGTGATTACAACCTGTCGAATTGGTCCCTGCGACTTCCGATCGGCTCGCCTTGACTTTTGCAACACTTCTTGCGATAAATGTGTTGCAGAACTAATTTGCAGCTCCAATTTGTAGCTCTGGGAGTGAGAGAGCAGAGAGGGGAGCAGGCAGAGCCATGTAGAGCGGGGGCGGGGTGAACCAATCAGAAATCAGAAGAGGCCAACATGTCCAAAAAGTCCAACATATTTGAGGCTAAAGGCTACATGTAGCATGAAAACATGTATATGATTAAAAGATGTATGGGCAGCCTTATTGTTTACATCAACACGAACTGTTGTTAATATGTTACATCAACTTAGTAGGGGCCAGGGCGGCAGAAAAAACTGTCTGAGCGGCTCTGGTCGGGGTGTAGACCTTCGTTTGAGCACTCAAACACTTGAGCGAGGTGATTTGCTTGCCGTTTTCGCGACTACGACCCCCAGAGCAAGATTTGGTAGGGCAAAAGTTGCAACGGGCTTCGTTTTGTGGTGTGTTTTGAGGTTTTTGATGTCAAAAATTAAATCGCAAACCGAAACTTTGCTAGAGGTTTATCAACTTTGTCTTTTGGTTTGCGAAGTGCTCTTTTTATTATGGGCCATAATTGGTCTTTTTCACGCCGCCACATTGGAAAGCAACAGGGGTTAAACTGAATTCCGATCAACAATGGCTACCTTCGGCAAAGATGTGTGTCTCTCTAATGTTCTCCAGATCTATGGCAAATCCAACAAAATTCCCGCTCTCACAGGTTGCTGAAACGATGGATATATATTGCAAAACAAAACGATCCAAACTGGATTGTGGATATAAGTTTATCTCAGTTTATCTTTAATTATGAAACTTGTGGAAAGCACAACTCAAGGAGAAAAATTTTGTCCATTTCCCAACATGCAAATCAGTTATTGATGATGGAGCCATAGCCAATGCTGATGAGTATGTGACTGCCATTGAAAACCTGCTGCTGGAGTTTGAGCACCGATTTGCTGACTTTAAGACTCACAGTAGCACTTTACAGATATTTGCAGATCCTTTCACCTTTGATGTGGACAATGCCCCAAGCACACTTCAAATGGAGCTCACAGACTTACAGTGCAACACTGAGCTCAAAGCAAAGATTAGGGAGGCTCAGAGAAAGCAAGAGCTGATTGGACAGTTTCTTAGAGAACTACCCCAAACCTTTCCTGAGTTGTCCAAACTGTTCAGGCAGGTCATGTGTCTTTTTGGAAGCACATATCTCTGTGAGAAACTATTCTCAACTATGAACTTTAATAAATCAAAACACAGATCCCAACTGACCAGTGATCATCTCCAGGCTATACTCAGGGTGCCCACTGCCAAATCCTTGAAACCAAATGTGGCTCATCTGTGTCAACAGAAGAGGTGTCAAGTCATATAATAAAATCATATAATAAGAGGATGTGTGCACGTTATATTGTTGAAGACTTTTTTCCTCATCCACTACTGCGCTGGCCCCCTTTTAAGAAGACCAACTGGCAAGTGGCCCCCAGGTAATTTGAGTTTGAGACCCCTGTTCTAAAGAGAAATTAAAATGAATTCTGTTTCAGGAAAAATGTTCAGAAATATAGCAATTTGTGTATAGCATCTTTTACTATAAACTGACATCTCAGCCGTACAGTAAAGGTCTATCATTTTAAAAAGAAAAAAAGGGTCAAGTCATGAAAAAAACTGTTAGGCATTGTTATTTTGTGCTCTAGTAACAGGTATTTATGGTTAAATAATTTTTTCATCGCCTATTTCAATGAGTGACAGTTAAAGGGACGTTAACGACACCTGCCAAGAGAAAAAATAGTCCTTCTATGAACAAAAGAGGAAGCACTCAGATAGCTTTTACTTTTTGTGGTGTTCCCAGAAAGAGGTAACCATAGATGTCCTGTTGGATTCAAAGAATGAAAGTGAACAGAATTTCTCTCTTCTCCAAGTTCATCCCTCTCCCTATATAATGGACAAGACAAGAGCTGCTCCTCACAACCATCTTCTCTTACACACCATAGAGACCATCAGCTGCATGAAGCTACATATTTCTCTCTGTGAGACCAGAAAACTTCAGTAAGAATGAGGAAGCTGATAACTCTGTCACTTCTGGTGTTGCTCTGCTCTCTGCAGCTGACTTCTGCTGGTGAGTATTCATGATATCTTACTCTTTAAAAAAAAACATAAAGAGGACAGTTTACAGTAGCCTCTGATTTTTTTCTTTAATGTTTCACTGTATTTCATTAGATATAATTGTCACTGTAACTGCCATAAAAGTTGTGAAAAGATGTTTCCTGGGTCTAATATGGTGCCTGTTCAATTCCAGTTGATATTCAAGGACCAAACAGCTCTTCCTGCTGTTCTCAATTTGTGTCCATGAGGATCCCTCTGAAGAAGGTGGCATCTTACAGTTGGACCAACAGTAACTGCCCCAAAAAAGCCATTGTGTAAGTACTCCCTGCTCTGTAATCTGTCTGAAATCTATCAATTGTTTTTTTTAATATGAAGTTTAAATTATTTAAAACCGTGTGGTAGCATAATGTAACCCTTCATACTCAAAATCCCTTTATACTCATGTATACTAAAATTAACCCAAAAGGTCAGTGACTCAGTGGCTCCTTCTTAGCAGTGAGGGGTTCGTACAGGAAATCAGTATTGGAAATGATTGTTTTGTATTGCTTATATGCAGAACTGCTGGCAGGAGAATTGATAGCTGCTTTTTTTTGTTAAAATCTTGTAGAACTGTTCGCGTTGTAATATTTGGTGTTTCACATAGCATTGTTGTGCTTTTGTCATTTGCCGTAGGTTTGAGACAATTAACGGGAGTTTTCTCTGTGTGGACCCAGAAACCACCTGGGTAAATGGTCATATGGCTGCAGTGGACAAGAGGAAGCCATGAAACCAACAGAACATAGCCTGGGTCAATGTGTGCATTATATGTGTCTTCTTATGTATTATGGCCATTTCAAATTCATACGCCAAAATGTTATCCCACAAAAACTGCGAAAGCCCCTCTGCCCCATGTTACTCACTATATAAAATAACAGGATCTATTTATAAATTCTTTTGTGTGTCTCCTAATTAGGACATGTTTGAAATAGCTTTTTACACACTTTCTCTGTAATTTTCTTCCAGTATGCATTTTCTAAAGTTAAACAAAATGTACATGAACTTTAAAGTAAATGTGGATACCAGCTGTAAAACAAGCACTGTGACTAAAACTTGAGAAAAGGATGTAATATAATCAGAATTACAATAAAGTTGTATAATGTTAAAGCCCTGTTGTGTAGCTGATACAATAATGAGTGAGTAGAAAAGTAAGGGTCACATTTTCACCTGGAAATTCTCTCTCATCACAAAGAAATAAGATGTATCTTCATATGGATACACTGCCAGAAAAAGAATCTATTTCATGGATGTGTTATACACAATATTTTAAAAGCAGATAAGAAATCATGAACAATTTAGCCATTTGTAGGACTCATGTTATAGCTGGCAGCAGCTACAGTGTCTAAGCAGGTCATTCCAAGCCAGCACATCCATCTAGAACTGTAACAACTCACTAAACTGTCCCAAGTACCTCCGACCTAACTTCATAAAACTAATGAGACATTTTAGGTGTTAGTTCACAAAGCTAGTAGTTGTGCCTCTGAAGTCAGAATATGCCTAGTTAAGTTGGTTAATTAAGAAAACATACAAGAGGCATGCAGTTTAAAAAGCTGAAAATGGTGGAATCAAAGATAAATATACTGGTCTGTAGGAGTAATGTTCAGTAATCTCATTCTTAAAACGTGGGGAGGTATTGGGGGGGGGGACCCCCACTACATTACACCATAATCATGTATACTAAAAACACTCCTAGGGTGTGTACAGCCATTGAGAAGAGATGTACCCATGCCTGAAAGAGGAAGAGCAGATGTAGGCCATTTCTGTGTGTTGACACTTAGAAAGCAGCTGTTCCTGCTTAATCTGGAAAAGCAGGGATGGGGAATGCCCACCTTTTTCCTCGAGCACCCACATGGAAGAGATCTTGGTCATGAAAGGACCTAATGAACACCTCTACAGAATTACGCTTCTAGAATCTCTGCCACTTCACAGAAGTAACTTACATTGAAACTTGGTTAGAGGGAAGCCTCACACCACGGCAGATTCTGATATGGCAAGACAATTGTTAGATGAATCCCGGATGGTAAAGAGAAACCTTGCTTACCACCGAGGACACACATATCCTGTGGCATTGTGTATTTTGCTCTGAATCAGTGCTGAATCCTCTTTACAAGATCTTCAAATGCCCCAAATTAAAGCTTCAGTCAGCCTTTGAATGGAATATGTAGAACACAGCTGTGATGTCACAAGCTGCAAATGAAAAGTGCTGCAACATCACTCACTGGTGTTCAGGCAGTCAAGACAAACACACTCCAATATTGAGTTCTTGGCATGAAAAAAAAAACAGCACTAGTGTCAGGAACATGCTTAGTTAAAATAAACCGAAATCCCCTGCATATTTCAGGTCACTTCCTTGTAACCCTGTCCCTACCAGCAAAGCAATTTGAAAGACTGGGGACGAGGGGGAAACCCAAAAGGAGAAGTTAACCAAAGCAGTTCACCATATTAGTCTTGATACGAGTGTTTCCTGTACAAACAAGCAGAAGACAGTTGGTTCCAGTTAAGGGTGCATTTATTTTTTTCCATTCTAAAAACTGAGTACAATTAATCAAGGATTTTAATCGGGCCCACGGAAGATCTGCCATCTCCCTTGAAGCCTGCAGGATGGATAAGGGGGGGGGGGGGGGGGTAGTTGTATAATAATAATAAAGTAAAAAGTCCAACTCCATTGTAGTGGACTTCATACCTGTATTGGTGTCAACGTCCCTGCCCTTCCTGAAGCCACAGCTTGAATCACAGCAACCACACACCTGATCATTCCCACCTGCTGCAGACCACCTAAGGACAAAAACAAACCAGTACAACATACCATGAAGTCCCATATGGGGATATCCCCATACCCAGTAAGTGGGGTTCAAACTTACCCATCGACCAAGAATGAGCAAGCCTTGTGCTCAGCATCAAATGGTGAGGAAGCAGCAGTTGCCTTCAGGAAGCAAGTAATGTAGATCTGGAAACAGTAGCTGATGTCAGAATAGCATTAGCTTCAAACCATGAAAAATCCACACTCAATACATACAGTGTCAGCACCATCTTGGTGAAACCGGAAGGCCTCCAACTGAAACTGCAGCTTGTCAACCTGGGTGCGTGGCAGAAAACGGGAACTGGAGCCCGTTATCTTTGGGTCAACGAAGCATCTGAGGAACAAAGCCAGGTTTTAGCCAAATCTAAGAGCACTATAAATAGGCTCTTAGTAACCATCACTCACCCATGGTTCTCAATGAAGGAATAACTGGGGTCTGTGCTGATGTCAGGAACCACGGTGGCCACGCAGCGGTCAACAAAAACCTGGAGCGGCACGTGGTTGTATTGAATCACAGAAGCCTCAATATTTAAGAGATCTCCCAGGAAGTACTGATTGGAGGGCCTCTCAAATTTCCAGTCATCTGTAGATGACAAGACCAATGTGTAAAAAAAAAAATTTATATTCCAAGCAAACTTAAAAAAGGAGTCAATACAAACCAGTCATGAGTCTCAAGGAAAACACCAAGAGGTCTTCTGCAACCTTAGTGGAAGCATAGGGGATCCAGGTGGGTCTGAGGGTGTTGCTGCTCACGTTGTTCTTCCTATAGTACACGCACACACCATTTGGGTCAAACCAAAGCACCACAAAATTTGAGGGATTCACAGGGTTTACAGTTCAGGGCTTGAGCGCTCACCTGAAATAGTGGCATTCAATACCAACTACAGCCCCACCAGTTCTAACAATTGGCGTTCCAGCCAAAGCTTCAGACTTGTAGGTCAAAGTGAAACTGTACACCAACTCATCTTCAGTCATCTTAAAAGAAAGCGAAAACAATTAGGGTCACAAGTTACATTACAGGAACATTACAGCTACTACAAAGAAAGCTTCAAATTGGTCTGCAAACTAAGCCATACTGTTAGCGTGCTGCCGCACTCCTGCAGTTCCGATTGAAAGAGGACTACTTGAGCAGTCTGGTCCACCTCAGAGGCCGTGCATCCTCCAAGAGTGAGAGCTGCAGGCTGGATTGGCTGGCCAATACCAAACATATCTTGTTTTACCTCCACAAAGACCCTGTTCTCACCACATTGAACAGCTACACTATGGGCAGGAACTGGCATCTGCAGTTCAAAAGGCACTGCAGGCTGCTTGGGTTTTTCAGGAGTTTTAGGAAAACTCCAAGACAACGTTTTCACAGGGCCTTGTAGCATTTGCTTGGACTGAAAATTCACAGGCTCTTGAGGTTTTTCAGGCTCCACCTTAACTGGTTCTTGAGCAGGTTTGCCCACTTCATCATCTACCAGAAATGGCTGTGGCCTGTTTCTACCAGAGCCCCACTGAGGTCGATTCCCCCAAGGAAACTCCCCCAGGTTACCCCAAGGAACTGCCTCACACAAAAAGCAAAAGGTGACAAGCGCCAGAAAAACCCAAACACCCTGCAGAAACCACATTACTACAAACTGCAAAAGGTAAAGTGTCAAAGCTATGAAACTGCTCTCCATTTTTGAAGGCCACAAATTCAGAATAACTCCACCCACCTTGGAGCAGGCTTAATTGTTTGCCAGACCCGCTACTTTGAGTTACTCAACCTGCATTCAAAGCAACTGTGGACGTCTGCAGTGTAAATCTGTTTGTGTGTGAAAGAGCAAGAGAGAGATATTGAGAGAGAAAGAAAAAATAAAGGGATTCATAATCTGTACATAATCTGTTTTAGTTTCATGGATTGATTTATTTGCCTTTGCTGGGCTCTTTGCAAAGCTGCTAATAACCCTAACTCTGCTAATAACCCTAACTCGCTCCAGCACACCTGATTCCACTGAACGCCTCATCATCAATCCCTTGATTGGCTCAAATGCCTGTAATAATAAAGGACCTAAACAAAGATGTCCTGAGTAAGGGGCCCTGATGAACAAACTAACTGAAAACCAGTGCTCTGATCAATATTGCTGTTGTCCAGTTTCCCCAGTCTTCCAGACCAGTGTTTTCAAATCTTGTTCCTATTTGTCCCATCAGCACCACACATTTCAGATCACTTTCTGCTGAACTGCAGGCATAGGACATGTCCCTACCAGTTTTTGCCGTGGCCCATTTCGTCCCCACCCCTTTTAGACAGCCTGTAGTTAGTTGAACTTAATAATGAATACAATGACATTGGTACTTAATAATGAATACAATGACGTTGGTATTACGTCATGAAGAGAGAGAGACCCAACATGCTTACTATAATAATAATAATAATAATAATAATAATAATAATAATAATAATATAAGTTTATTTAGAGCCCAATATCACTATGAATAGCCTCAAAGGGCTTTACGTGTCTATAACAAAGTCAAATCAAAATGATATTATGCATAAGTTCGAGAAATTATATTATGCATAAGCTTACCAATTGGTAAATCTAAATCGAAGCACTTACGTTTCTGCCATTTACATCTATATGTAAATCTATACATCTATATGTAAATCTATACATCTGTATGTAAATCGATAAATCTATATGCAGTATATGTCCCACTGAAAAAAGGTGTGAACACGTCGAACCTGTCATTGTCCCCAGCACTTTTCAAAACTGACGGTCATGACTGTAGGCATCAGACACTTTTCTTGTGGGAGGATGTTCTACGTACCAAATTTGTATGGGAAAAGAGAAGTCTGCTTTCATTGAGAAAAGAGGAAGAATTAAAATAGTTTTTACACGAGACATCATCTTAATTCTAAGAGGTGCATTAGGGCTGATGTCCTGTCTAATCCGGAGAATTTAAATGGGGGATTTTGTATCTAATTCCATTGCTGATCTTTCTCTCGTTATAAAATGGACCACAGAACACTCAGACAACTTGTCTTGGACCTCGCACTCTCATTCTACAGAGAGACAAAAAGTTGGCCTAAACTGTTTTTTGTTCTCTAAGAGACAAGCTATACTTAACTAAAAATGCGAAACCTGCCTGCCCTGCTGTTTCTGGTCCTGCTTTGTTCTCTACAGCTGATTTCTTCATGTGAGTTTTCATAATATTTTGTGTCTTTACAGTAAATGTTCACTTTCTGCACCTTAATACAAAGAGTTTGTAGAAATTTTATATACTGATATGAGCACCCACATGTGAAAGCTTACTGTGATTTTAATATGGCATATCTGTGTTAAGTTCCACTAGCTACTGAAGTACAGCACATGGAAAACTGCTGTGGAAAGCTTCACAGCTTTTTGATCCCCCTGGAAAAGGTGAAGTCTTACAGCTGGACTTCTCGAAGCTGCCCTAGAAGAGCCATTGTGTGAGTCTCCTGTTCACTTTGTCTATGGCTTTTTATGGTATCAGTTTAAGACAATACTTGTTGTCTCCAGGAGGTGATTGGTCTTTTTTTAACAGGGGGGGATAACCAAATGGCCAACAGGGGGGATGGCCCAATGGTCACTGACACTACTCTATAGAGCAGTGATTCTCAACTCCAGTCCTGAGGACCCCCTGTTCTGCACGTCTTTGTTTTAACTCATGACTGACACACTTTAGTCCACTGATCAATTAATCATCAAGCCCTTGATTATCTCAATTAACTGTGATAATGAAGAATTAAAACAAAGACATGCAGGACATGGGGTATCACGACTGGAGTTAAGATCCACTGCTATAGAGTATATATGGGGATAGCAGGTTAACAAGGGGGATGCATTTTAGTCATTTGCTAACAAGGGGGATGGCATCCCCCCTCATCCCCCTACAAATCGCCTACTAGTTGTTTCCTCTTAAAATCTGACTGGAGAAGATTTTGGTAAACAGCATTGTATCGTTTCTTAAAGATGGCTTTTACTTGTAAAGTATCATTATCTATTTACACACGTAACTGCAATTTTTCTGTTTACATATTGTATTTTTGTACAGGTTTACAATGATCAAAGGACGGACGATCTGCGTGAGGCCGGACACTGCATGGGTCAGCAGTCATATTGCCAAACTGGACAGTAGAAAGACTCGAACAGGTTCATACTACCTATAAGGGTATACAAGTGATGCTCGGCCTCTGTGGAACTGACGTATGTGTTTATGTCCTGCTTAAAATGAAACTGAACTGTGATGTATAAAATATAATATATCATTACTATTTATTCTGGTGTAAGTTTTGTTCTATTGAATTAACGAGAAAAAAATGTTTGAAGTGTGTAACTGTGAGGGATCTAGGAACACCATTGTTTTTTTTTAAACAATGGTATCTGGTTTAATAAAAAGAACCAAGAAATGCAACACTAATGTTTCGGATTTGTTTGTGTTAAAGTATACGACAATAACATCACAATTTGTCCTTTTTTTCATACTACTGGGTTGGCTGCACTCTGGAGGTAGGCGTTGAGCTTTGCTAGCGCAGATGGAAATTAACACGTTGTTTGAGCATCGAGTAACGTTGACTGCAAATGTCCAAGTTTAATAATGAAAGTTCAAGCGCACTCCACTACGATGCGCTCTTGCACCATTCATTGACCAGCTGAGAATAGTGGGAAAATATTTTTTACTGAAAACATAGTTAAAAGTTTAACGTTGTTTAACATTATTTATTATATAAATGAAGATAGCTAGGATGGTCGTCATGAACATTGCACGAATCAGAGACGTGTTTTTGGGAGACGACAGCGCACACGAAACACCCATCCAAAACACCTTCTCACTACAACGCGCCCTTTAAAGTACTGCAAGTACCATAATGCATACGGTGGCCTTTCAAACCAATCGAACGCCAAGCTTGTGTGACAACACAAATAGAGGCTGAATTCGGCTGTTATTGACCAATGGGTGTGCAGTTCCAAAGGAGGGGACAATCGCCTTTCATGATTGCTACGCTGCTACGTTTCCCCCTTCGCCCGCTGCTCGTATGGCTTTTTTGTCATATGTGCTCAAACCACCTCTCCCAGTTCATTCATTCAGGCCAATTCAAAGGCATTAGGCTTCCGTTGCAGAATTGTATGTTACTGCGCGTCGTGTGAGGAGGGCAACGCTCTTCAGTAGTCGTGATATTTAGCGTAACGCGTTCGAATTCGTCCTTTTTGTTGCCTCATCTTTTTATGCCTGATCTATTCGGATATAGGGTGGGTGGTGTCATAGTACAATGATCGAGAGACCTGACTCTACTGTTTCCAGCATTGCAGTGAGTACAATGTATTCTAAATTCGTTCTGTAATTCTACGAGCATATATCATTTGTGTGGAAATTGTACATATGCGTATCTCACAGACGGTGTGAATTGCTTGTGCATCTCATCAGTGGTAACTGCGGGTGGATTTTTCATAGAAATAAATATCCTTGATATCAAAACATTATATGCGTTAAAATATCTTCTTGGATCATCAGCCCCATCAGTTCTGCTCACGGTCTCTGTTTATCGATTTTCCGTTAAAATGACTGGCCCAAGGCAAAACAATAAGACGAGCATTCGATCTGATGTGCCACGGGCGCTCTGTGAAATGTAACGATTTCTCATCTCACTTATTGTGGTTTTAATTTTTCATGACAAGAAACATCATAGAACCGAAGTGATAAACTGAGACCAAGTTGATTTTTCTAGGTCCAAGATAAAATAGCTAACGTGTGCTCACAGATCAGGATGGGCATAATCTGGGCAAGGAGTAGCCTCTTCGGATGTGTTTTAGACAGGCACTATGGCTGAGATTTAATGCATGCTTTGGCGCTCTTGCCACTGGGCCTGTGAGTGGCATCTCCGGAACAGGACGCGCATTTCTTGCTTGTTAGAGTAGTGGAGAGTGGACATGCATATTAATGTGCTCTTTGAGATTTGAACGTTAAAGAGAGAAATAATGGCGTTTGAACGAATTTGAATGTTTGATGTTTATTCGTCACATACACAGTTTCGCAGTTAATGAGTATATGCTGTGAATACTGTATTCCTATAGCATTCTGGAGGTCTTTCATGGCTTGAATAAAAATGGGTGTCCTGGTTGGTGAGGTTGAAGCGTGCAAAGTGGATAAGGCGGAATCAGTCCTTTCAGTTACCATAGCTGCGCTCACCCTCACTGTCATGAACTCTCTCTCTCTCTCTCTCTCTCTCTCTCTCTCTCTCATGGTACATCTTTCTATGCCCGTGCATTTTTTTTAAAGATACGTTCAATAAGCAGACAAACCAGCTGTTATGTCGTGTGCCCTGTATGTTGGAGGTAGTGAACGATATTATGTAACAATAAATTTAGGAGTGTGGAAATTGCCCAGGGCACAGTAAAAATGATAAAGACTAAATATCTCAAATAGAACGACTGGAGAGACACTGGGTTGGGTTTGGTCGTTTATTTATTTATTTAATTGTGTTGTACATCCATGTCATGTTTCATTTATTCTGCTGTGTGGAACTGAAATTACGGTATCTCAGTCTTTTGCTACAATTAACAGAGCTTTTTTTTGTGGTCAGCAGATGTACTGTACCCGTGTATGTCCTGATTCTGGCTTCAGGATGATACTCATAGCTTTTTAAATGTTACTAAACAAAAACCCCTGTCCTGTCCTGTTGCTACTCTGTCTCTTGTGCATCTTTTACACTGACATTTGTTTCCTCTCAAGATAGTTGAATCCCAAGGAGCTAGCTCTCTCTATCGTCCGTTTACCACATTTAAGTCAGATGAGTCTGTGAGTGTTTGCACATTCAGTTACAGAGAATTATATCTTTGCAAACACTAATCGATGACTTCAGCCCGACCCCCCGCCATCACCCCTCATTGCCAGCCCCCCCCCCCCCCCCCCCCCCCCCCCCCCGTGTAACACTCACTTTCACGAGTTTTTTCCATCGTGCTACGCATGAGAGAGCCGTCAGGCCGGAGAAAGAGGGAGAGAAGCGAGTGGGATCAATTGTGTTTGCTTCATGTAGCGTGTTCTGCAGAGAGAGAGAGTCAGAGAGAGAGAGAGAGAGGATGAGAGTAGAAGAGACAGAGGGAAAGGGAGAGATGGAAGAGTATGAGCAGACAGAGAAGGAGAAGCTGCTGCTGGGCAAAGCGCTGGCCGTCATTTGGTGTGAGATCCACTGTCTCCACGACGACATTTCTCTGATGATGGACATGATACAAAACGTAGGCCAGCATGGCATCACCAGCATGGCATCTGATTTCAGCTCCCACTCCCCCCCCCCCCCCCCCCCCCAGCACCTCCTCCATGAGCTCCTCTTTTTCCTTTCAGTGTTATTTTACCCTCTGAACCCCTCTGTATTCCCTCATCACTCAATCAGAAGTGATGTGAAAGGATGATTACCCTTCAGGTGTGTGTGTGTGCGCGCGTGCGCATGTGTATTTTTTAAACCAAGAGATTATATTGTTATAACTCTTGGCGGTGTTTGCTGCACCTAAGCCTGTGAAGTTGCAGAGACAGTCAAGGGAGATAATGATGTTCTCTGTTGAGCCCAAATGGCTGTGCTGTGTCGTCTTTGATCAGTGGAATGTGGAGTAAATGCTGTGTTCTCTTCCAGCAGAGGAATCTGGAGGGGTATGTCGGTTTTGCCAACCTCCCCAACCAGGTGTACAGGAAGTCGGTGAAGAGGGGCTTCGAGTTTACGCTGATGGTCGTTGGTGAGTGGGGAAATTCTGCTCTCTTTATTGCTCTGTTTATTTATCTGTGTGAGTGGAAGTGAGTTTGAGTGCCCTTTTTAAAAATCTTTTTTTTTTTTTATTTTGGTCACCTTTTGTTAGTGTGTTTTTTTTTTATATTGAACTTGCATTCAAGCAGGTAGTTACTGTAGAAGTGTTGAGTATGCCTATTTCATGCAGTGAGACTTTTGAATCAGTGTTTTGCAGTATGAATGAATGAACATATGTACAGGGTGAGAATAGATCATCTCTCTAACAGGATTAGTTTGGAGAGGTGGGATTTGAGCTACTGTTACACACATACTTCTTTCACAGACATGCCCAAATGTACACATTTAAAAGATAACCAAGATTAATATGTACAGTAGAGTGCTTGAGTGGGTTTATTGATGGGAGTGATATCTTTTCCATTCAGTCCTCATGGAGTGAAGTGTGACTAATTTATTATTGGAAATATGGATTTGTGTGATATAACTGCAACCAAGAGGTTCACCATAGTAACCGTGATACGTGCGTGGGAGTATGTGTTAGAGAGAGAGCCATTCCAGTGAAAATGCATCACCAGTACGGTACTGAACAGCGCTGTACTGGCCTCCCTCTCCTTTTCTCATTCTCTCATCATTTTTCCTGACTATCTCTCTCTCTCTCTCTTCTTCTCAACTGTCTTTTTCTTCATGTCTGTTTTCACTCGCTTACACAATGCGAGCGCGCGTGTACACACACACACACACGCTCACAAAGTCTGACTGTTCTCTCTCTCTCTCTCTCTCTCTCTGTGGTTTTAGGTTTTTTTGTTTGATAAAGATTAGCTCTCTTGCCAATGTCTGAGGAGCTGACTCCTACGAGTTGGACGGACTCGGCTTGATCATTTTCACTTGTTTCACACGCCGCGCTGCTTAGCCTACATTATCCTAGCTTCATCCGCGTATCCGCCGCTCTGGATTGTAAAAGACTCCACGGTCATGAGTACATCACCACAATTCATCTCCACACAGCGGTGATGGAGCAGGAGTCAGCTGAGAGTGTGTTTTGACAGGCTAGAGGCTCGTCCAGGGTCTGGACCGCGGAGCAAGTCGAGCTGGACCGTAGGAGATGGGTCATTGGGAAACATCTCCTCTGTTCCCCTGTCAGTCAGAGAGGCAGACACCACAGAGTTTTGGCTGTGAGCTTGCCTTTTTTCCCTTCATCCAAACTCCGGGAGGAAAAAAATCTGCTTCCTGTCTTTTTTTTTTTTCTTTTTTTCTTTTCATAAGTGTTTCCTTTCATGGGGTTTTATCTGTCTTTGGGAGACTAGCAAAAATCTTTCTTTGCGGGGTTCTGTGGAGAATAGGGCAAGTTTTGAATGAGGACAAATAGCACTGTATTTATTGTGCTTTAAACAACACACTTGATAGTTACACTAAATATTCCTTCTAATCGTGGCTCTGGACCTCTGTAAAAGTAACATAGTGAAAGATTTTAGCGTGGGGGTATTAATCCTGAGAGATCTCAGATTTTAACCGTTAGACCCTTTTATACTATATTATTAGCATAATTTTCCCACTTGTTTTCATCAGAATCTAAGCCAAAAGGAGCGGCAAATAATAACGGCCCAGAGCTTCTTTAATTTCTCTCTTCTTCTTCTTTTTTTTTTTTTTATAAGAAAAAATGATGTGCGGGATATTACAAACTCCATATGAGACAACAGCTCGTGATCCTTCTAAACGTGGTATACTCTCTGTGCTGGAGACGGCATGTTTATTACTGCTGTGTTTACTCATCAGTCCCTCATCATCTCTTGTTTACTCAGGTGTAATCCCATCTGTGTTTGACTGTGCTCCGCTGTTAAGTTTAAGGAGTTGTTTTGCTGCTTGAGCTGTTTGGCATTGCTAAGCTGGCATGTACGTACAGGTTCATTCATTACCACTTTTTGTCTTACTCTGCTGGAGCGTAGCTTGCGCATTGCAACATTCATTTGCCTTGCCCTACATGTAGCTATGGACCAATTGTGCCTGATGACTATGCACATTTACAGTTATCTGTACATCTCTCAATGCTTGAGCCCGTTGTCTCGGTCACAGTTGTCATTCTCTAACATTAGGCGCACTAATGTCACACCAATTAGGGTGAACAAGTCGATTTTCCAGAAACTTCTTCATACTGTGTTGGTGTTAGTGGCAATTTCATTTAAAACAGAATGTACATGGTGTAGTTTGAGTCCTTATCATTTGAGACACTCGATTCATTCACCAGTCAGTGTGTTTGTAAGTGTATGTATGTGTGTGTGTGTGTGTGTGTGTGTGTCACATGATTATGTGTAAACTACTGACAACACGGTCTGACAGGATTATCCATTGGGTCCTGACCGGCTTGCCTACTGACCTTCTGGCCAGAGAGAGACAGAGAGGTAGACGAGAGGGAGACAGAGACAGAGAGGTAGACGAGAGGGAGACAGAGAGGTAGACGAGAGAGAGAGAGATGAGTGAGAGAGAGACAGAGAGATAGATGAGAGAGAGAGAGAGAGAGGGAGGGGGAGGCAGAGAGAGGAGAGGTGAACAGGGAAGATTCTAGCTGGGTAATCCAGGAGATTAACCCTCTTCTCTGTCCTGCTGTCTCCCTCAGAATGAGTGCGTTTGATCTTTTTAGTTCCCCTCTCTCTCTCTCTCTCTCTCTCTCTCTTTCACTTCCACTCTGGCCTTAAGACTCCAAGTGACACCTCTCTCTGTCCTCTTCACTGAGAGCTGTCTATTACCTGAATCTAATGCCTCCTCGTTCACCCTTTGTCGCCGTCTGAATCGTTTAATGCATGTAGGTTTCTTGGAAGTGTAACTCATACGGTGTGTGTATTCCTGACCCGCCATGATGTTTTTAGGGAATATGCTTGTAAGGTGAGCAACAGGGATAAAACTAACATTAATAACCATATATGTTTAGCAGAATCTTTTCAAGCTAATTGATTCACGTACCCATATGTGGTTGTGTGTGTGTGTTTGTGTTTGCGTGCGTCTGTTCACCGGCATGGCTGCGGTTGCCACACACGGCTGCATGATTTCGCATATGCTGAATCTGTCAGATTCACTTCAGAGTCATGACTTTATTGGAACTGTCCTAAACTAACTAGTTCCTCTTCCAGTCAGGACATGTGTTTGCTTTGTCTTTTTTTTCTCCCTCGCTGTTTACAATGCATATTTTATAGAGCACAGTTCTTCCTTCATTGTGAAAATACTTCCGTGTCTGCGCCTGTGTGGAGTTGCTGATCTCTGTCAGTGACCTCTGACCCCTGTGTATCCACCACATCATTTCTTAACAAAGGAGCTTATCACAACTGGAGCCTCACTTACCTCAACATTCTCTCCCCCCCCCCCCCCCCCTCCCCGTGTGTGTTCAAAATTTGTTCAGACAGTCAGTGTCCCTCTCTGTTTCTTAGTGAAAGGGTTAAACAGCAAGATAAGTAGAGATACCTCAAGCCCCTTTACAACAGCAGATGAGAGAGCAAGAGTGTGTGTGTGTGTGTAGCAGAGTGGGGGTGGGGGATTGGGAGGGGAGAAAAGAGAGAGGAGGGGGAGTGTCAGGATGTCGAGGCCCAGCTGTTGCCCCAGGGGTAATTTTGACCATTAGTATGTTGACAGGAAGAAAGAAGACAGATAAAAGTGAAGAATGCCTGGAATCTCCAGAGAAGTGTGTCCATCTGTCTGTCCTTCAGCACTCATCCGTCCATCCAGTAGTACGTCTGTCAGTTTCCTCTTCAGCGTTACGGCATTCTCGTCAACCAGAACAGAGAGAGAGAGAGTTAAAAAGAGGACAAGCTCACTCAGCCAGAGAGCGTGATCTTTCCTTTGTGATCTACTTCTGTGCAGTCACTGAGTGTTGTGTGTCAAGTATTGCATTTTTCAGAGATCATTCAGGCCAATATTTAATTAAAAGTGAACATGAGTTGAAGCTAATTGGGTCAGACTTTGCTCCCAGCAGAAAAAAAAGATTTTTGTGTAGAGCTTTTAGATGGAAAGTGAGACAAAGTGTTAGTCACCGTCTGGTCTGTTCTCTCTCTCATGGTGACAGTGAATGTTCCTTACCTTATCACTGACCTCACCCTCCTCCATCACTCACTCTCTCTCTCTCTCCCTCTCTCTCTCTGTCTCTCTCTCTGTTTATCAGTTTATACAGTATACATTCAGTGGTTTGTTTAAACCTCAGTCTGGTCTAGAGAGCCCCACCTGCTTTGTGATATTTGCACGGCTGTGTTTATGCAGGGTTGCTCTGCTCTTTTGTGACATGCAGGTTTCAGTGTTGGGTGAGAAAAAAGGGTGGATGGGGGCAGGGCTGTGGGGCAGAAAGAAGCCGGGAGGTGAAATCGATCCTGTGTGGCAGTGGGAAGGATTGAGGGGGGATGAGGCTGAATCTTTGGCTGTGGATTGCTCATGGGCAAATGCAGTGGGGGTTTTTCGCTGTTGTTGTTTTCCCCTTAGACCTTTGTAACAGGAGAAAGGGCAAACATCTTTGTTATGGCTTTGTTATAGTTCTTTGTGACTTATGTTGACCCGAACTGAGGGGCTTTAGGCTCCTGGAGCAGGAATATGATATGATCCTCTCCCTGACTGTCCTGTGTTGATGAAATCTTTTCCTCTGGAAGGACTTGCATTGGAGATGGTTTGTTTGCAGTCTGCTCTCCCATTTTCTTTCATATCTCAAGCAAAGATTAGCAAGTCTGAGGCATCTTATCTCAGATGCTCTCTCTCCTAGCAGATGCCTGTGTCTCTAACAACACTTAAAAAACGTGGTTCTTTATTGGTTCTGTGAGTGTGAGTCAGAATGGAGTCTAGACTGAGAGAATTGCGGACCTGTGATTTGAAGTTTTTAAACCTAGCCCAGGTATTTAAGGAAGTGTATAGGACCAGAAGGTTCTGACTCAAACCTTTTGACCTGTGTCCCCCTCCAAAACCCTTTTTTTTAATGCTGGAAGTAGACAGCCTTTTTCTAAACTAGGTGGCACTTCTGTGTTTGAAAATTTTCTAGAACACTGGAAACAGTAAAGGATTTAGACAGAGACAAAGAGAGACAGACAGAGAGAGGGAGTTTCACTGAGTATGGGATTGTGTGCATGGCTTCCATTAAAATGCCTTTATAACTGCTGGCAGACTCCAGACCAAACAACCTCTCTCTCTCTCCCTCTCCCTCTCTCTCTCTCTCTCTCTCCCTCTCTCCCTCTCTCTCTCTCTCTCTCTCTCTCTCTCTCTCCCTCTCCCTCTCTCTCTCTCTCTCTCTCTCTCTCTCTCTCTTTGTCACCACAGATGCTGTCTGTTATACACACGCCACAGCTCTCTTTACGCTCATCCTGAGCAGACATCTAAAGACCACCACCTCCAGCCTCACAAACACCAACAACACAGACACAGACACACACACCCTACCCTCTCAGTTTCATTTAAACTCCCCCAGCAGGCTAATTTCAAGTGTTGTTTGGTTTGTACATTTACTCAGGAGACCTCTGGGTGGGTTTTGGTGTCTCTGCTTTATCTGTTACATTGCACAGAGTGCTTTAAAGGACTCGCACATACGGAGAGAGCGCGCAGCAGAAGGGGAGGGGGGCTGGTGACCTTTGGCCTCTCCAGGCTCCTTGGGTTCTCCCGGTGAGCCGTCTGGTTCTTGGTTTTAAGAGCTTTCTCAGAGGGAGGGGTCCTGGAGGGGAGGGGGGGGTCAATGTGAGAGGTGAAGGTTAGGGATCGTCAGCTGGAGATCTTGGCAACATGTCCATGTGGATGGCCACCCTCAGGGCAGTGCATCATATCACAGGAATGTTCTAAATGCTTCTGTCTTCCTCCGTTCCTTCTCTGAGGGCATCAGTTCTTCTTTACACATGAGGACCACCCACTCCACATGTCACTCCATAAGCACCCAACCGCTCTCACTGACAAGCTCTTAGTCTACAACGCAATCTTAAAGCATCTGTTTCTTCTTACCCTGTGTGGAACCAATTCACACATTCCTGTTTGTGTGCGTGTATGTGTGTCTATGGTACAAGCCTGCGAATGTGTGAAAATTCCACATAGCAGTGGTGTTGACTGTATACTGATGATGTGGTGCCAAAGTCAAATCTGACAGTCGAGCTTCTCCTCTCCCTGAAGCAGGGCACAGCCTTCCACTTAACAAACACGTGTCACAATGTGTTCCCATGTGTGTTAGGGAGTGATAGATTTGCATAAATTAAGCTAATGGTCTGGTCAAGCGTCAGGATGGAGAGGAAATAAAAATAAAGGATTGGGGAAGAAGGAGAAAAAGGGGAAATCTTGTATTCTCTCTAAATAAAGACCTTTTCTCTATCAGTTGTATCTATGACCTTTCCCAGTGGCATAATGAATCAGTTCTAAGTCCTCGGTTACTCCTGGCTTCTCTGGAACAGAGAAAGCCTTTGGACACTTTGTTTTCAAGTCCCCACGATATGTCTTTTTTTTTTTTTATCTCCAAAGCAACAACTGTTTGAGTTGTGTTGTTTTTCCCTGTGTAAGTGAGAATGTGTCTTTGTCCAGCTATGAAAGAACAATAAATTGAAGGGGGGGGGGTATTTGTTCCAGTTGAGTTAATGGAATACCAGACATCATTTGAGTATATAAGTCGTGTTTTGCTCTCGCCTGACAAAAGAAAACATATTTTCTTTGGTTTGTTTCTGTCTCTAGGTGAGTCTGGATTGGGCAAATCCACACTCATCAACTCCCTCTTCCTGACTGACCTGTACTCAAAAGACTACCCAGGCCCATCCCAGAGGATCAAGAAAACTGTACAGGTAATGCCCCCCCCCCTCCCTCCCCAGGACCTGGTCTCTTACCTTCTAACCTTAACTCTTATCTTCAACCAGTCTCAACCTGATTCGCCCTCTTTCACCCTTCTGTAACCCCAGACTACTGACCAACACTTCACCACCATCTTACTCCCTCTTCAAACAAAAGCCAATAAGCATGCAGAGAACCAGAGCACACACACACCCAGAGCCCGCAGTCAATGATCGGGTTACTATCTGGCCTTAAGTAAACACACAGTCTTCTCTCCGCTGACTGAAAAAACTCCTAGACCAGATCAAGGGCACCCAAAATTCACAGCTGCAGAGCGCAGCCTAGCATTTTAGCCTTATAAGGACTGGATAAACAAGGGGTGGACAGATGCAGAGTTTAGGCTTTGAGATACCAAGTGCAGGGGAAAAGGGAGGGGGCGTGTCCAGTAGCGGTTATGGTGACTCGTTCGTGATTCTGAGGGTTGATTGGTTGGAGGGTGCCGGGGGAAGGGGGGGGGGGGTTGATGGTCACTGGACATTTAGATTCCTCCAGAGACCAGAGGGGGTCAGTAGGAGGTCAAGAATGTTCCCACGAAAAACTTCACACTCTTTGGCAACTTTCCCACCAAAACAGAGCGCTCTGTCTGGTCCGTAACTCGAAATGGCCTACGACCCTGTTTTTACTCCACTTACTGTCTGCCTGTACCGCTGGTGTGACACACAGATGCGATTGGTATGTCTGCTGCAGAGCTCTGAAATGCAGAACTGGCACGGAGTTCCCGGTGGTTTGGGTCAAACCTCTCTCCAAGATTGAAGGCCCAGGGTTTGTGTTTTCTGGCCTGCCCTTCGCTCGCTTTCTTATTTGAACTGTTTGCTTGGTTTTCTCGGTTCCTCACAAATGAAACGCAAACCCAGGCACCACCACACCCTCCTTGTTCTCTCCCTCTCCCTCCCTCTCTCTCTCTCGCTCTCTCTCTCTCTCCCCCTCTCACCACAAACTCCTTTCAATTATTGAGAACCACCATCTTACCCTTTCAAAAAAAACAGCAAATGCCTTTAATCAGTACCACAATCTAGATGCGGATCTGAAGCCCTGAAGGTGTTTTAGGTTTCATCTGAGCTGCTGTTCATCATCCTTTTCCCACTGAAGACCCTCAATACGCTGTTTGTTTGCACACCATCAGCACACCTGGTTCTCCTCATCAGCTGATTAGCCGGTCTTTGCTTTGGGAGATTGGGTCAAGCATACAATTGTTGGGTTAAAACAAATTCACATCCTAGAAAAGGGCCATGCAGAATTGAGTTGCAAAATAACAATTTAGGGGACAAAAAAAAGAAAACAGTCTCGCAGTCTCCAGATTTTGGCTTCATCTCGAGGGTGGACATTTCCATTTTCCCAAATGTAGATGAAGTTGCTTTTGAAAATAGAACTGCTCGTGCTGTGTGGACCGCAGTGAAAACTGCCCTGCCAACCGGAACTCAGCGTGTGTGTGTGGCAGTTGAGTCATTTGTGGTCAGCTCATGCAGAATATGAAAACAACAGAATGAGTATTTATACTCAAAAAGAGGCCACATTCTGTCCTCTCAGATTGTGCTTCAATAGAGGAGTAGACATTTTTGTGGCTTTTTCTCTCTTTTTTTTTTTTTTTTTTTTCATCCTGCGTCGATCTGATTCTGCAAATGGCTTCATATGGTTCATAAACATCATTCAACCAAGAGAACTGGAATTTATGTTCAAGCTTTTTCTCCCCCTGTTTATTTTTCACTCTCCCCATCCATCCATCCATCCATGTTTTAGAGCAAATGATTGATCCCATTGTGCTGTGTTTTTCAACCCAGTGCCCCCACCCTCACCCCAAAAAGAGGTAAGATGGAGTGGACTTATGAAAAACACAGCTCTTCATTTGGATGTCTCAACTCATCTTTTCTCTAGAGCCTCCAGTCAGTCCTATACATATACTTAAGTCACCTACCAGCACACCTGATTCAAACGGTCCACTTAACATCTAGCTTTTGATTGGATGAATTAAGCTGCTGCTGCTTCTGCCTGGTGATAATCAGCAAAGGAAAATCCCAGGACTTGGTTAAGAACCTTTTTACTGTAGAGCAGAAGAAGCTTGAAAATTAGAGGAATTTCTGCTGTGTTTTTGAAGTACAAGTGTGTGTGTGTCTGTATGTGTATGTGTGTGAAAGTGAGTATGCATTTTCAGCCAAAGAGGGTCAGCCAAAAATAACTAGGCCTGTGAGAATGTGTGCGCAGTTTAACAGAACACAGCTGAAATAGCAGAGCAGGAAGTGATGTAGCTGAGTCTAATCATCAGGAACCATGCAGATAACCATCTAACCTCTGTTCCACACAAGCCATGTGTCATAGCCAGCAGCTCTGGATCACAACACGCACACACACACACACACACACACACAAAGGGTATCCACATCATGCATGGTAACAGATAGACATATCCTGGTCCTGTTTACCAGCAAACACTGTTGCCCAAGTTATTCACATGCATTTTGTCCAGTCTGAGATGCATAATGAAGAAACACCCACTGTAGCACTGTTCTGAGTACAGTTTTCAAATGATCATGTTGAGCCTGCTCAAGGCATTTTCAGGTTCTGGAAGAATCTGTTCCCTGTAACATCAGCGTATCACAAGCAGTTTTAGAGGAAGTGGTGATATTTACACAGTCTCTTGCACCGCTTGATAAGTCTGATTCAACATTCTGATCTATATAAAAATAAAATAAATGTAAATAAAAATCCATCTGATTTTATTCTATTCTGTACTAATTTAAACCCTATTGTAGGTGGAACAGTCCAAAGTCCTAATAAAAGAAGGAGGTGTCCAGCTTACACTTACCATAGTTGATACACCAGGGTTTGGAGATGCAGTGGACAACAGTAACTGGTAAGTGTTCGTCAAGGAGAAGTCAAAAAGTGTTAGCCAATTTCACATTTAAAAAAAAAGCCTCACAGTACGATTTCATGTGATTTCAGATTCAGAGGAAAAATACTGACAGTTCATGTCATATGTTCTCATTGATGTGTTTTCCTTGTAACCTTCTCATCACCACACCCCCCCCCACCCACCTTTATCTTCCTTCCTCTTTCAGCTGGCAGCCGGTTATCAACTATATAGACAGCAAATTTGAGGATTTCCTCAATGCCGAGTCTCGGGTCAACCGAAGACTGATGCCAGACAACAGGGTTCACTGCTGCCTGTATTTCATTGCCCCCTCTGGCCACGGGTAGGTACTGCATATAGTTTTGCCCGCAGTCTACAAATGATGTGAATCATCCTCGTTCTCCTATTGCTTAAAATAGAAACATCCACATCACATGCATGATAACAGGCAGACACATACCGCTTCTGTTTCTTAGTGAATTGTGTTGCCTGGATATTCGCATCCATTTTGTAGCAGGGCGAGCAGTGTAGTGAAGAAATGAGAATATTAGCTGTAGTGCTGCTCTCAATGCAGTTTTGAGGGGAGTGTATTAAACATGAAATGAGGACAGGGCCACAAGGCGTTCTTCCGTGTCCGTGCATGTGTGTGTGTGTCTGCATGTGTGTGTGTCTGCATGTGTGTGTGTCTGCATGTGTGTGTGTGTATCTGCATGTGTGCGGGTGTGTATACGTGTGTGTGTGTATGTTTCTATGTGGTGAGAGAGAGAGAGAGATGCAGGTTGCCTGTGCACTGACCCAAAAGGTTATGTAACCGCCACTAGGCTGAGCACGCTCCATAAAGGATGTGAGAAAATATTACTCGCCCTGATATTGAAGTCAGCCAATCAGAACCAAGCAGAACCTTGCAAGCTTCTATAACTAAAAATCTCGGAGGATGCTGCTATGCCGTTCTCTTATTTTTGGAAGCTTGAGGAGTTGTTGTTGTAATCTTGGCACAGTCCCCATGCTCTCACTGATAAACTGGATTCTTGGCAGATAAGGGCATGTTGCTATAAAAATACCCAGAACATTCAAAATTAGTGCCCTCCATTAACACATGGCACCACCATCTGGTCTTTTAAAAGCTTGTAGGTTGAATCAAATTGATCTCCAGTATTTATTATATAACACCTTAATCACAAATGGAAACATCGATGCCTCTAAAAGCGCCAGCCCTTCTGATAATCAATCTATCAGTTGTTAGTGTTATTATCTGACCAGTTGGTATTCGTGGAAAATGCTTTATTGTCACATGCAGTGAACTGTTAGCGTATTTGTGCTGACAACTGCATCTCAACAACTTTTTTTTTTTTCTTTCCTCATAGTCTGCTTCCATCCAACTACATCTTTGTTTTATTTGGTGAATAATCTTGAAATTAGAGTTTAGTACCCTTTTGAAACATTCAGAAATGGATATCGGTATATTAAGGTTCTGTGTATATCTAGGTTGTACTGAGCTAAGAAAGCCAAGCAACATGAAAGCAGGCTCAGTTCATGCATGCACATCACCACGACTTTTCAAGTCTAGACATTCCCTAAAATACATTATCTGTTCAGTTCTCCCTCTATTTCAGCCAGAGGCAGCTCCCACACACACTATCTTCTGAAAAGAACAGAGCCTTTGTCTGGCTGCCCATCACTATGAGTAAGAGGCAGGCACGCAAAGTGACACAATCCTCAAATCTCACACTGTGACATAATTATCAATGACGAGGAGAGGGAGAAACTGGTCTGTGTTTGCGGGTTACCCTCCTCTGGGCTATTCGACCCTCTTTTCAGGGGTGTTGTAATGTGCAAGGGTTACTTAGAGCTGTCACTTTAACATTGTGTCACATCGGAAAACAAAAGGCTGGTTTGTTTATCTCTTGTTTGTTGCTCTGACTTGAATAAGATGATTGTTTATATTGTTGTATGATGTTGAGAGTAGTGTGTGAATCATGTGTAAATGTTGTTGTTTTTCAGATTGAAGCCTTTGGATATTGAGTTCATGAAACGCCTCCATGACAAAGTCAACGTCATCCCACTCATCGCAAAGGCTGACACCCTCACTCCTGAAGAATGCCAACTTTTCAAGAAACAGGTAGCACTGATTTGTTACCATAATATCACTGATAATACTGCCACTGACTTGGTACCATAATATCACTGACAATCCCACCACTGACTTGGTACCATAATATCACTGACAATCCCACCACTGATTTGGTACCATAATATCACTGATAATCCTACCACTGATTTGGTACCATAATATCACTGATAATCCCACCACTGATTTGGTACCATAATATCACTGATAATCCTACCACTGATTTGGTACCATAATATCACTGATAATCATACCACTGATTTGGTACCATAATATCACTGACAATCCCACCACTGATTTGGTACCATAATATCACTGACAATCCCACCACTGATTTGGTACCGTAATATCACTGATAATCCTGCCACTGATTTGGTACCATAATATCACTGGTAATCATACCACTGATTTGGTACCGTAATATCACTGATAATCATACCACTGATTTGGTACCGTAATATCACTGATAATCATACCACTTATTTGGTACCGTAATATCACTGATGATCATAACACTCAAACAGGTACCACTGATTTAGTAAAGTAATGTCAGTTGTAATGTACCACCGACTTGTTACGGTAAGATCAGCGATAATTGTAATACTGAAACAGGTTCCACTGCTCCTGCCTTGGGAGTGCCAGATTGTTGTTTACATTTGCAAAAAAAGAAATGGGAGTCAGTACATGTATAAATTTTAGTTTTGTGTGCTGCTGTACTGCTGCCAAAGTCATCTCTTCATATTCCTTTCTCTCATCCCCCCAGATCATGAAGGAAATCCAGGAGCATAAGATAAAGATTTACGAGTTTCCAGACACGGAGGATGATGAGGACAGCAAACTCATCCGCAAGATAAAGGTAGAGGGAGAGAGAGAGAAAGAAAGAGATGACAAACTTTCTATCAGCCTGCACTCGCTCTCCTGCTGTCAATTCCCATCAGCATTGTTTGCTTTTACGAGAGGTCGATTGGAGTGCTGGCTAATTAACTTGCTCTCTGTCCGCGGCAGGAGAAGATGCCTCTGGCGGTCGTTGGCAGCAACGTGGTGATCGAAGTGAATGGAAGGAAGGTCAGAGGTCGTCAGTACCCCTGGGGCGTGGCAGAAGGTACGTACGGAAATGGCGTCAGCAAATCCGATCGGCCCTTTTCGCGTCCGCCAGCCTGCCATAAAAGAACGGGGTTCAGTCGTGCTCGTAGACTGGAGCCCTTGGATGCTTTTCGAGAGCAGTTATAACTGCATGATCTTCAAGGACACCCCTGCAAACTGCACTCCCCCCCCCCCTCCCCCACACCTGGGTACAATGTCTCCAGCACAGGGATTCTGGAAAAGGGGGGTATGGCGTGACATCAGCATCTTCCTTCCTCTAGCAGTAAAAAAAAAAAATCCACCAAGTTTTCCTTAGGGAGAGAGAGAGATATGTCATCCATTCTTTTTTTCCATTACAGGCCACAATGACTGTATTGATGTTGTGGTGATGTTGTTTTCTTTTCCAAAAATTTATTTTTGTATTTTGTATTTCTTTTCTCAATTTATTTATTTTTTGGTGTTTTCCCCAACCCCACCCCACCTAAGCCCCCACAACCCCCCCCCCCCCCCCCCGAGAGATGTTTTATTTTTAATTATTGTGATGTGGGTGAGTGCTTGTTACCAATCATTCACGTTTCATTCTTTCTTTTTCTCTTTTTTTCTTTCTGCCTATTCTTTTCCATGACTGACAGAGGGCATTTTTGGTAAACAAATCCACATCTCATTTGTACACAACTCCTCCTCAGAACCCCCCCTCCCTTCCCGCCCCTTCCTTCACCTTTTTGTTGCTGTGATTGGTCAAAGTGGTGCTGTTTAATAGTCATGGAGAAAACCAGAGTTGTGCAGTACTTCTGCTGCTTGTAGCGTAGGAGCATCGTCACTCTCTAACTCATGGTTTTTGTTTTTTTTTTTAAGCTCCTAATTACCTATAAACAGTACCCTCCTCCGGAACTGCATGCTCTCTTCTTCTTAATCGTTTCAGTTATCCATTTCTTTCTCTCATTAAAGATCCACTGACACGCGAGGTAACAGTCAGTCAGTTGGTACGCACGTGTTGGAAAACTGATTGTCTGGGGAGCGGGTGGCATTTTGTGTCATAATGTGCACTCTATCATCTCCTGCCTGCAGTTACCCTCAGCGTCCACAGAGGGTCAGAACACACTCTCAAAGACTTTAGACCTCGAGGCTGCTGCCGTGGTACTCCAGGCCTGAACTAAGCTGTCGTTTCACATGTTGCGGCGGATTGACAGAGTACACATTAACTAATGGACACCAGTGCTTTTTTGCGCATGCCTTTGGCTTTTCTGTCTGCAGAAACCTCACAAACGCGGGCACGCGTGGGCTGGCATGTAGACTGACTGACTGCAGGCATAGGCAAACATATGCCACCAGAGCTACCCTCCTCAGAGATTTATACTGAATGCATGAGTTAGACTTTACTCAAAAGGGGTTCTACTAAAACAGAGACACGGAAAGCAACATAAAGATGCATCAGCATCAAGAATCTGCTCCTACTGCTGCTGCAACTGCTGTTGCTACTGTCCTGTCTGAGGATGTTACCCAGCAGAACTACATAATCGCCCCAAAACTACAATACCCAGCTTGTCATTATAATTCCCCATGAACCCCTCTTTTTCTCCTCTTCCCATCAGTCAGTTTGGTCCCCCTCAGCTTGTCATCGTCATCTCATGTAACATCCCCAATTCCTCAACACCCCCCCCCCCCTCCAAACTCAACACACATGCTATCTGTAGACTCAGTAGACAAATCAGGGTCACAGGTTATGTTTCTGGTTTCCAACGGGTCAGACCGGGGGGGCTAGTGTGTGAACCCCGTCCCTTCTCCATCAACACTGTCTTTCAGGTAGGTGGTGATAGCTGGCGATTAAAAGGTGGTGATTGGCTAATGTATGTGCTTCTTCATGGGTAAGGTTGCTGTCCCTATTGCTGTTTTTGAACAACTCTCCACTCTCAATGTGATAGATGTTAAGGGGTTTTTCCAAGACTTGCTAATAGGAATGAAAGTGAGGGGTGGATATGAAATGTTTCACCTATGTAAATGATGTGTAGAGCATTTTTGTGACGACAGCTACAGTCCTGGTTAGGAGCATTGTCTGTGATCCTTTTTCCAGAATCCCATATGATGGTCAAACGTGAAGTCGGGACTGTGTTTTCTCTTTTTGTTCAGTCCGTCGTCTAAACATGTTCGTTTCGACCGGTTAACCACCTGACTGTGTCCATCTGAGGAGTCAGCTGTCTAAATATCTAATCAGTCAGCGTGTTTATGTCTGTCTGACCACATAACCACCTGACCAGTTGGACTACGTCAGGGTTTATCCTTATTGACCACTAGAACTAACGGTTCTGTTTACTGTGATTTTTAAAATGTCTGGATTTGTTTGCCCTTCTAAAGTGACTGCCTGTGTTTGTGCAGTGAAATCTCCACTGTGTGTTGTGTTTAACCGACTCACTTTAAGCCCATGTCTGTGTATGTCCAAGACTGCCTTCCCCAGAGGCAGTATTGTACCGTAAGATAAAGCCATGGTGGTGTAATTGTCTCAGCTAACGTCATGTTCTCTTCCTGTCCGCAGTGGAGAACGGAGAGCACTGTGATTTCACCGTGCTGCGTAACATGCTCATCAGGTAAGAGACAGATGATGGTCGGAAGGACAGCAGGCCCAGTCGTATTCTAACAGCATGCATATCAGTCTGCCACTAAGCACATTGGTCTCTGCACACTTACTACTACAGGGTTAGCTCCATGCAGGGTATGGAGGGATAGTTGTCAATATTTGTGCCATAGAATTTAGAAGTTAATAATTTGACACGCCTTGCAGAATGAAGCGTGTTAGCACTGTAATGCCGGTTGTCACAGACCCATGTCGTGTTGAATTCTTTTAACAAACAAGGACATTTTTTTTTATTTTTAATATGTTTTCTCTCAAATAAAACAGCAATTTTAGTAACGGACTCAAATGAAATGTTAGGGGGGAAAACGGACCCTCTGTTAACGTGCAAGATTTTATTTATGAGACCCTGTTACTCACCCTGTCTCCAGGACTCACATGCAAGACCTGAAGGACGTAACCAACAACGTTCACTATGAAAACTACCGCAGCAAGAAACTGGCCGCTGTTACCTGCAATGGTGTAGATGCCAGCAAGACCAAGGGCCAACTGACCAAGTAAGAGAGAGAGGTTCAGGAATGCTGTCACTGGCATGGACTATAGACACTTATAAGCTCTTCATTTTGAATAAATACTCTTTGCTGTATTAATACAAAAGTAGATCATTCAATTGTAACTGATTCCTTTTTTTTTTCTAAGCTTGATTAATGTTTACATTTAAACCTGGTTAATGTACAGTTGTGCAGGCAAAGAGGCTGCTGGGTAAAGAAAAAGGTGGTAAAGGGATTTGAGACTGTCAAGGCACTGTGGGTAAAGGGAAGTGAGTGAGTGGGGAAGTGAGTGAGTGAGGCAGCATGCATGCATGGTTTCTGAAGGCTTGTGGTGTAAACTTCACCAGGAGCCCCCTGGCCCAGATGGAGGAAGAGCGGAGGGAGCATGTGATGAAGATGAAGAAGATGGAGACAGAGATGGAGCAGGTCTTTGAGATGAAGGTCAAAGAGAAGAAACAGAAACTGAAGGACTCCGAGGCAGAGGTCAGTATTTGTGAGAGGGAGGTAGTAGGTGGTATGTGGACACATGGAGTAACTGGAGGGAAATTGTGAGGGTACAAAGCATTTAAGGAATGTATGAATGCATCCTCTAAATTTCACAATGTGTCTCTTCCTCTTCTCCAGCTGGAGCGGCGTCATGAACAGATGAAAAAGAATTTGGAGGCCCAGTATAAAGAGTTGGAAGAGAAACGGCGCCAGTTTGAGGAGGAGAAGGCTAACTGGGAGGCCCAGCAGCGTATTCTGGAGCAACAGAAGCTCGACGCCTCAAAGTAAGTTCACATCAGAATGCTGTTAATAATCAGTCGTTCTCTCTCTCTCTCTCACTTTCCTCACCCTTCTTTTACACTCCAGCTCATATTTTGTATTGTCATTCGAAAGCCAATGCTAGATCAGCCTTCTGACTCTCTCTCTCTCTTTGTATTTGCAGGACCATGGAAAAGAACAAGAAGAAAGGAAAAATCTTTTAAGCGGCCAACTTTTTTCCTCGGTTTTACTCCAAAAACTCCTTTTAACGCCCCTGTTGACGCCCCTATGATTCCACTTTAAACACGCACACACACACACACACACACACATACATATATACACACATGCGCACACACACACACACCCCTTTGGAGCTCAGCAGCAGTGTGCATGTGTACTGTATTTCGAACGTTACATTCCGACATTCCAAATAAACATGCTTTACTTGTGCATATTATTTACTGTCCACCAACAAATGAGCATCAGTCTAACACTGAGAAAACATTCTTATATGGGAGTTACATACTCCTTGTAACTTCACCCAAGTCCAAAAACCTTGTTGGCCTGGACAGTAACGGAGGACACACTCTTTCTGAAACCACTTTTTGTATGTGTGTCTGTGGCATGCATGTTCACTCGTACATATGTGAGAGTCGTTCTTCTTGACAAAGAGGAAACATAAAAAATCCCTCTGATAAGAGAACCTTCATCTCTACCGGACAGGCTGGAGTCTTAAATGCCCTACATAGCTTGCCTGTTTCTGCCAAAACGCACACACAGACACACATATACACATGCTTATCCATTTACATGTAATATATATACAGCTCTCAAAGGGGATGTATGTTGTAAGTGTGTTCTTATGTCTGTGTAAGGAAGCAGTGGATAAGAAACCAAGGGATTAAGTCGAAGTGTGTAAGTGTAAAAGGAAGTGTAAAATGGATTCCCTGTTAGTGATGGGATGTGACCACTGTGTTAGAGAAGTGAAAGATGTAGGGGGGAGAAAAGTGAAAGATGTAAGAAGGAATACTTGCCATCAATTCCAGAAGAAAGGTGTGTGTGTGTGTGTCTGTAAGAAACGAGTCACAGACTCAACAATACGTTTACAGATTAAAACACCTTTGACTTAACTGTAACAATATTCTCATTGGAATCCTTGCTACATATGTAAACCGATGAAGTTTGTCCCCACAGTAGATGGAGATGTACAAATAGTATGAGCATTAAAGTTAATAACCGTGGTAAATATAATGTATAATGTGACATTAATACTAATGACAAAGAACTAGTTGTCGGGATTTGATGCTGAAGAATGCAAAGTGTTAAGGGAATTTTGTTAGCTTGTGTTAATTTCTTCTTTTTTTATTTTTGGTTGTTGTATTGTAAAGTAACAGGTCTCGTCGACACTCCTAGACCATTTCCCTCAATGCTGTAACCAGTGTCTCTCAGCTGCTGTGTTGGGAGCCCACATTGTTGCACATCCTGACTCAGTTAGGTCTGTCAGTGCTTGGCTGGAGCAAAAACAAAAAGTCCTGTGGGGGTCTACAGGTCTACAGTTGAAAACCACTGGCTTTTAGTGTACACAGCTTGCTCTGAAATTCCACATGGTTCAGAATTACTTTGCACAATTTGGTTTTTTTTTTCCCCTCACCACAAACGTCTGAGTCTGACATCTGGGCCTATTGAACCACAGATTCTCCCATTTTGTTTCAGTTTTCAGAAGCTCAACACTGATGTTTCACTAGTTTCTCACTAGCAGGTAGCCAAGTCATTGCGAGACCACATCTCTGGCTGATGTCGGGCACTTTCGTATAAACGTATTGGCGGTACCTGTTATAGTGAAATCCACGGTTTTCTGGTTAACATGCTGGTTTAGACTGACCTACGACTTGCCGAAATCTACATCAGGCAGGAGTGCCGGATTTGTTGGTCCACGAAGGAGGGGCCTCAGCTAACCTTGTTCTGAAGCACATACCTCACTCAGCTATGCAGCCGATTCTACAACCCCCAAGGGTACAATGTTCTGATGACATTTGGCATCAGTAACATAATGGTACAGACACAGTAACCGCTCGTAACTACAAACTTGTGCTCTTTGTATGGAGATGACGTAGTATATGTCTGGTGCAATGGTTCACCACTTCAAGAAACCATAAGACAACAGCCCTGCCTGCCCTGCTATTTTTTTATGTTGTTGTTGTTGTTGTTGTTGTTGTTTTTCTGTATACTATACACGGTCTACTGAAACTTGCTTAGATCAGCCTTCATGTTCACAGAAAGTGATACATTCTGCAAAAATAAACTGACAGTAGGAAATGGCTGAAATAATCCGTGAACCATGTAATGAAGAGTTGCAAAACCTCATTTGTGCATTTACCACAACTGCTTGCATGAGAGATTTTGAAACTTTGAGATCTAAAGTTGCAGGCAATGATTTTCAACTCATTTCAAGATGCACATAGTCACCTGTCGTTGCCAATGAATGCTTGAATCCAAGAACTCTAGCGCTGCATGCGGAGATATAGAACCACCATTTATCTAGTCTTGAACAGAATAGGAAAAAAAATTGACTTTTGGCTTTTTATGATGCTCCCATGTTATCTTAGAGGCATTCGATGTAAGATATAGGAAATACTTTGTCTAGGTTTTTATGAATCTAAGATCTCTTCCAAGGAAGAAGAGATTGTAAGGTGTCAATGGAACAGTTCTCTGGGACAGACTATCCTTTAACTGCTCTCTTAACCACTCCCCTATCCCAGCAACCTTTTTAATGGTAGACATGAATATGAGCTTAGGTATTGTTTTTATTTTTTATAATATATATATATATATACATATATGTATGCAGATTTCAGCATTTTCTTTTGTTTTCTTTCCTTTTCTCTTCTGTTTTCTCAACCTAACTGTTTATTATTATTATTATTATTATTATTAAAGATGCAGTGGTTAAGTTTAAACTAGTTTTTGTCTTTATTTATTTATTTATTTATTTATTTATTTATTTTGTCCTGTGACTTAATCGTTTCTGACAGAAACATGCAGATATACATTCATGTGTCTGTACTTCATCACTGAAACTTGCAGATCCACATACATCTCACATACTACCCATTTTCTCTCAGTACAAGATAAAACCACAAAGCCTAATTTTATTCTTATTAACAAGATTCACACATGTGAAAACATACATTTATGTTGTGTTGAAAACAAAGAAATAAACAACAAATCATATGTAATTGTGGCATTCAGGCAAATGTTCATCAGCTTCCAAAAGTCATTCCAACCTGAAGTTCCTTTGACAGAACACCACTGGTCCAGTAGTGTCCTTATGATTTCTGCTGCTTCTTCTTATTTAGATGTTGTCCATACTCTGGGCTCACACAAATCTTCTTGTTCTGTGTGGTTGTAACTCTAAGAGAGAGAAGGAGAAGACAGTGAACTTTAGTGCTATTGGGACTGAGTTTGGTAGATTAAAGTTTTCATCCAACATGGGGAAGTGACATGTTCATTAGAAAATGGCGGAACATGAAAAATAAAATTCATTCAGTGTAATGTGATCAGTTTGAGTATGTTTTAAGAATCTGGACAAGTACAACATGAAAAAATGAAATCTATTCAGAGAAAAATAAACGAAAAATAAACCCTGAGGGTGACATATCACTTGAAAGTACGAGACTAATTATCTCTTCAGTTTATTGCCAGATACTTACACAGAAGCTTGCAGCGGGCAGTCTTTGGAAGTCTTAGTGACAGTCTTCACCTGACCTACTGGAATTCTCATTTTCTTGAGTTCGTGACAGCATGATTCTGTGGTCCCAAGTGCAAGAGCTTTGACAAAGAAAAGCAGACAGGTTAGTCTTTGTCTTCTTAACCCTGCAGTACAACGTCCTGACTCCTGCTTCAGTGTTTCCATATCCAAATAATTACGTTTTTTTCTAGTGTCCTCCATATAAGAGAACAAATCAAATAGAAACGATAATACATAACCAAATACACCAGGCTGCATTTAAAAATTCCATGCCTATAGTAATTGAATTTGTCGTATTATTTCTTTTCTTCCCTCTGCCCTGTATTGTGTAATGCACAGTAGATCATTTAGAGAGGTCCATTTATCTGCCAAGTATAATAGTGTATTTCAGTGATATTTTACTTACGTTGTGCATCTGTGCTCAGCAGAACCAACATGACCAGTCCAAGGACCAGGCAGACAAAGGTGGTCTTCATGATGGTGTTTGTTATTGCTTCTCTTCTTGATTGCAAGGTTGATGGACTTTGCAGCTCTGCATCTACCCAGGGCAGCTACATCTTTTATAGAGGGTCGATACGCCCAGTGTGATTTCCAGTTCTCGTGCTGATATTTCCATACAAACCAGTAAATACCAAAAAATGATTCCCCCACCCTCATAATGAAACACTGTACATAAATATAGAGATCTGAATCATGAGTGCTATCTTTATCACTGATCCTTGATGGTGAGAAGATAAGAGAAACTCTCCGGAAGTGACGGAAATTTCATCGTTCGCATGCAGTCACGCATCAGATCAACGACACTGACCCCCTGGAAAACTACAGAAATAGACACTTTTTCTTTCCTCTGGTTCTGTATTAGCGCTGCAGGTCAAATCGGCCCGTGGGTTACGTCATTGTTGACAGAGCGACACTGTACATTTAGTGTGTCCTAATTACTGTTGACCTCCACCAATCTAAAATATTCTACAGGTCTGTCTTTCAGTTTGGCCCCCTTTGTTTTAAGTAGTCAGATTCTTCTTCTTAGAAATCAAAATGGCGGTGGGAAACGATATGGAATGAGCAAAGAACAAAAGGAGTATCTGTGTGGTATTTGTTATATTTCTTTCAAACAGAACAAAATTATACAGATGTCATGTATTGATTTATAAATCTCTGGCTGTACTTCGTCTATATGCAAAACAATGAACACAATTTAGGAAAGGAATAGTAAAAAAGAAAAAAGAAAAAAAGAACAAGAAGAAGAAACCAATACAGCGGATTTTTGCAGTATGTTCAGGCTCCAAAAAACTTTTTGTCCGTTTCTTTGGTTTCTGAATGTTTCTTTTGTTTGCTTAAAATTTCTTTTCATTGTATTTTAAGTCATAAAACCATCTCATATCAATCTAGTCATTTCAGTCTAATTTAAACCACAGGAAAATTACATCTTTTATCAATCAGTCAAATGTCACAGCATTTTCCATGACATGCAACCGTTCCTGCGGTAAGGGCCACTTGTCAGTGTGTTGCCACATATTGTCACATTATGATAAGTCACTGAAATGAGTCATTTAAAGCAATTGGCCAAAGTGCCCAGTATATTTGGATATTGGTGAGGCCAATTAAAATATCCCTAAATGTCCGTTCATTTGTAAAGTTTGTAAATCAAACACTCCCAGTGTACAGATCTAAGAATATTGTTTTCCTCACTCCCTGGTCTCATTTCATTGTGAGTCACTTCCAAGTGTTCGATGAAAAGCAGACAGGGTGTTTTTGTAACGTTTCCTCTCTAAATATTGGTCAGTCTTGCAGTTTAGCGGTTGAGCTTTTATTTGCACCTCTGCATTTTTGTCAGATTTCTTCTTGCTGCAGACCATCTATTCTGACTAAATTTTTGATGAGTCAATCCATTACACTGTTCAGTACCTAACCACTGCCTAAAAATATACTTGAATTGTAATTTCATTTTGACACTAGATGTGAAATGAACTCATCGTTCATTGCATTTTACATCTTACGTTATATTTGAATAAGACATTCACACTGATAATTCAGAACATGAGCATAATAAATTCATTATATAATTTGTTACTATAATTTCTTTTTTGTAAAGAAAAAGCTAATCAGAGCTGAGTTGTGGCATGACACTGATACAGGAAATGATTGTTAAAAACTTGTCTATGCCCATGTACACAGTGGGTGATGTTATTTTTTAACAGGGGAGATGGCCAAGTGGTCACTGAAACTATCTATAGAGTATATAGGCGGACGGCAGGTTGATAAGGGGGATGCATTTTGTTCATTTTGCCAACACGGGGGATGGCATCCCCCTCATCCCCCTACAGATCGCCTACATATAATAACATTTACCACAATGGAATTTCCATTAAGAACAATGAGAACTGACAGATATCTCAAGCTGTTCTAAACAGCATATTAATCCCTGTACTGCTGATGTAGGTTCATAAACAATAACAGTAACAACAAATGGGCACAACCATATCCGATCCAATCAGATTAGATCAGCAGTGTTTCACAAGGTTGACAATTGTAAAGTGTATAAAGCTAGCACGTCCTTATGGTTTTATGATGTGCGGGCAAAATTTCAGCTTTAAACCAGCATATATTTCGTGTAAAACCACAGCACAAGTACTGTTACTGGTGCTCCCAGTCACATTAGAAATCAAGCATAAATTATGAGAACCCAGTGCAATATTTTTTTTCACAATAATTTCAAATGACCTAGACAAACACATGTAAAATAATGAAAAAAAAAACATATCTTTTGATCAGCATCTTTCATTGTGAAGAATTTTACATATCTGGGTACTGCAGCAGACATCATGCACTAATGGTATAGCATGGTAAGGAATGGATCTTTGCACAGTTTACCAAGAGAAGTGTGGGTAACAGCAGATATTGTTAAGATACAAAAATGCAGTAAATGATCAATTACTTTTACAAAACTCATTACCAGTTCCATACATATGAAATATTTTTGATGAAACTGGTAAAAACTAATCTGATTCACCTCATTAAGTAAAAAAGACATAGCCAATATTAGGTACTTCATATTACAATATCTAGACCTGCAGATCCCAGTTAGGATAACATTTTGTCCTTTCAGACATTTCAGATCCTGGAGCTGACAGGGTCAGCGAACTCCCTCTGTGAAGTTAGTGCCTGTTCACCTCTGAACAGCATAGTCTGTTTTGTTTTTTTCAAGCACATCAGGTTTCTTTAGGGAGAGAGAAGAGTGTTTGTGGGTTCAAATTCATGCTCTTTTTCTTCCCGAAAATATCTTGAGAAGATGTAAAAAGAATACACTTCATCCTTCAGCCAGCATAAATTCCTTATAAGCACCCTGGGTTCAATGGCACCCTGAGAAATGGAAGTGTTGTTTCCTTATTGCAAGCATCAAACACACATGTCTGTACATATAACACATACACACACACACAAATATATTTACAAGAGCATATCTTGATGCTGAAGATGCAAATATAACTTGAATCATCAACGACATCTGTCCACTGTACAAAACACCTTGTATGAAAGGGCCTCAGGTGGCCATGCCCTGTCTGCCAAGGAACCTTTCACTCTGGGCCACAATTTATGAGGACAGTGACTGTCATACCTGTCAAAGTGTTGATCCCAGATTTTTGACTCACATATACACTATATACACTGCCAGTTTATTGGGAATATTCATCTAGTGACCTGTGAGTCCCCCACTCCCTCCAGAGGTCTTTGGTACACCAGTACAGTACAGACTGGGGCCCCCTTTAACCCCCAAAAAGCCAGAATTCTTCGGAGCATGGTCTCCAGGTAGTACTGTAGATTTTAACAGGATAAGTTTAGTTACTAAAATATTTGACCTGTCAGTTTAAAATACATGATTTAAGATTCGGTTAAAGTGTATTTAAATATGTAATTATTATCAAGGCTCAGAGATGAAAAAATGGTTTCACACGAAATATGTGGTCATTTTTCAAAATCCAGAAATTTGAAGAATTTGACGAATTCACCACTCTTGAACTCCGTAGTTTTCCTATGCAGCACTATGTGCGCATGCGTCAAACACCCGCTGAAATTCAAACGTTTGAAATAGTCAGAAAAGAGGTCGGTCAACAACAGCATAGACGTTTGAATGCATATTGACAACACAGAACAATACAGCGACTTTTTAGCATCGAGGTATGTTGGAATTTTTATGACAGCGAGTTTTAAGATAATCGTAAGTTAAAAGATACTTGCTAAATTATTTAAATTACATTTCAGGTTTTGTTGCCCTTTATTGTCCTGGCATTTTGTTCGTTATGGCTTACACGCCCAGTCAGACTGGTTAACTGATATAGTTAGCTGGCAAAATTATTGATTTGACTTAATATTCTGGTTAATACAGCTAGTATAGCCTTGCTTAAAATATGTTTCTGTCGTTTTTATCAAACTACAGAGCAGACTGACACGTCAGTGATAGAAGGGCAGCCTAAATGTGACGCTAGGTTTCTTCTCCGTCTTGTTTGCCGACTGAAAATGGCGAAGTTAGATAGCGAAATAACTAACCTCGGTACTCTATTCTGTCGTAACGTCACTGAGCTGTCATTACACTAAGCAGTCTAAAGAGCTAACTGTTCACTACTTACTGACTTATCCGTCATGCTATAATTACCCTGTCATCAAATTAACACATTCAACTCGTTTATAACAACTAATGGTAGGGTTGTGCAATTCTTAGCTGCTGTTAACTTCTTAATTGCGTTTTCCCGTTGTTCGCTGGTATTTGCCTTACGTAGTCGTTGTCTGTTTTTGAATAAATGTAAACGAAAGGATGGACAACAAGGACCAAGCTGTCCAAAAAAGACCAAGAGAGCCACTCTTTGATACTGAGGAGAATATCTTGACAACTAGCGGTGAGTGGCTTTTGATGTACTCAGCTTGCACTTGTTAATGCAGTCAGTTGATCGGACAGTTCGTTTATGCTCATGTGCCTGACTATTCAGACAGCGAGAATGGGCAGAAGAGACGTCGTCTGGCCGTTGAAGGTGTCGAAAACCAGAATCCTCAGCGGCAGACTGGTGGCACTCCCAGCAGGCCGCACCCGCGGTGGGTAGGGCTGGAGGTGAAACCAGACACACCAGCTATTGCCTCCGTCCAGTCCAGACTGCAGCAGCTAACCCGAGGACAACAGGGTGAGTTTAAGATCCAAGTCCATTTGCAATATCATACCAAATGTACTGACCAAGGTTTACGCTTTTGCTCAAAAAGCATAAACCTATCAGAGGGATGTCAAGGTATTTGCCAGTGCCAGTCATATATTATTTGATCAGGTGAAGACTTTTTGACATGTTCTAGATGCTATTTTACATACTTTCCAAAGTGTTTAACAGCAGAGTGTCCTTCTTGTAGGAGCGGGAGCTCCATTAGAGCGGTTTTCCTCAGATCCAGGGGAGGGATCCTCCGGCCCTGTCCCCCTTGTTGTGGTTGAAGGCTGCAGGACAGATATTTGTCACATTGGTGAGACTGCTTTCAAATGTGTATGTGTACCAGACGAGTAAATTGTGTCTTGATGTTATTTTGGTTTGTGTTAGATTGAGCCGAAACAATAATGCTTCTTTACTGTAAAAATGGGTGTTGTGAAAGGGGTATGTTGTTGCTGATGACGATGGTGTTGTTGTTTAAGGTGAGAATGAGTTCAGTTCCAGAGTGGAGCGATTTGAAACCACCATCACCCCTCAGAGCAGTCCTTCCCGCTCCACACCATCCCCATGGAAGGGCCCCTCTGGTTTTGTGCACAACATCCAGCAGCAGCTGCAGACTTCTGAGACACAGAGCACTACAAAGGCTTTGCTTATCCGCAAGGTACTTTCCTTCTCACATAGCAATGCCTTCAAATCATCCAGATCTTCCACCTTACCTTTAGATCTCATTGACCATCAGCAGTTGGAGACAACATCAGCAGCTTGCTCCAGAAGATAAAATAATGCTACCAAGTCATAAAACTTGTCAGGATGTAATACCTCTCTGTTACACCCTTCCAGGAGAGAGAAGATGAACTCCGTCGCCTCATTAGGCAGCCGGTCGCAGAAAATATGTGGCTGAAGAGGAACTGGTCCGACCCCACACTGGATCGGGTTTGTTACCATCAGTTTTTTTCTGTGTGGGGGGTTTGTTTGTTTGTGGTGTAGTACCTGCTTATGCAGCTATGGAGGTTGCAGCCCATGGCTCTTGACCCTCATATACAGTCCCCTGTAAGTCAGTCATGTCACATTCTAAATGTGTACGTTTTACCAGCGGGTGAGACCAGTCATCTCTGTCTCCCGGTCCAGTAGAACATTCCAGTGGCCTCCTTTACCATCCCAGGACAAGAGCATTGTAAGCACACTCCTCTGTATGAGAGGACGGGTGGAGCTCCAGAGGGTTTTTTTTGTTGGTTTGTTTGTTTGTGTTATTTTGGGGGTTTTTTGGTCATTCCTTGGTCACATCTGTTCTGGGCTTACTTTGTTATTGCTGTTATTTTTCTCTTATTCACTCAAGTGGAAGTTAAAGATAAATATCTAAACTCCCAGCTGTGGGACCTTCATCTCTGGGTGCTGCACACTGCGTGTTCATGTGTGCAGGGAGGCCCTTGACTCAGCTTGTCTTTGTGTGTTTTGCAGGACGACACCAGTGTTCAGTCTGATGACATTGGAGACTTGCCCATTTCTACAGAAACTGCTCCGTCCGCCGGTCCAGAGCCATGTCTCACAGATAAACATGCAGGTGAGAGGTTCTTTGAGCCAGAGCAACAAGCTGGACAGCTCTAGTTCAGTTCACAATCAATTCAAGTGAATGAAAGCAAAGAATTTAAGCATCATATGTCTGTCAGTGTTGTTTAGTTCTTTGTTTTTATATAGATGTGCTGTAAATGATGGCTTGCAGACTTAACTTATTTTTTTAAGTTAAATGTTGGGTTATCACAGTGTTGAAATAGCATTCATTTCAGAGATTTGTCAACAAAAGTCACAGTACAAATGACTCAATTTGTTGACCAGGTCCAGACTTTGGTATTGCCACACATTCAGGATATTTATAATTGAATTTTAATTTTAGCTTCAGCAGAATTGCTCAGCTAGACTTGTTTGACAATGCAAATGCAAACTCTGGAATGTTGCTACCATACGAAGACATGAAAATGACCTTTGTGATTTCTGCGCTTGTGCCCCAGAGTGTGACATGAACTCCCACGAGGAAATGAGCACTTCAGCCATGATTGACAAGATGTTTGAGGATGTTCTGCAAGCTGCAGACCAAGAGGAAGAGAAGGAGAAAGATGGGGTTGATGAAGAGAAGACAAGAGCAGGCACTGACAACGTTGCAAGAGCAGAAACCAACGAGAACATACAAACAGAAACGGATGAAGGAGTGGTAACAGAGGATGAAAAAGATGAGGTTTTTGATCTCTGCGAGGAAGACCACAAAGAGAAAGCTGATAAAGTCAAAGATTGCAGTGATAAAGATGGTGAAGCTCAAGATAGCAGCGATAAAGCAGAAGAAGAAAAAGAGACGCTGATAAACTGCAGCACAGAAAGAGAAGATGAGCCTCTGGACAGCAGCAGAGAAGAGGAAGAAACGAAAGAAGAGACTCATCTGAGTGGTAACGAGGATGATTTGCTTACCCTGCCACCCAGCTGTGTCCTTTCACCACTCAGCAACTCAGTGGAGGCAGCTGTCACCCCACTGGTAAGGCGGCACCCCTCGTACTGTTACATTCGTTTCATCATCTTAGTTCTCTGTTTTTGTCTGTAGACACCATCAAGTTCACTAAGTTTCTGTACCAGCGTTCCAGTAAATCAGTCAATGATGGCACTGTTGATTGATGTGCATTGCTGGTGAGATTAGTGCAGGGAAAAAAGGGGTAAAGGAAGCTCTGCTTTTTGCTGCTTTGTTTATGTGTCTATGACAGAGCTGTATGTGTTATGAATGTTTTTACAGAGACTTACATCCACTGTGCCCAAACCATCAGTCTTGATTCTTCCCCCCGAGGATTTAAGTACACCTCCTCCAGAGAGCATACCACCTCTGTACAGGTGAAGTCCCACTCATGGCTACCCACTCCAGTAACGATTCAGT
This sequence comes from Chanos chanos, assembly GCF_902362185.1. Classification (NCBI taxonomy): domain Eukaryota; kingdom Metazoa; phylum Chordata; class Actinopteri; order Gonorynchiformes; family Chanidae; genus Chanos; species Chanos chanos. The sequence continues at coordinate 36,649,620 of NC_044495.1, read as the reverse complement.
AGTTTTTGTAAAGATGTTTATTAATGAGTGTTCTTCTTGAACTTTGACCGACAGCATCGACGCGTACCGCTCCCAGCGTAAGACCGCTCAGCCGACTTTTCAGAGCGTGACCCCTGGGGTACAGAGACGGGTTCCCAAAACGTCGTGCCTCACGCCAGCCATCAACACAAAGGAAAGGATTAAGGTTTGTCTCAGTGGAGCTTTGTCCAGATCAGATCAACATTGTCTTCAGCCGTTAAAATATACACTCAGTGACACGCAGCCCTAAGGCTTATGAGTAACCGTCGTGCGTGTGTGTGTGTGTGTGTGTCAGGTTTTGAATGAAGAGGCAGTGAAGTTGGAGAGAGTCATCAGTCAGACGCTCCAGGCCCTGAGCTGCTGCATAGACGAGGAGCACGGGAAAGGCTCACTGGAGGAGGCTGAAGCCGAGAAACTCCTACTCGTCTCCAGTGAGGAATCAGCTGTTTTTCAGCTCCTCTCTCCCTGTGTCCCATTGCAGCAGACCTTATTTCTCTCCTTGCCTTGTCTTTCTCACTCTGCTGATCTATGTGTGGGATGGTAAATTTTAATGTCTTCCGCTGGGTAGCCTTTTCTGTGAGTCACCCCCGCTTCACCTATCCTTAATCTCTGTCCCATATCTTTGTCCTTTAATTATACTGCCTGGATCTCTCTCTTGTCTTGTCTCTTTTTCCCCACTTGTGTGAATCCTAGTACTTATTTTTATAATGTATCCACTCTTTCTCATTTGACTCAAGGTTATTTATGATAATGTTACACCATCATTCAATAAGTTAGTACTATTTCAGTGTCATATGGAAACAATAAATAATTGTATAATATTGTAGTAACTGTACACTGTAGTATCCAGTGGTTAATCAACCCTTGGTGACCTGTGTTCGTGCAGGTGAGAAGCGCACAGCCCTTTTGGCAGAGGTGTGCAGACTGAGGGAGGAGAACACAGGAAAAGCAGGCAGAGCCGAGGCGGAGTCTGACAGTCCTCCGATGCAGCCATGCAGGGGAACCATCACCATCAGTGACGTCCAGCTCCCACTCAAAGTGGAGTTTGTGTGCTCAGCCCACGCTGGTGAGTTTGTCACCCATGTTTGGAAACGTACTTGCCTTTTGTGTTGCTTTAATATGGCTTTATTAAGGTTATTGTTCAATATAATACTTGTGTTTATTTCCAGGTCGTCCCACTCACTACTTCTTTGTCCTCATTCGTTATGGGCCCTGCAACATCGTGGCCACCCCATTGGCCACTGCAGCTGATGCTAAGAATGGAGATACCATCTCTTTTCCTACCCTGATCTCTCTGTGAGTCAGTGTGCATGCATGACCGTATTGACAAGTCGGCTGTACAGTTGTTTAGCGAACTGTGTGTTATTCAGACTGACTGCTGTCTGTGTCAGCCCATGTCCTGTTGTGCTGCTCGGTGTATGAGCCACTGCATCTGTCCTGTCTTTTTCAGCCAGGACATCCGCTCAAACTTTGAGATTGATGTGGAGGTCTACAGTCTGGTGAGTATCTTTTATGACAAACTTTTCTCTTCTTGTTAGTCATCAGATTCATCTGACCTGGATTTTTTAATGTGTAGCTGTATAATGAAAGATGGATTCTACAGTGACTTAGCCTTCATTATAACCTCAGTGAAACTGAATTTTTAATGTTTATTTATTCATTTGTTTTAGCAGCATTTTTAGAGGTGTTCTGCTAAGCCTAAGAGACGTTGTCTCTCCATTAGTGAACTCTTGTGTTTGGCCTAAATCCAAACCTTTTGGGAAATGGTCTTTGATCAGGCAATAATCTAATACCATGCAGAGGAAAAACCTGATCATTTGTCCACTCTTGTTTTATAATGCTGTACAGCATCGATTTGTCTGTCTATGTAACCGTTTTGGTGGTGTGGGGTTTTTTTTCCATTTATAGTCTCATAGCCTAGGTAATGCCCCCAACAGTACTCCTCAGCAGTACCGCAGCTCCACCAGGTCAAAGGTGAATCTGCTTTTCTTTCATTTATTTCATTTTTTAACTCATTCAGCTTCGATGTCTAATCATGTTATTGCTATGTCTCTTTTATTGACCATTTGACACGTTTCACTTTACAGGTTACAAGGAAGGTTCTAAACAGCATCACGGTGACTGTCTTTCTTTTTTTTTTTCCTCCCCTTTTCAATCATATCTCAAGTGTGTATTTTATATGTTATTTTATTCAATGCTTTTGTCTCACTTTTTCTTGTTCAACAGAAATCCAGCCACAGTATGACACGTAAGTACTTCTTTCCTGTTTACTCATAGCCACGTGACTGCAGAGGTAATGCACTTCTGAGAAGGTTTCTTCATGTGGTATTGTTTTTTTTTGTCTTTTATTATCTTTGATTATATCAGCTGTCAATAGTATTTTTCTTTTCTCATCACAGCCACTACCCAGGCTGCTCTCATCTCCCGCCGCTCCTCTAACTTCACCCTGGTCGGCTCTCACAAGATCACCTTGGCCTCATTAGGACAGAACAAATTCCCTTTGGACAAGGTGGGCTCATAAGCTTTTCTCTCTCTCTTTCTCTCTCTGTCTCTCTCTCCCACATCTTCAACATAAACCTACACTTTGGAGCACATTGGAGACATTGCTAATTCCATCTGCACTGTCTGGGTGTACCACCAACTGCCTACATATAGGTTAAACTTATTGACTTGGTCTCATTAAGTCTGTTCAGTGGAGGGTTGGGGTGAATCATGACATTACGGTTCCTGTGCTAAACTTAGCGAGTGAGATCAGGTGAGGTTTTTGTAACGTATTTGGTGGTTGATGAGGCTGTCTGTTTTCCTCACAGCGGTGGGTTTTCTGGTAAAGTAACTCTTCTTCTGCTTCCATTTTGTTTTGTTTCCTCTGTCTGTTTCCACTCAGATGAAGTTTGATGGCAAAATCAGGCGCCTCCTTGGAGATGAGTTTCAGGAAAAGGTTTCACTCATTTTCCTCTCCTCTTTACTCATTTCAAGCTTTCTGCCTGCTATCTAGCAGACTTGGCACCTTGTGTCTGTGTCTGCATTTCTATGTCTGTGTGTGGTATTACATTAAATATGGCATTACATGAACTAATGGTGTTACCTGACGAACAGAAACATGAAGTTCTTGACTTCCAAGGTCCTTATGTCCTTGATTTTGATTTGTTTATTTAAAACTAATTTGACTTTTTTTGCATGTACAAGCTGGATGAATCACACATAGCTATAATTTCAGAGCACCTACCATGTGTGCACTAATGTCTCTTCCATCTCTTGAACTTTCCCCCTGTCTCTGTCACTATGACAAACTGTGCTCTTCCTCTGTGTCTAGGTGCCTTTCCTCTCACCTCTAGAGGGACACATCTATCTTCGCTTGGATAGCGAGAGCCACTCAAATGTTCAGCACCAGGGCTTTCTGGTAGGTGTTTTTGTGTGATTTTTAATTAAGAACAACTGAGACCACTCTGTCAGTGCTCCTGAGTCTCTGTGCCTTTCCCTCCTGCAGACCATGTTTGAGGATAAGAACGGATTTGGCGCTTGGCACCGACTTTTCTTTGTCCTGGAAGGAGACCGCCTCCTTTATTGGAACCACCCCAATGAGATGGGAAACAAGGTGGGCAGAAGTTCGCTGTTTACAACCAACAGAGCTCTCAGTTCTTCCCTCACTCATACTACGATACTCTCTCAGCTCTATAACGCACATTGAAGCTGCTCACAGACACAGCTATGATTCTTGGTTGAGTGGTCCCTTTTTATTTTTCTGTCTTTACCTTCCTAGCCTCCAGAGGGCACCATCCCTCTGTCTCGCTTCACCAGTCAGTGTGTGAAACCGGTGAAAAGAGACTCCTGTGCACGGCCTTTCACCTTTGAACTGGTGAGCACTAAGACTTTGGAGCAAGAGGATAAGGGACCCCACGTACTGACAAAGTAAGATATGTGCTCATGCAAGTATTTGACTTATAGAGACGTACTGTGTGTCAGGTTGAGGTTCTTAACTAAGAGAGCTCTGTACTGGTTTAGGTGCTGGTTCGCAGCAGACTCTTCAAAGGAGCGTACTGAATGGATGGAGAAACTAAACCAGGTGCTCTTGGACCTACGCACATGGACTCAGCAACCCGGTCCTGCCGACAACCATCAGCCCAGTACCTCTTTCAACAGTGGGACATCCAGAGAAAGCATCCTATAGAAAACCAGGGGAGATTTGGGGTTTTTCTCTTTGTTTGTTTGTTTGTTTGTTTGTTTTTCTCCCTAATACAGTTTATCTGTGCAGTGCCCAAACCTGATCAACCCACATTCCCCGGCAGGGAAAATAACCATCAAGCCTGAAATGAAAATAAATTAACTGAACTAAGAAATAGAGTGGAATGACTAAGAGAAAAAAAAAACGTTAAAAAAACATAATCTATTTTCACTGTCCTAGATTTAGAGTAATTGCATACTTTTTAGATAGTGCTGCCAATTTTTTTCCAACATATAAGTCGTTTGGCCCCAGTAAAGCAAGTTAATTTTGGAGTCAAGTTTAAAATTTGAAAAAGAAATTTGAAAAAATCTCACATGTTAACTGGTTATCCATGATTTATGAGTTGGGCCCTCTGGATGTTGTTACAATGTGACAGTAACAGTCACACAGTGGTATGATAAACTTTAAAAGGAAAAATGCCTTTCTGTTATGACCAGTGTCAGTACATTTTTCAGCTGACCTCACATAAAATGTGGTCAAACCCTTTGTAAGCTGATGAGGAAGTCTGTTATGAGGCTAGTTGGTCATTTTTGAGAGTGACACTATTTGATTATCTAGATATCTTTTATCTTGTAGGTTCAAGGTTATCTTTTCTTTTTTGTGTTGTTTGATACACTTTGCTCTCTGTCAATAACTGCTGCTATGTGCGCCTGCATAAACACTACAGAATCTAACTACAAGCTAACTGCTGACGGCAGAAGTACTTTGATTGCCAAGTATTACAGGGAGAATAATGAACTTTGGGTGTACATCTAAAAGGGTCCATTTGCATAAAACATTTTATTTGCACGTTTGAAGTACGTAACCTTCTCTGTACTTAGGCTTTAGTAAGTACTCTCTTCAGGCCTTTGTTAATCAGAACTTTTCCGTGTTGTGAAACCTTTACTGAGCAGTATATTAGGAGTTCTTCACAGCTGCTCACTTACCTTTTACTGTAGAAAATATAAAACATTTTGGAGATGGAGAAGGACTATGAAGTGCTTTAATTTTGGTATAATTTTTTCTTTAAGTTCTAAGTTTGCTTTTCTTTATTGAATTCCTGTGCCATCTTTATAGATCATTAGAATGTAATGTAAAGGAAAACTACAGAACGTGAAACTCTGATTGTAGCCCAAGAGTCTTTAGTATAATGTAGAATTTTATTTTAATGGTCTTCTCCCAGCCAATGCACTTAATGAAACGTAAACTGCAGGGCCCTCTAGTGGTAATGTTGGGACATTTAATTGTATGTCTTTGTATGACTATCTCTCATTTACATGTTTTGTCCTGAAATCTGTCATTTTCTCACTGTATTTTTACTGTATATACTACTGTTGATCATCTCTATGCAAAACTCATATATTGGTACTGAGTGGTCCCAGGCCTTGTGCACTGGGAACAGGGTTATACCCAAATGAGACTATGGGATGCCGAAATATTTGATAAGAGAGGAGATTGTTTCAAGAAGTGTGCGAAGTATGTAAAAGAAGTACTCAATATCTAGCCAAATAACACTAATGGAAATCTTATTTGTGGGAGAATACATTGGAATTTACCTACCAACCTTGATCTCTTTTTTTATTTTATGAGGGTTCCAAGGAGTTCTCTGTCATGCTTGACCAGAATTAAGAAATTCATTCATTTATATGCATAATATGAAACAATATAGTTGCAATAGAACCCTGAAGTCTCATTTAAATAAAGGGAAATCAAATAAAATGGTTTAATTGAGTGCACTCATTTATGTGTGTCATTCTCTACCCATACCAGTGGTAATGCTGTGACTGCAACTCTGCCCATCAGTAGTATTAGAACAGGAGGTGATGAGGAGCAGATGACAGACAGACCTGTGTGATGAGGATAGTGGAACTCCTCCTACTCTAACCTGCTCAGAAAACAAATAAAATAACAGAATAGTCAGTGTGGTTCTGTCTATACATATTTCCAGTATTTGAGACCATTCAATACAGAGCAGACCATATCGAATTAAAAACTGATTAACTAAGACAAAAGTGACAGAGAAACAGTAATGCCAAATATGTTGAACTATGAATGACTGTGTTTCTGAGTATATGAGGTAAAATAAGTAAGGTACTTCACCTTCACCTACATAATACAGCAATGACTGTAGCTACATACGTAACCAAGTAACTATTAAGTCATTTATTTAATAAGAAGCTTAACTTTAAAGAAAACCACAGCAGTAAGTGGTTACATTAACAAGGTATTCAGTTTGTACTGGCATTTCAGAAATGGGTAATTTCAGTATAGTTTCTGAGAGATCTTTCAGGGGAGTATTTCAGAAAGCGGGTTTAATGAAAACTCAGAGTTAATTAACTCAGAGAAAGTAGTAAACCTCCTAATAGGAGAGCCCTATGGCTTCGTTTTGCCAGGAGAATGAAGCCGTAGGGCTCTTCTGTTACGAGGTTTACTACTTTCTCTGGGTTAACTAACTCAGAGCTTTCTGAAATGCCCCCCAGGATTGTTAGTAAGGCTGGCTTGGTGCTATTCTACTAAACCAACACAATAATGAATCAAACTGTGATCCATCGACAAAATCACAATTGATTACTTTCAAATAATGATAGATACTTAAGATGTCTTAGAGTCTGAACAGTTTTGAATTATTATGTGTATCCTAGCTGGTTTTTAGTTGTGAAGTTCATTAATTGTCATCGTTTTCAGTGTGCTAATAGGTAATAGACAGCCAACTCACTAGGATATTGAACATGTATTTTCTTTATGTGGAAGGGGAAAAGCAAACAACAATGTATTATTTTGTTGATGTTGTTGTTGTTTGTTTGTTTGTTTTTCAGCAGGATGACTCACTCATTACTCAATAGTTAACAACAACTCTTGGGGCGGTGTGCTGTTCAGAAGCCTCAGTGGGTCTCACAGTGAACCCCTCCACCCCCATCCCCCCCAGCACTTAAGCCTCAGTTATGAGCATGTGTTAGTGTGTGAGAAAGAGAGAGAGAGAGCGAAAGAGTGAGAGAAGGACTATTGTCTGTCTGTGTCTGGGAGAGGTTGAACAATGCAGGAACTCGGCCCCGGTCAGGAATGTCAGACAGGAAGTCCTCCCCTGTATTTTGTGGACTGCTTCAGAAATAGACTTCCTGTTCCCCACTGCCCCTATGGGTGGGGGTGGGGCTACTTGTGAGCATTAAGGTGATGACAGTGGAGGTGTGGCCTTTAGAGACACAGCTGCCGAAACCTGCGTCACAATGGCACTTCATAACCGCACTCAATGAAAAGACTGGACTATGCAGTTACTAGAGCAGCACCAATGGGTGATGACTCCCATATTAAGCTGAAGCCAAAAAGGAAAGAGCCATTGAGACGTTCTCACCTTAGTGATCCGCGACCAGTAAAGGAACGACTCAGTGGCCTTGGCTTTGGGGAACCCACCCATAGAGGAGCTGCGATTGCATCCTCTCCTCTTCCGAGTTCAGAGTTCCCATTCCCCTCAACGGAAAAAAACTCTCTTTGTCTGTCATGATACTCTTTTTCTATGTGAACTGAGTCCATTGAGCAAAAAGTGGCTATTTTTGGGGACTAGCTACAGCCATGGCTGTTACCACCTTTGACCTCATGCCTTGTCAAAGACTTTCAGAAATAACACAGAAAAATATGTTTAAGATGTTAATTCACTGGCTAAAATATAACAGAACATTCAGTCCCAGCACTCTTGGCATCTGTATCCTTGAATAGAAGCTCATACCCATTGGCTATCACTTGATGTCACATGGTTGTTCATGCATTTGTGTGTCTGGGTTAACGTCTGGGTTAACGTCCGATCGGTGTTTAAAATGAAACAAAGTCGTAAACAAGGGAGATGGAACAAGGTTAGAAACCCTGACAGATGCAACAATATACAACTCCTGAGGGGGTCTCGTAGCTGAGATTATTCTTCTGTTTGTCCCACAGCCAGCAGCTGTGGCGGATCAGAGGGCATCTAAGTGAGCAACTTAGAGAAACATCGAGTTAAAGAGTTTGATTCCCAGTGTTGGGGGAAGATGGCTTTGGGAAAAGCTGATTTGAAAAATCTGGTAATTGGTCTATAATTGTCTTAATTGTCTTCATTAACTTTTCTTCAGTTGTCAGACTGAACTGTACTTGTGGGAGTTTAACCATTTCAGATGCAGAAGAAAACTGCTGGAAATCAAGTCAACCCACGCCCTCCTTGATCGGTCTCCATCTGGATCATTTCTGCCGCTTGAGTTCCCTCCCCCTCTCCCTCTCCCTGTCTAGGTCTCTCTCTCTCTCTCTCTCTCTCTCTCTCTCTCTCTCACACACGCGTGCTTTCTCCCTCCCTTCCTGCCGGCCTCTGAGAAGAGGATGTGTCTGGGAGAGCGAGAGAGGAAGGCCGGCAGTAGAGAGTTGGATATGTGCTCTTTCTATTCCACCCCCTCTTTTCTTTTTCTCTCTCTCTGTTTCTATCAATCCTGCACTCTTTCGACGGCGTGTTGTGGCCCTCTGGGTAGGGCACCCTCTTGGTGGAGAAGTGGCAGAGCACTGAAGAGAGCTTAAATGTCCGACAGAGACAAGAATGGCTGTGACAGTCAAGAAGGTATATGCTTCTAATAAATGTTTACTAACAGGCAATTCGTGCATGACTGCCTGGGCAACTTACTAACACTTCTTAACTGTCTTTCAATGTTAAGTAGAGGTGTTATGGTTAAACTGCAACTGTAGACATACAATATTTTATACATATGTCCAGAAAGAGTGTTTTTGTGTGAATGTTTCACTGCAGAGCTTACTAAATAGATTGCAGCTGAGGTACAAGGTATGACCATAAGGATGCTGAACTTGAGCCTGTTCAAGAATGCTATTGACATAGCTGAGTCATTCCTTGGAACAGACATCCATCAAATGACTGTGTTTTTAGGCTGTGCTGATGTCAAACCCTTTCCCACATAATCGAGCTCAGTCTTATGACCACAGTGAAGACACGGTGCCGTTCTTCTAAACATTGTCATACTGGAGAAAAGCATGTGAAACTTAATTACCGTAGTGAGGGGAGTTTTAGAAAAAAAAAAGGCGTATAATTTCATTTCTCCCTGCTCAGAAGTCTGACTGACTCGGTATTGTGTGACCTGACTAGCTGTTTTCCTACCCAATGACAGATGTCCCTGTCCCAGTGGAGGTGTGGCCTGAGCTGGAAAGGGCTGAGTGCCTGGCCCGGGGTGCTGCCCTAAAGTGGGCTTCAGGAGTCTTCTGTCGTCCTGAGCAACTGGAGAGACTGGGACAATACAGAAAGAGAGAGAGTCAAAGAACCTCATCCATCCACTCTAGACTAAAAGTATGCCATTACATTTACTCATTTGCTTAGATAAAATCAAATTTGAGCCAGACCTCAAAAAATATAAGCATTCTCTCTTTTATGGATGCAAGATTTGTTCTGAGAAGCCATTTGTATTCCAAAATCTACACAGATCTCGCTTGTGTGTTGCTGCAAACTGTAGCCTTGATGTATTTGCATGTTTACAAGTTGAGTCTGTTTGCTGCCAGAGTGGACATCTGAATATAATTGAATTAAGTAAGATAACACACGCTGTAATGCAGGCTGTTGCTAAGGAAATCCTCTACTAAAGTAGATGTTTTTTCCCAGTCTGTTGTACAGTCATATCTGGAGGGGGTTGACTGGGGTCTGGAACAGTTACGGGAAGCACGGACAGAGCTGAGGGAGGTGTCTCATGCCCTACAGAAAACAGTGGTAGAGTCCAGAAAAAACGCAGAGGGGATAACAGCTTTGGAGACGATGCGTGAACTGTCCATAAATCACTGTAAACTACTTGCTGCTGTTAGCAACCTGCCCCGCATCTACTCGGGTGAGTCATCTGGACTGTGCAGTCTTTGGTGTGTTACGACTTTGATCCAAAACTTCTTTCTCGTGCCTGTGAAAATAAAAATGACTCAAAACTCATTAAGCCTCTCCCGCTCTCTGCCCCTCCCCCCACTACCCACCCCCCCCCACACTCAAAAATGAACGGGTTAGTGCGAACAATGATCCAGGAGACAGAGCGACTGGTGGAGTCTCGCAGGCTTCTGGAAGCTCATGCCAGGTTAATGGAGCTAGAGGTCTGGCAGGATGAAGTCCTACTGCAGCTGCGGGGCTCCGGAGATGAGGACAAAGAACTGGTGCAGAATTACTTCTCAGGCGTCGGCCGTCTGGTGGACGCTTTGGCCAAGGAGCTGTGGGCAGTGGTGGCAAGCGGGCTGGCACTGGCACGCCAGAACCCCACCCCTTTCGTTTCGGCCGTGCGGATCGTGGAGAGGGAAGAAGCGCTGGATAGGTCTCTGCTAGCGGAGAGAGGACCCACAGCGGACCACAGCAGACCCTTGCCACCAGGGAGACCTCGCTGCTGGAGAGATCGCTTCTTCAAGGTCTGATCGTTCGTCATTAGCCGTGGAGATGATGAGGGAGTTACGGTGAATTAGTCTGTATCAACTGGATTGAAATTGATTTGACCCCAAGTCTCTGTTGCCTCAGGTGATGGAGGAGGCAGTGTCAGCGCGTTTCCGCAGCGTGTCTTACCTGCACACGCGTGGGCCCGGTCTTGCTGGCCACCTCTCTGCCCTGCAGCATGGCATTATGGGAGACCTAGACACAGTACGCCATCTACTGGAGCACTGTGTCCCACCACACTACCATCTAACGCAGGCTTATCTGCGTGCCTGCCATCGCTGCTTGCAAGCCCACCTGAGCCAGGTCAGCGGCTGGGAGCTGGAGAGTGGAGAGATCTTCGCTGTCCTTAACTGGGTCTTGCATATCTATAACAGGTGAGGGTGTGTTATGGAGTGAGAAAGAGGAGAGACGGAGAGACGAAGCAAAATGTGTGAAGTATTTAAAGTAATAGCCTGATTCCCATTCTCAGTCCAGAGATGATGGGTCATCCAGACATTGTTCCTGAGATGGAGATGGAGGAATTAGGACCCCTTATATCTCAAGAGGGTCTGGAACAGCTGCAGAACAAATACGTTCATAGTGTGCGGGTGAGTCTTTTATGGCGTGTCTGTGCGTTATGAGTGAGGCATTAACGAAAGCATTTCCCTTTAAGTGTGTAACGTTTATCAATCTTACAGAAGAGTGTGTCAGAGTGGATGCAGAAAGCTCTGGAAGTTGAGCTGACAGACTGGCAAAGGGAGCAGGAGCCTGATGTTGATCATGAAGGTTACTACCACACCAGCCTGCCAACCATCATCACTCAGGTCTTTTCATTTTCCTCCCCCTTCCCCTGATATGCTTGTATATGAATCATACGGAGCAGGGATTTTCAACCAGCACTTTGCAAATGCTAGGTATTTATGGTAGCACTTAGTGGGGATGTGAGACTGTAATGGAAACATCAGTGTCAAATTAAATTCATATAGTTGAAATTTCATGAGAGTGGTTGAGGAGAATATTTTGGGTTGAAGGGGTTAAGCTGGTAAAAAGTTTGAGAACACAGAGGAACCCCCAACCCAGTTTCAGCAAGATGACCTCTGTTTCTGCGGCACTGTTCTAATTTTTTGTGTATCTGCACTTTGTTTAGATGCTGATGCCACATTTAGGTGTTTTTGATTCTGAACATCTGACAAATATTAAAACCATTTCTCTTGTTTTAGATGTTAGAGGAGAATGCACGTGTGGCTCTCATGATCAGTGAAGCTCTGAGGGACCAGACCATTCAGATGGGACTCTATGAGATGGAGACCCTCCTCAACAGGTGTGTGTGTTTGTGAGTGTGCTAAGTATGTCCCAGTGTTTCTGTAGGTGAATATTTATACCCATTTTAAGTATGGTTTAGCAACAAATGACACAAAAAAAGTCCTGTTTTTTTTTTTTTTTTTACAGGTTTCGGGAGGCTCTTGTCGAATTTGGGAAGGATCATCGCAAAGATCAAAGCACGAACAACAATAAGTTCTACCTCCATTATTTACTGGCCTGCATTAGCAACTGCATCATCCTCAAGTGAGATGATGTACAAAGTCTCTTTTTACAGTATGTCTGTGTTGAAGTGTTGCTCACTTGTATACCTGAACAAGATGATCAGCATAAAATGACTGTAATTAGGCTGTTTTAATGTACGTACATCAAGATTTTAGCGCATGTTCATTTTACTGGCGCAAAACAAGTAATTAGTCAAAGCACCAATGATGAGTTGGGTTATGACCCTAAAACAGGATAAAAGTTGGAATACATGACTGTGGTAAATCTGGTAACTTACATGCAGTGTCTCTTAGCCTCTCTCTGGTTCATGTCCTCAGGACTTCCACAGAGAGCCTGCAGCAGCAGCTAAGTTCTCGTTCATCAGTGAGGTTTTCACGGAGTCCCCTCGGGCATCTGGCTGCCCTGGACCGCGCAGTGAGGAAAGCCTGCCGTCTTGTGATGGATCACCTACTGATGGAAATGCAGCCCTACTTACAGAACCTCATGTCCCGTGCCTGGCTGGCCCAGGGAGATGTCATTCCTCAAGTGTGTGGGGTCCTGGAACGCCACTGGGATCTGTTCAACCATGTGAGACCACCTTGCCAACAGGTTAGAATCCTTCCTAAATATCTATTCCCAACCAACAGCAGTCTTAAACAAGACCCTATGTGTGTATTTAGGAGGTGATGAAACTACACAAAATAGACCTAATTGAGACAAGCTGTTATTTACCCACTTAAGTCTGTAGCATAGTATTGCCAGTCCTAAGAACATATCCAATTCTGAATTCCTTTTTAATTAAATGTTCTTTGTTTGGTCAATGGATTCTTCAGTGTTCATATTTCAAGTTTTTGATGCAAGAGGGAAAACCATGGCAGCGTGTCAGAGCGCTAGCCAAGGTGAAGCACATTAAATTACTGTGTCATTTTTGACATGGTTCAGCCTTGTTGGACATTCTTATTGTTTTTTTGTTTGTTTGTCTTTTTCATAGCGTCTGCGGGAGGAGTGTCAGTGGCTCACCGTGGTTGAATATGTACGAGCACTCATGCAGAAGAGACTAATCTGTCGGAACGCAGAGGAACGACGCCAGCTGGCACAAAGAATGGCACAGGATGCCCAGCAGCTAAAAGAACACTGCCAGGGCATGGTGAGGGGGCATCTGAAGCCAAGCGTCGTATGCATCTAAAGAGCATTAGATGTTTAGTGGTCCATTTCCCATCCATAACCTGACACTTCTCTTGCCCTCAGGAAGGTGAGGGAATCCTAACTGAGGGTAACCCCGTTGACTTGTTACCCGTGCTGGCAGACTTCATTAAACTGAGAGATCCAGGCATGCTTACACTTGAAGTCTCTGGGATGGTTGCCAAATACCCTGATATCAGGTATACCTCTAAATAAATGGATTACAAGTTGTTTGCTGATATCCCACAGACTACTATGTGTCCCTGATTGGCTGAGGATTGTTTCTCAGGTAAAAACAAAATAAAATAAAATAAATAACCTTGCGAAGTAGACATCAAAAAGACTCTTATTTTCAAATCTAATTAAACCTAAAAATTCATTTATGTAGTTTAATATTTATTCTCACGCTGTATATCCTGTCCAAATGATTGAGAGTTGGATCTGTTTGTTCTTCAGTGAGGAACATATCTCAGCACTGCTAGACATCAGGGGAGATGTCAGCAGGGACGTGCGAAGCTCTGTTTTGGATTTACTGGAGCAGATCGCCCCAGCCCTGCCGGCAGGATACCGTCCCATCTTCTCCGACATCCTAGTGCCTGCTCCCAGCATGCCTTTCTGTTTGCCTACCGCCAAATGTGCCTGAGAAGACATTTACTGGATGTAGTCAATAGACAGCATTGCCTTATCATGACCTACGCAAAGCACCAGAGGAGAAAACAGTCAATGTTCCCTGCTCCTTCCATATGTGCCCTGTTCCCAGTCCAACGAGAATATTACACTGTACTCCTGCCATTAACAACAGATAAATACATAATTCTTGCCTTCTGTCCATATGGAATACATTGAAGAAATCATGTATAAAAATGTGTATATTTTATATTCTCTCATAGACCAGACGTCACAATTATTGCTATTTAGCTAAATGAAATAAATATAGTAAAATATAATGTATCTACATTCCACAGATTTGAAAGGTATACTGCAATATGTAAACACAAACACAAATACAAGCACATTCTCGTGTGTTATATATGAACTGTCATAAATACGCTGTAACTTGTGTATGGTCTCTTATGTTAGAATATAAAAGAGTACATGATTTTTTGCAATGACGTTCCATATGAGTGGCATTTTGTGGACTCTGAGTGACGTAAAGTGTACTCGTGACGTGCATGAGGACCTCATTTTATTTCTCTTTTGCTGTGGTGATCACTCCATATGATTTATACAATATGTGTATTTCATGACAAGTAATGTACAATAAAAAGGATTATATCAAAAGTGTTGTGGATTGTCCTTGGAAATCTAAGCAACAGGATCAGAAGTTATGGTCAGGTCGCTGTTTAAAATGTATTCATCGTGATTTAGAGATAGCCCATGGCCCCTTACAACTCTTCAGCGTTTCTCTCACAACCACAAAGTTGAAATCTGGTAGTACTTCCGGGAGAGAAAATTGCTTCACGTTATGCGTTGTCACGTGACCGAGTAGGCGTGTTCTTTCCAGAAATATGTCTGCGTCCACAGCAGCAGCGCTGGATTAATCCGACCACGTTCACATCTTTGGAAAATTAATTATTCTCTCGAATTGTTCGCTCGATTCGAACAAGAACAATGAAGACGTTTTGTGGTCGGGCAAATCCGACGACGGGAGCTTTGGATTGGGTGGAAGAAAGCGAAGAATATGATTATCATCAAGAAATTGCGAGGTAGAAACATCATGGCACGTTATTAGCTGACACTGGCTGAATGATGGGTACATTGTCTGACTCTACAGGTTGTGTTTATACACGGTCTTGTATTATGTTATTGTTAGAATGAGTTTATCTAACATTTCGCGGAAACCCTAATAGTTGTGGGGGGTTGCGCTGCATTTGCCACAGTGATAGCAGTTTGAAAATTGATCTCTTGATAGTGATCATTGCTTTAAAGACTTTTTAAATAATGTATGTGAAAAGACTTCGTGCTCCTGTACGCTGAGCTGAATTAAATGACCTGTTGATTGCAGTTGTTCACTAGTTGTCATTGTCTCTGTTGCTGTTGACAACCACTTGTAGGAACTGTGTCTGGATATGAATGATATTGCCATGCTGATCTCTTTTTCCTGCAGGTCTTGCTATGCAGACATGCTACACGATAAAGACAGAGTAAGTGATTCATCTTAACCGTCTTCCATCAGGATCCACCTTTTGGATCTTGTGCACCTTTGTCCTCATGAAGCATCTTGAGCTGGTGGATTGGCTGCTATTTAATGATGTTTGTCTACCTTTACCCCTCTCTAGAATGAGAAATACTGCCTGGGCATCCGGGCCGCTGTAAAGAGGGTGAAGGCGCGTGGGGAACGAGCCGTAGTTTTGGATATAGGCACGGGGACGGGCCTGCTGTCTATGATGGCGGTCACAGCAGGAGCAGACTACTGCTATGCCGTAGAGGTACTCACAAAAACTTTAATGAATGTTTGCACACACATATCCTATCCTCACCATTTCTATTATGGACACACTACCTGGGTAGTTTTCCGTTCTCTTAGGATAGAGCTTCAACTGACCAAAGTGATGGCGTGAATGAGAAGTAATTGATCCTCAAACCTTTGTCAGGGGCTGAATCTGTTTCTGGATTAAATACATGAGGGTGATGCATTTAATTGAGTTAAAGTAAACTGGTGAATTTGGTGTATGTTACTGACTGACAGTTTGTCTTGTGTCTTAATGGCAGGTCTTTAAGCCAATGGCAGAGGCCGCTTCCTGCATAGTGAAGAAAAATGGCTTTGCTGATAAAATCAAAGTCATTAATAAACATTCAACAGAGGTTACAGTGGGACCAGGTAACACAAACACACACACACTTGCTGACCTGAATACAAGGAATAGTTCCCTGCTGAGATTAAAAGCGCATAGATGCAAAGAGCAGATTCTATAAACTTTGTTTCAGTGGAATACATCGGTAAATCTCACCACAAGCTTTTACTACAAGGACCAAATCAAGGCTGGATAGAATATCTTTGAGAGAAGATCTTAAGCAGTGAAAGCACAGTTGCTCTGAAATTAAAGAAAAAGTTTAAATAGTTTTTCTTTTAAGTCTTTTCATGGACCACATCTTTTGTTGTCGAAATACTGTACATAATTTCTATATTTCCTATTTTGGATCTTTTTGATGGTCACATAGTGATGCTAATAAAAGGGGCTCTCTTTTCCAGATGGAGACATGGAGACGAGGGCAAACATACTGGTCACAGAGCTGTTTGATACTGAGCTGATTGGAGAGGGAGCCTTGCCCAGTTATGAACATGCCCACATGCATCTTGTTCAGGTGAGGACTTCTGTTCGGCTCTGTTCTTTGTGTGTGTGTGTGTGTGTGTGTGTGTGTGTGTGTGTGTGCAAAGACATGCCCGCTGATATACCCTCTCATCTTCTACAGGCAGGCTGTGAGGCAGTGCCACACCGTGCCACTGTATATGCCCAGCTGGTAGAATCAGAGTTACTGTGGAGCTGGAAACAGTTACAACCCATTCAGGTGGACGGGCACACGCTGCTGCCCCCTCCCGCTGTGGGCGCATGTTCGGGAGCACCCTCTGTCTGTGATATACAGCTCAGTCAAGTGCCACCTCACACCTTCACCCCACTCGGGCCCCTCTGCACAATGTTCAGGTGAGATCCGTTCACCTGAAATTCTGTCGTTACCCATGTAAAAGTCTCGTTCCCTGCACTAGTGGTTCTCCTCCTCTGAAATCACTTGTTGTTCTCCATATTTTAAAGTAGTGTAAATGTTTGCTGAAAAAGTCATTGTGACTGAAGAGCTGCAATAAAGAAACAAATTTGCCGGTGGTCTTATTTCTCTCTCTCTCTTTCTCTCTCTCTCTCACTCTCTCTCTCTCACAGTGTGGATTTCAGCCAACCTGTCAGTAGTGCTCCACAGTCCTACTCCACCAGGTTTGTGGCCCAGACCGCTGGCCGAGCTCAGGTGGTCCTCTCCTGGTGGGACATTGAGATGGATCCCAGTGGCAGCATCGTCTGCACCATGGCACCCAGCTGGACCTACCCGGACCCCCGCTCCTATCCTGTGAGTATGGGTCCAGAGACAGTGCAGTTGAATAGGGAGTAATGCAATATCTGGGTCGGTGTGTGATAACATTGCTATCTGTGCTGTGTGCAGTGGCGTGATCACTGGATGCAGAGTGTTTACTTCCTGCCTGTGGAGAAAACAGTGATGGAGGGAGATGAGCTCAGCCTCACAGTCTGCCATGATGACTACAGCCTCTGGTTTAACCTCTCTCACAGGTGTGTGTAAAGGACATTTGGAATGGTGTTTGAAACTCGTTAATATCAGTTTTTTTCTCATTTTTCAGATATCAGCTCTTATTTTCTATGAATATATTTCAGTTTGTAAATGTTAATGAATCACTGAACATCAACACACAAGCTCAGAGATGATTCTGTGTTCACTAGAGGACTGATGTGTCAGGGCGGTGTATTAAGAACAAGTTGATCTGCTCTCTCAGTGAACAGAGTGGGAAAAAGAAGATCTCTCAACGGCCGTGCTGTACCTGCCAGGCCCACCTGGTATGGACACGACCTCGTTTCGGCGAACTGAACGACCACCAGAGAACAGAGCTCTATGTCAACGCTCTACGCACTGTGAGTTACACAATTTCACATCCAGGGTTACTTTTTTTCTTCTTTTTTTTCCCTTTTGATAAAGTCTCAAAATGTTAAATCACAGTGGTGGTGTCTGGACTTGTGTAGATTTCTGTAGTTCTCAGACCCGTTTTTGTAATTTGATGTATATAATTACCCCGTTTACACCTGTCCCTTGCAGGTTTTGAAGCCAGACAGTGTTTGTTTAGGAGTCAGTGATGGAAGTCTCCTCCCTGTCTTTGCTCATATGCTCGGTGCTAAAAAGGTGCATTTCTGTTTTTAAACCCTTGGTGCCATTTACAGGGATTGTCCTCACTCCAGTTATATCTCTTCTGTTTATCTCATCTACCCCCTGCCTCCTTTTATTTTCTTATTTTTATCACTCCTTAGATTAGTTGTCAAAAATGGATCTTTTCCTTGTATTTCCAGGTGTTCAGTTTGGAAAATTACTGGCATGTCAAAGCAAATGATGGAGCAGGTGAGTTTCTAAGGTGAGTTGCTAAGACTGTGTGTGCTGAACAAGAGCAGTAGTGTTGAGTGATGTCTGTTGTACCTGCAGGTTCTGGAGGCTAACTCACTGGTGGATGGGGTTCAACTGCTGGGGATTCGGTCCGAGCAGCTCACTCTAAATGACCTTGGCGGTGAACAGGCATGACACCCAAACTGAGTCTAATTTAGTAAAAAAAAAAAAAAAGAGTAATCCATCCTAGTTGACATATGGACCCACCTCTAGAATTGCATTCTCATAATTAGACCGAAAAAAAACATGATTTTTCTAATACGTTACTTGTGTAGTCTGTGGTTAACATTTTGTAAACGGTTTGCATGTTGAGTTAGTATATTGATGTGCGGTGGACCGAGTGAAAATACCTATCTTAATGGAACCTCTGTGTTCCCTCGTCATTCCTAAGGTGTCAGTGCTGATAGGAGAACCCTACTTCAGCACCAGTCTCTTGCCTTGGCACTCTCTCTTCTTCTGGTACTGTCGCACTGCGCTTGCTCAGCTTCTCCAACCCGATGCAACCGTTCTGCCCCGTTCTGCCACGCTGTATGCCGCCGGAGTAGAGTTTCAGGTAGGACTTGATGCTAATTGTGATAATTATACTCAACTGCGTGCTGGCGTCTGAAGTTCTTACCTCCGTTTTTTTCTTATTGTTTGTCTTCTTAACCCCCTGGTCTCTCAGGATCTGTGGAGAATCAGGGCCCCATGTGGTTCCTGTGAAGGTTTTGATGTTACCCCAATGGATGAGATGGTACAGGTGCATAAAAAAAAACATTCTTTGCTCCGTTTGATTTAGAACTGACCACTTTGTTTACATCTACGGTAATAAAAGGTCTCAAATGTGAAGAGAAAAAGGGTTGAGGTATGTACTGATTGTGTATCATATCCAAAATTTTACAGAAATCTCTAGATTTCCGTGAGTCACGTGAAGCAGAACCACACCCTCTGTGGGAGTACCCCTGTCGAGCCCTAACCAAACCAGTCCCCGTCATGAGCTTTGACTTCCAACAGTGTGTTCCTGACCAGCCCATCTGCAGCCAAGGAACTATGCCTCTTCTGAGGTGAATAGGGATCTTCATTCACCCTGTAACATCTGCAAACTTGCAGTGGAGACAAATGCTTTGATTGGACCCTGTGTATAGATATAGATGCCATCGATGTTATGGTTTTTGAGGATAACAGTGTAATTATCTTTCTTGTGACTGTCTTATAGAAGAGGCCGCTGTCATGGGGTGGCCTTGTGGATGGACTACCAACTGACCGATGACATCACCGTCAGCATGGGCCTATCAAAACCTGTCAGTGACGAGGTACTCTCCACATGCTTTATCATACTTAGAACAATGTTTTCTGAATTACAAATGCTGTTTGTCTCGCATCAGAACTTTCACCAGTGTGCAAGGATTTCACACTTGTTGTGTTGTTAAATTTCTGTCGACAGGGTGGTTGTCCACTGTAACTTTCAGTCAAGCGTCACTAGAAATCCCACTGAGTTTCCATTGTCAGCCAATCAGTGTTTTTGCACAGTGTAGAAGTATAAACCCAGCTTCAGTACTGATCAAACATTATGCGACCTGCAGACACTGTTCCCTCTACAGTCACTTTGCATATAGTTTATGCTTCAATAGGCTTGAATAATGCAATTAATCAAGATGAACTGATCCTATATCAGCACTCCTAATCTTAAAATATTGTCATATGTGGTCCCAGCTGTTGAATGGTAGAAGTATGTCAACAGGAGTATAGCTCCTTTGTACAAGTCTTGCTACAGATGATCCACAACGAGATACTCTCGAACAATGATCCTTTTCCACCTCTCTCTTCTCAGGGTGCTTGTGAATGGAGTCGCCATCGAAAGCAGGGGGTGTATTTCTTCAGGTCGGCATGGGAGAGTTCAGGAGATGGGAGGGCAGCTGTGTCTTATGACCTAACCTTTGAACCCAGAGATGGTGACATCAAAATGGATTTCACTGTTACTTTGCCTTGACTGACCCTGAAGGCCAGGATTCATGAAATAAGTCATAAGAGGATTGATTTTTTTTTTTTTTAAACCATACATTCAGTGGTTTCCCCAAAGAATTCTATTATTAAAACCGTCAAACTGTGGATTATAGTACTTTTGAAATATTTAATTTAAAGTCTTATTGTTGCCCTCTTGTTTTAAATTATTGTTCCTCAGGGTTTACAAAATTCACCAGTGGCTGAATTAATAGACACTAATTTTTTTTATTACTGTAGGTATACTATGGTGTCGAAGTTTTAACTTTTCCTTTTTTAGGCTTATCAAAAACAATGTCTGTTGTTATTAGGACAGGTGAAATTCCCACTGTGTGTGAATTTTGGTGTGAACGGAGTGCTGAGTTGTAGCCCTTTATCAACATTTATCAACAGTTCAAAATAAACAGAGGCATTTTTATCGTAATAAAGTGAAATTATTGTTCATAATAACTGCATGTTTATTTGCTTTTCTTAATATAAGAGCTTCTTTACAGATAATATACATCATCAAAAATGAATACATTTGAACTGGAGGTGCAGGCATCTTCCATTTTCGGCTACTTGCTTCAGTTAATTACAACTGCATGACTGTATTTCGGCTCCTCTCCCATTCACCAGGAACACAAAGAATATGAGAGTGGCATAGGTAAAAAAAACAACTTTGAGAAGCCAAATATCTGATGAACAATGCCCAATTTCAGCAGGACTCCTTGTATTAACAGAATAATCAAGGTTGAAATGTGGGTAATCTCAGTAGTGTGTGTGACTCAGTATTTCCAGTTCAGTGAAATTCTGGTGGCTAGGTATTAATGATCTGTGCAAGAACTTGCTATGGAAGAATCTGTAACTCAGGTTATCCACCTGAGCAATGGCTAATTCATGATACGATCAACACTACCTCTGAGATCAGGCATTTTTCTCTCCCTCAGTGCACTGAATGTGGGCAACACAGAACACTTCAGTATTACAGGCTGTCATGGTAACTCCACTGCCTTTAATAAGGATGGAACAGGGGCAGCAGGACAATTTAAGGGAATGGAATGTGGATAATACTAAGACTGGAGCATTTCACTGTTTATGCATCACTCAACTGCATGTTAGCCAGCACAACTTTTTCTCCAGGTTTGAAAGCAGGCATCCCTAGATACGGACAGCTGGCACATCTGAAAGCGTCACCAAGGTAACACTGTGGAACAGATTGAAACAAAATCAGTTACAGTTACATGTTGAAGACGGGGGAACAGGTCTGGATAGAGAATAAAAACAAACACTGATTTCATGGAGAAGTTACACTGAGTATCAATGAGCTGGATAAGATTTATACTGTTCAAGACACTTACACTTCCACAAGCCGATTTTGGCTGACTAGTTTTTTGATTTCCTTTACTCTCCTGCTCCAATTCCTCAGCAAGACCGCATGTGCTACAATGAAACAATGACAACAGTCATCAGATATTCTGGGTTAAAGCAGAGTAATATTACTAATGAAGAGCTGAATTTTTCTTTTTTTTTTTTTTTTTTAAGTCTCACCAATTCTTGCAAGCTTTCTTTTTCTTTTTTGCTCCTTCTCCACAAGAAGGCGCTCTAAGTGAGGCTGGGTCAGGCTTCTTCAGGTCATCTTCATCCAGGAGAGCATCTGAATCGAGCAGGTCCTACAGAGGAGGACAAAAAGTGTACACCCTGACATATGTGCACACAGCTTGGGAAACAATCCATATTGGATTGCATTTTTCCTCATTTGGAAGATGCTTTGAATAAAAGCATCTACTAAATGAATAAATACAATGTAATTGTAACATAACATGGTTCCACAAATGTGGATTTTAGAAATGGTGACACATGGTAACACAAGTGACACTCACCACATCATCATCATTCATATCAATGGCTGAAAGGGTCCACAACTTGGCAGCACTTGGGTCTAGGGCTGGTTTCTCTGGTGTGGCAGAAAGCAGAGAGACAAAATTAGTGAAACAAGACATTATCAATAGGTAGATATTTGACAGGAGCAGTCTAAATGAAACAGATGATGGGTAGCACTAACCTGTTTTGGCAGTTTTCTTCCCAAAGGAAAGTTTTAACTGACTGGAAGAGCCCACTTCAAAATTGGGCTTGGAGGCCAACATGCGCACCCTTAAGAGCGAGTTTCCCTGGAAACCTGTGACTTCTCTCAGAGCTGCAGATGCCTTGTCACTCAAAGGCTCTTTCTTGACCTATGGACATTTCGAGATAAGTAAGTGATTTTTTCCCATTTGACATGTAATATTTGACAGGTGATCAAGACCATGGACACACACCTCCGTGACAGACATGAGCCCAGACAGTTTCAGGGCTGATGTCAGCTTCTCAGCAGTCCGCACACCTTTGGCCTCAGAGCCTATGAGCAAAGGGTCAGACTTAGTATCATGCTTCTTACACATTTAAGTTACTGCAGAGGTCTTAGAATTCTCTCATGTCGCACCTGTGACTGGCTCTTCTAACACAAGTTTCCCACCAGGTTTGATTACTCTGGCCATTTCTGCAAGTGTCTCTGGACTGTGGATTGGAGAGCTGTCTGGCAGAAGCCCTGAGAGAACCCAGTCATAACTGGATGAAGAGTGAGAAGCTGAAATTTGAGGAAGACCAATAGTTTAACACAAAGTTCTTCTCTCACAACACAGTTCCGTGTGCTTTCAGTTTTTCAGAGGCAAGCAAATGTGATAGATAGATAACAATCTCTTCAAAGAGGCAGAAATGTTAGGAATGTAAATAATGAAAATGTAGAGATAATTTCTATCTGTGAGACACTCACACAGTAGCAGTCTCTCAATGTTTTCTACTGATATCAGGCTCTGGTTGCCAACAATGGCTCCAAGGCTTTCTGCCAAGTCCTTTAGCGCACTGGGGGATGACGGCTGCGTCCACACGAACAGCACCTTGTCCCCCTCTCTCAGTCCCAGGTCAGCCATGTTTATCTGGAAACAGAATAAATGTGCCTTGAATACAATGCCTACTCATGACCACATGCACGTAAACGCGATATCCAGAGGGCACGTGAACTGCCCATTACCTCTCCGCAACCGTACTACACAAACGTCCTCCTCGTGGCACAACAGTACAAGAGTATGCTGTACAGTGAAAGCTATAAGCATATAATCGGTCAAACTTTGCAAAACATGCGACAAAACCTGTCCTTACATAAAATGACTCATTAGTTTCCAAGTAAGTGTTACGTGCAAAGCCTCTATCGTGACGAGGCACCCGTGTTTTTTGTCACTCACTCTTATGTTGTTACATATAAATTGGTAATTTCTAGAAGTACGACAAATGACCAGACAAAAAAAAAAAAAAAAACAACTCCTGGCACACTGTAATTTACAGAATAAACGTTTCAGTTAAATCGTCCAGTTAATTCGGTAAAGGTTACCTTAACTGTTAGCTAGTAATCAATTGTGGAAGGTGTAAGCAGAAAATAGAACCAACCTAACAAACTACTAGAAAATAGAACCAACCTAACAAACTACTACTTTCCCATTCTCTGTAGAATCATGTCAGTTATTATTCTGTCCATCTTTATCAAGTTATTAAACAAAATGTATCGGGTTGTGTAGTTACATAGATAACGTTGGCTAACTGGTTAGCTTTCTAATAACCTTGTGGATGTGACGCAGCGGCAAAGAAAACAACCTGAGCGGACGTGACAGTAGACACGACGCCTTCAGTTAATGCATAAAGTAAACATAAATCAATCTGTTGTTCTCACAAGATGTTTATACCGTAGATGTCTCGATACATACCTTCCAATGCAAGCCCACACTAGCTTCCTATATTAACTTTCAACCGGGCAAGGTAACGTTCGCACCACAATAATGACGTTAAACCTCCAAGCCGGTCGCCAGTCAACTACGTACTGTGAGCTAATCTAACGTTAGCAAGCTAAATACGGCCCCCGTCAGCTGCGGCTGGATATGGCGGCGCTGTTTAGAGGACTACGAGCTGGAAGGGCCTTGAGGGGTCTTGGCAGCGGTGAGCAGTGGTTGACCGGTGGGATTTAAGAGTGTTAGCCTTGAATTTCGTTTGGCTGGGATTTAACCATTGTTTTTGGTCCGAGTTCGGAATCATTAAGTTCTCTCCTGGTAAACTGTTAGCAGAGGGCTGAATAGCTTGTGAGCCAGTCGCTGAATGTTATCTGGTATGTGTCGGACTGGACAAGGTGATCATGAAGGACAGTGTGTAAACCAGCTGCTTTTAAAACTCATTTACGGGGATATGGTTGTGTAATCTGGTGTCTCTTGTGGCATAATGATGCTAAATGTAGATCATGAATCGTTATCCAGTAAACAGTTGATCTGCATTAAGTTACGTGACAAGGGGGCGTCTTCCAATGGATTGTGGCAAATACAGTTTTAAGTCGTCGAAACTGATCTTACTTATTAAATTCCACCTGGTGACTGTTTTGTAATCATTAACAAAAACCATGATAATTCAAATGAATGTGAGACTCCTTAAACTGTATGTTCATCGCAGTAGGTGTGAGTAGTTTATTAGTTACTCTAGCCATTTGACACCGTTTAGTAACTGTTACATTTCCTCCACATACTGTTACAGTTGCTGCTCAGGCAACAGCCAGTCCCAAGTGTAACGGTTTAAGACGTGGCTTCCACTCTGCTGCCCTGTTACGGTTACATGATGACTCCAAAAGTGACCAGGTCACACCACCCCCTTCCTACCATCAGCACTACCAGGCCCACGGTGCTGTACAGGGTGATTCTGCATCTGCAGTAAACACAGAGGACACACACACACCTGGACAGGATGCCCAGGATTCAGCCACCTCTACCCATGAGGCATCTGCATCAGACACTGCCACAGGACAGGACGACCCACAACCTAACACCAGGTTAGAACCTCAGTGTGTCAGCACTATCACAATATTCTGTTCAGGTGATGATGATTATCCATTGGAAAGAAGCGTGAATTCTCCCAATTCAGTTAGCGCTGTACTGTAAATTGCAGGAAAAAAAGCAAGATTTTGGCACTGGCAAACTGCAATTTAAGTTTAAGTTTATTTAAAGCCCCATATCACTGTTTACAGTCTCAAAGGGCTTTACATGCCCACAGGATTACAACAAACAGAGCAGGGTGGTAACCCCTGACTTGATCCTCATCGCGGGCAAGAAAAAAAGCTCAGTTTGCGATTGCAGAGGCATAAGTGCACAGCTTAGTGCATTGTTATACTGCAGTAAAACTATACCTTAATTCTGTCACCCATTCCAACTGTTCATTTTCAGTTATCAAGACCAGAGTGGAGAGCAAAGTGAAGACTATGAGACTGAGGAGCAGCTCCAGGCTCGTATCCTGACGGCCGCCTTGGAGTTTGTCCCAGAACATGGCTGGTCTGTGGAGGCAATCGCTGCTGGAGCAGAGGTGGGTAGTAGTGTTCTATCTAAGGTCATATTGCGCGATAAAATCGTTTTTGTCAACAAGTTTTTCTCTCATTCTGTCAAACGATTCAGACTCTGGGCCTGTCCTCAGCATCCACTGGGATGTTTTATAACGGAGCAGGAGACTTGGTCCTGCATTTCGTTGGCCAGTGCAATGCTCAGCTCGCTGAGATATTGGCAGAGCAGCACAATCAGGTCCAACTCGGCCAGGCAGAGTGAGTGATCATCTGTGTGCAGACATGTCATCTAATATAACATTAGCAACTCTGTGATGAAATATGTATATATTTATACCACATAACCAATAGATAAATCGTTGTATTAACTTTGTGCCTTATAGCAACATAACTCTCAATTGTTTGTTTCAGGTCAAAGAAAACAGCAGAGTTCCTTAGAGATGCAGTTGAGACCAGGCTGAGGATGTTGATCCCATACATCGACACTTGGCCTCAGGTAATGGGGCTCACTCTTCGTACATATCCACCATCTCACTCAGATTAGTTTATGAGGCTATAGTCATGGACAAATGGATCCTGAAACTTCTGTATGACAGGTCCTGTCATAAGTAGAAATGAAAATCTATTCAAATTGCTCTTATCTGATGACTCATTGGGACCAGACAGCTAAACCTCTCCCCTAAATTTCTGCCTTTCCTCTTAAACCTCTCAGGCCATGAGTATACTGCTTCTTCCCCACAACATCCCAGACAGTCTGAAGCACCTGTCCACGCTGGTAGATGACATCTGGTACTATGCCGGCGACCGGTCCACTGACGTGAGTGGGTCTTCTCGTCCTAATTACCAATCTCAATCCCACCTCTTCCTCTCTCCTTTTCACCATCCTCTCTCCTCTGTCCGACCTGCCTCCACTCAGGTTACTGCTCACATTACCTCACTGGTTCTCCTATCCAAACTAACTCTGTTCTTTCCTCGCCTTGTATCACAGCAATCCGGGTTAGTCAGCCATCTACCCGCACAGCAATCCTCCAATAACACTGTTTGTCTATACTAACTCAATAATAACAAGCTTAAATAATGAGATGCCCCCTAAGGCTTGATTAGATAGAAAAAACAGAAACATTGGATTAGAGCTGAAACCTGATCCCACACAGAGGGTCATTCTTCAGGAAGAGGACTGACCACAGCAGCAGTGAAATAACTTCAATTGCTTTCGGTCCCTACCTCTGCTCTCCATCTAACTTGCCTTTTTTAAGTTATTGATTATTGTTAGAAACTAGTGTTAAACAATTGCTTTATTCTCTGTACCTTTTTGTGGATCTTCTCCTCTGTGACTCTCTCAGTTGAACTGGTATACGCGGCGGGCGGCTCTGACTGGGATCTTTAACACCACAGAGCTGGTGATGGTGCAGGACTCTTCTCCAGACTTTCAGGACACCTGGGCCTTCCTCGACAACCGTATCAAAGACGTGGTCAACATGGCCAGCACAGCAAAACAGGTACTTTAAGCAACTGGGTTTCACTCTGTGTATTCTTTTTTATCTTTGACATTTACAGTCATAAGATTTTAAATTTAGTTTGGGCTCATAATGTCACATGTAGCCAGTCTGTAGCATGCTGTCATTGTATTGTGGGGTTTTGATTTTTGGCATTGTTTTGTAGATGCAGTCGACTGGAGAGGCTGTGGTACAGGGACTTATGGGTGCAGCAGTTACGGTAAGTGCACTCAAGGGTCTGTTTTATATGCTCACTGAGATGGTTGTCCCGGTCTGTTTGCTTTCCATGCGGGAAAACTGATGAAACTTGATTCCAAACAGGAACTTAAGCCAGAATGGACAAATTGTATTATTACTGGCAAGTTTCAGACTTTGCAGTGCAAATACATGTTACAAACACTGCATTATGTGGACAGCTGGATCTGTATTCTGAATAACATCAACATATTTTGGGGAATTCTCTAAATGACTGCATTTTAAACCCACTTCATAGAGGAAAAAAATTTGAGCTTCATCAGCTGTAGGACCTGAATTCCCTATTATATACAGTTTCTTGTTGTTTCGTAACTCAAGGCAGTTCCAACATCCATTTTTATTTCAGCTGTGTACAAGCACTTGCCACACTGTTACCATAATCATCACCTAACTTGTCATTCTTATGTTAAACTTAGTCATGAGCTTGACAGAGTAAATAGTAGTTGTTTTCTCTCTGATGTAAGTAGGGATTTCATATGGACAGAGAGCATACTTATGTTGGTCCTGACCAAGATTTAGCTAAACAGTCATGACCTCTGGCTGGAGTGACAGTCATGTTGATTGACAGCAGGCCTGCTCTGACATCACTAGAAGTCATTATAGTGGTTTTACCAAGAAGAAAAACTGTATTTGTTGCAACTTGAAACCATGGTCTGAGGAGCTGCAGGTGCAGTCCTAAAGAAGCATACAGCAAACGCTCTCACAAACTGCCACAAACCTTCCTGATCGATGTGAAATGAGTTGTAATAATCTCTGTAAAATGCTTTTGTGGAGTACAATATGACTTCACTTTCATCTCTCTCTCTCTCTCTCTCTCTCGTAAAGCTGAAGAACCTCACAGGCCTGAACCAGAGACGATGAGTCCCAACGGTCTTCATCCCTTTGTCTTCATTTCTCTCTTTATGATTGTGTCTGTCACACAGCATGTACTGTATGTTTGATTCTCCAGTGAACAGCTCCCACATGCTCATCATTACAGCCATATTACTCTCAAATGCAGTTCTAAAGCAGGACTTGATATAATTTTGTTTTTGTTTATACCCCTCAGTCAATATGAAGGGTTCAGTGTGCCATAACCATCTGCTATGTCCATTTCCAGTTTGATTCAGAAGGGAACTTTGGTTTCATCCATGTCTAACCATTTTGTTTTGCCCTGTTTTATTCCCCTCTTTTGTTTTAAGGGCTAAGAAAATAAATGTGTTGCATTTCATTAGATGGGATGTCTGGCTCATATGGGAGATGTTCAGTAAAGAAGCTGTATTCCAGTGAATTTGTGTCTCTGTTTTTTGTTTGTTTGTTTTTTTGTGAACTAAGCGTTTGAGGCTGTCATTCAGATGACATGATGAGAAAGTGTTATCAGTTTCTGCAACCAAGGATTGTGAACCATCAACTTTTATCCAAGAAGATAATCAATAGACCATTTTATTTACATGCACACATTTTTGCTTACCGCTTGTATACAAATTGCCCTTTATACAAGATTCCATTTCATCATTTTATTTATTTATTTATTTATTTTTAACCACAGCCCTTTTTGTTGTTTTTAAAGCCTTGGGACACAAAGAGTTACTTTTTTTGTTCCAAATTTCACATGTTTTGTCACATAAATTATCGGTCTTCTTATCAGGAGTTAAACATTTTGGCAAACTAACAGAATCAACCTAGTGAACTCCTGTAAGAGAACAAGTCCCACTCCCTTGTCTTAACCACATAGACTCACACACACACATACACCCTCTCAATAATAACCTGTACACAGACTTAGAAAATCACTCACCTCACTATATTATACAGTGGGAATGGCGTGAATCTGAGAACTACATCCAAACTCATACTACACTTCATTAATTCTCACACAACCTATAGTGAATCCCTTGTCTAGGATGGGAAAAATGTGAATTTAGCAATAAAGAGTCATCCACTTATGCTGTACATTTTAGGACATGTTAAGCAACCAGTCCATATCATATCAGTTATCTCACCAACCATACTTCAAGTATCGTACAACCTCTCTATACTAAAGTCTCAAAACTCACCACATGAATTTGCCTGTCACCCATATTGAATTCTCATTAAACATTCCTAGTCATTTCAGTCACTTATGGGTGAGATGTGGAATGTGCGTAAATGCAATGCAAATCTAATATATGTCAAGAAAATTCTAGTTTTACTAAGTGGATGTTAAGTCAATGTAAACATTCTAATCATTATAAATCAATGTAACTTAATGTAGCCTATTTCAGTGATTTGTCATTGCTCAATTTCACAACAAAAACAAATCCACCAATTTACCACCGCTTACAAGCAGAGCTGTCACATCAAGGGAAAACCTAAATAAACTCAAATTAACTATTTACAAATATTGAAATACGGTCTTGAAATTTACATAATACGAACTACGAAAAACTTTTATTTTGATATTAAGTTGTCTGCTGACGCCGGAAGAAAACCTTTGCAGTAAACCGGTCGTAAAAATTACAGGAAAGAACTGGACCAATGAGAAATAACGTGATTGTTATTCTTTTAGGTTAGCACTTGTACCGCCAATGTTGTGGCAAACTACAAAATTAGGCGATATTTAACTTAAGCGATTCTTAACCAAATTCTGCTAAGGTTCAGTTTTCACCATGCCGTATGCTAACCAGCCGACAGTGAAGATCACTGAGCTGACAGATGAAAATGTTAAATTTGTCATCGAAAACACCGACTTGGCGTAAGTCTATAGCAAGTGAAATAACGTTAATCCATGGATCCACATGGCTCGTTCTTATAGTTAAATAAGTCAGCCAATAGATGTCTTATGTGTTACGAAATGCAACAAGTAGTCACTTTTTAATAAGAATGCTGCATTCATTCAGCATTTACAAACTCATACCTTTGGTTTCTCAGGGTTGCGAATTCTCTCCGGCGGGTGTTCATGTCAGAGGTCCCAACGATAGGTAAGGTCCCTTTACATAGTAGTGTAAAGTCTTTAAAAATGTTTCGGCTCTAAGTAACATACTGTAAGTAAGTGGGCATTTTTGCAACATGGTACAGAACCCTTAGAGTATATCTTGAAACATCTCCGATATCATGAAGTTATGTAGAACGCACAACTTCTATCATTTTTATTCGATTCGAAGGAAGTACGTTTTAGGGCACTGGCGAATGTTGAATGTTGTTAAACACACATGTTTACAAAATGGTTATGGTTTATGTCCTGTTCCCAGCAATTGACTGGATTCAGATTGATGCGAATTCCTCAGTTCTACACGACGAATTTGTCGCGCACAGAGTGGGTGTGTACCTGTTCAGTCCTTGATATCTAATTACTTGACACATCTTTAAACACATCAATACTTAGATGTCTTTGTGCCCTCCATAATTATATAGTTATTACTTCCTTTTCAGGGCTCATACCCCTCACCAGTGATGACATTGTTGACAAGATGCAGTATTCCAGAGTAAGTTCTTTAGTTTATTTCGTGGTCTGTTTTCATTTATGGTCTTTATTCATGATTTAGTGCATTAGAGAAATAATTGTGTGCAAATTAGGTGATGAATAATAAAAGTAACTTAGATACATAGTCAGAGTTAAGCTTTTTAAGCACCAAAGTCTTATGTCTGAGTTGAGTCACTTAATCCTTCCCACCCTTATGTGGTTGCATCTCCACAAAGGACTGCACTTGCGATGATTTCTGCCCAGAATGTTCTGTTGAATTGACCTTGGATGTGCGATGTACAGAAGACCAGACACGTCACGTGACCTCACGAGATCTTCTCTCAAACAATCCCAGAGTCATTCCTGTGAGTATGTTATTTAAACAGATTTTTGGATTGTATGTGTGGTTTACTGGGGTTTTTGTTTGTGTGTGATGAACACTTTTGGTCAGTATGTATATCAGTGTGCCCAACAAGGTGCGACACTTTTCACTTTAATGACTTTAATGTCACAGCATTGATTGACACATCCTTCTGAAGAAAATTACATCTTCTGGTTCCCCCTTTGACCAAGTGTTCATAAGGGCATAGTAAATACTGAAACTGTAAATACTTTTGTATCATGTTCTTCAGGTGACCTCCAGGAGTCGGGACAATGATCCTAATGACTATGTTGAACAAGATGGTAAATTAAATTCCCTTAATCTCTCATATGAAAACATTTTCTCTCATTTTTACCCTCTGTAATGTGTCAGTGATTTACTACTTTAATGAAAGACCCATTTCATTAGCTGTTATGATTATTAGCTATGAATAAATAGTTTACACAGCTTTAGGTAAATGCAGGATGTCCACATTGCCTGCTCTGGTTAGACAAAAAGAAGCTGCTCAGTTCCACTCCCTAGTGAACCTCTTTGTTTTTGTGGATACTAATCTGTAAATTGTCTTTTTATCTTTTCCTTTCCACAGATATCTTGTTAGTGAAGCTTCGTAAAGGCCAGGAGCTGCGTCTCAGAGCATTTGCCAAGAAGGGCTTTGGCAAGGAGCACGCCAAGTGGAATCCTACAGCAGGGGTGGCCTTTGAGTATGACCCAGACAATGCCCTGAGACATACAGTGTACCCCCGTCCTGAAGAATGGTTTGTCCTGTTTTTTATGCTGTTCTTTGAGATCTCAGTTGCCAACTAGAAGTACACAGGCTGAATGTAGTTTTATATCGGATCAAACATTGGTTTGAAATGGTTAGTGGAAAATATATCAAACTGAAACAGGATTTTTTGTGTAATTTTCTTTAGAGAAAAACAAATTACAGAAGGATTTTGGATTAATGGTTCAAAGCTCTGGAACGATTAGAACTACCGTTACATGGCATCCCATGAACATAACACACCTCAGGAAAAACACAGAGCTTCTACAGATGGTAATTTTTTACTGGTCTCTCCTTTTCTTTGTCAGGCCAAAGAGTGAATACTCAGAGATTGAGGAGGATGAAGTACAAGCTCCATATGATCCTAATGGTAAACCAGAGAGGTGAGACCAGTGCTGTATTATTACTGCCTTATTGGTCAGTAGCTTTGGGTTACATGTGAGTCTGTGATGTCACCTCAATCCATGTCTTACCCTTCTCACTTCAGTTATGTTTTCACTAGAGGGATACTCAGTGTTCCTATGCATGGTATGGGCAAAAAAAGAGGTAGTTTGTGCAGAAAGATGAACAGACATGTTGTAATGTAATCAAGCAGCTTGGTTTTTCTAACTTGTGTTTAATAATTGCAGATTTTATTACAATGTGGAGTCCTGCGGTTCACTGCGGCCAGAGAACATTGTCATGTCTGCACTTGCTGTGCTGAAGAAGAAACTCAGTGACCTTCAGACCCAGCTGAGCCATGAGATCCAGAGTGATGTTCTCACCATTAACTGAACTTCACCTATTACCCAGTCCCACCTTGTCTGTAGGGAGGCATGGATCAGCTTAGGTTGTAGCCTTGTACACAATGAAATGGTGAACAGTGTAGAGACTGGGTTTTTTGTTTTTGGTTTGTTTTTTTGCAGCAGGATATTTTATGTGCAGAAAAAGTCACGTTATGTTTTGTTTGTTTTTTCACTCAATAAACCTTGTTTGTTCTCATGAAACTGACTATCGTGTCATGTGGAATGGTGTCTTAGCAATGAACAGTACAATAAAAGTGTTAAAGTGTGTCCAGCAACAGCGCATGTTCTGCAGGCAATCTGCCGTCAAACTGGATTTATAACTGATGCAAGAGTTTGCAATCAGACGACCAATTTGAAGTGCGAGGCTTCTTTGACCTTCCTCACATTTTTCAGAAAAAGTTAGAGGTTGACTGGAGGCAAGTTTTGATTGTATTTGCAGTGGTATACCCGGAAATTATTAAACAATTTGAGTTGGTCTTTACCCACATATTTTATGATAATTTCGCTGCCCCGTTCACTCTGGGAGCACTGAAGTATGAAGTATGTCAGCATGACGGTATCCGTTATACCAGAAGACTCGCGTGACTGAAATTGATTTTTTTCCTTTTAAAGTCGTACCCACCATCTGAATGGGACTTGACATTTCCAGAGCATCACCCTCGCGCACGCATCGCTGCCCTTAAACGATGCATTGGCGGATAAATGTTAGTAAGTGCGTTGCCTACATATAAACGATATCGAAGCGTAAAACGTCACCGAATTCTACTTTTTCCGTCTATCAGCACATAGATGACTTGGGACTCGGTTTGAATAGTTTATCCGATGGCCTAGATGTTGCGATGGTTGCAGAAATGTGACCGTTTTGGAGCCTTCGCAGGACGAAAAGAATATTTTTGGAAACAGCATAGCTAATTCAGACGGTGGGTGGGCAGAGTGCACATCTGATGCCATGAGCGAAAGCGCGTTGCACGACATCGCGTGCTGTGCATAAATTATAAGCTTTCTCGTGAATCTTAAGACGTAATGCCCTGTGTCTTATTTGAGCAAATCCTGTATCCCATCACTGGTTAAAGGGTGTCAAAACTGTTCGTTCAGTTTGAATCAGCCTAATAACAGTGAATGACGCTTATCTAGTGCAATAAAACTGCACTCAGCGCCTAAGGACAATGAGCATATAGTGCAAATTAGTTCTGGGAACAACCCATGTTCACTTTAATGTATAAACCATATAAGGGTTTTTCAGATGTACCGCAACGCCATAATAACTGTAGATATAGTTATCAATGAAAATTAATTTTCAACAACATACAACTATGATGTGTTCCGTGTTCTTTAGAGTTATAGGTAACGTTGGAGACCGAGATGTCAACTGCAGCTCCCAGACAATATGTGCGGTCGTCGTCCCAAGTAGAAGATGCTTCTTCTTCCTGCTCCCATGCGCCTTTTGAAGACTTCGATATGTTTTGGTACACCTTGAGTTCTCTCCACCTCAAATATATACATTCTCCAGTTGAATACATACCAAAGTTCACCCCACCTCAAATATATACATTCTCCAGTTGAATACATACCAAAGATACTAACTTGTTGCTGTTACAGCTGCCACACCGTTCAAGACTCGTTACTAAGCTCCAGTAGTTGCTTCACAGACTACAGAGGAATCCTGAACTGGATCATTATACTGCTGGTCAGTGTCGGTCTCCTTGTCTGACAGTGAAACTCTTAATTAACCGTGCTGCTGGAAATGATACTCATGTTGCTGTTTTATAGGTCCTGACCCACGCTCACTTGTTTTTGGAGAACTTCATACAGTGAGTAGATGTTTACAAATCACGTGTGAAAATCAAAATCATCCCGTGGTTCTTCAGAATGTCACTGTCTTTTCTCTCCCAGGCACGGTGTTCTGGTTGATCTATGGAAGGTTCTGGAACATTTGAAAGAAGAAAATTACAGCTGGCCCTCCATTCACATGATCATGGGTGAGATTCCTGTAGTCTGTGAGGACTCTTAAAGTCTTACAGTTTAATAAAACGTTGATTTGATGAAGCTACAATATTAATCTTTTCTACCTTTCCCCACGGCAGCTGCTAATATATTTGCAGTAGGAGCTCTGGTTGTAGAGAAATGGCTGGACAAGGTGAGGCATACAGAGCGTAGTGGTGTAATTTCTCATTATTTTAGACATGACTGCTCAATGAGGAAAGTGACGCTGTACTTGTGTGATTGACAACAATGTTGATTGCATTAAAGGGGAAACTTTCTTTAAGTGCTGGACACTGTTTACACCTGCTGAACTTGGGTCTGCTGACACTGTTTCCAGCTGTGGTAATCCTACATGGTAAAACCTTCATATCAGCAGGTAAAATCCTCTGTTCCACAAATGAACACAGTCAGATATATATTTTATACATTTAATCATGTTCAAAATGAAGTTTAAAGAATTTGACTTAAGTATCTAACTACACATCCAAAACCATTTGAATGACAGTAGCAGGCAGGTCATTTTACACACTTGTTTGACATACAATTCAGCTGTTTAGTAAGTGTGGAACAGAATAAAATAAGCATGAACATTTTTCTTAACAAATTTGACTTCTGTCCTCAAAATGTTGAGAAGTCAGAGCTGTGTGCATGTTTTGAATCCACATTTAATAGCCTTATATGGTTTTTAATTTTTTGCTTACTCTTGCATGGTATTTCCCAACAATGAAATCACTGAATTCCTATGGTGTTGAAAATAGTTTAAAAATTGACCTGTATCCGTACAAAAAAGCATGTCTAACAATACAAGCAAATCTAAAAGGATGCCAAATATGCATCATTTTCACCTTTTCACTCCAATATAGCCTGTGGCTTCTGGCCAGTTCCCTTCTATTTACATAATCTCCTTATAGCACTGATATAATAGATTATCCCAGGTAATATGAAGGAGCACTGCTGTGTTTTTAAGATGTATTCATCTGGACTTGTTGGACTTTGCTTCTCCATTCATTCCCAATAAATTTTGAATCCCTTTAAGTTGTTCTATGGTAATTTTCCACCACTTCCATATTTGGAATGGTTACAGACTCCAGAATCAAATCAAATGTACTGCCTGTAAACTATGGTTTGACATAATTTCGCTCTGAAGTGACCTTTGACCTCATGTCAAAGATAAGATAAGACAAGATCAGATCAGTGATAGTTGTTTGATCAGGGGGAGCTCTCGTCTCACTCTTTACCTACACCATCCTGGGACTCAAGCTTTACTCTTACCAGGAGGTCAACAGTTGGTACCGCCAAGAACAAGCCACAAACTCAGGTGAGTTGGCCATCCACATGTTTGTATTTATCCTCTTACTGGTCTCTGGAATTTGGTGGAGATTTTCTTGCTTCTGAAGTAAACTGTTGCTGTTTGTGTATCCTAGGGGAAACAAGATGCTTCATGCAGAGTGAGAAAGATGTTATCCATCATACATTTAAAGGCAGGATCCACAACACAAATTGATTTGTAAAATTTTTCTTTACTTACTACATGGGCAGAGATTGACAAACTGCAGTATGCAGATTAATAAATGAGTTATACTCTTGTGTTCCTCTCAGACCTTTACTACTTCATGCTGGCTCCCACATTGTGTTATCAGAGGGATTTTCCTCATACACACAGGGTCCGCATCAACTTGTTGCTGCACAGACTGTTAGAAATGGTAAGACATGACCTCAGATACGGTGTGTTATGTGACTTCGACATCCCAAAGTGTCAGTGAGTGTTTTCTGTGTTAATTATGTACTATGTTAATGTTTTCTATGTAAAATAAAGGCTTGCTTCAACACTGGCTGCAATATTGAAAAACTTTACATCATTTCTAATGCAGTGTTTCATGTTTTTGTCTTTATTTTTTGGGTTTTTGAAGCAGTTTGTGGGTAAAAATGTTAAGTGTAATAATATTTCCATAAGAGGTTTAGTTTAATTTCATAAGACTTTAATATTAGTTCTTCATCTCGCAACAGGTAATGCTCGGACAGCTCATGATTGGAATTATACAACAGGTAAGACACCTTTAAAATAGTGCCTTTGCATTTGCAGTACCCTATACATACATATATGTATGCACACACACATTTTTTTTTCCTTAATTTTAGTTTTGTTCAGTATTTTGGTCAGTGGTGTATTGCGCGTACTTTGCCATGTAAACAGACTGATGTAATGTATATGAATGTGATCATATTCAGTTTGATTTCATAAGGAGTATTATAATATTGGTCGGTGTCTGTCTTTTGTCAGTGGATTGAGCCCATTTTCCAGAAATCAGAGAACCTCTTTTATGTGAGTTACTTTATGTTTGTTCGAAATGCCTCACAGAAAATGAATATTCTCTGTCTGGTAGCATAACAGCTATCTATTTCTCTGTATCTCTGTGTCTCTCTCCCTCTGTTTCTCTCTCTCTCTCTTTCATTCGTTCTTTCTCTCTATCTCCTTTCATCTTTATGTCTAACCGATTTTTCTGTCTCTTCTCATCTTTTCCAAAGAACATGGACATCAGCACCAGGATTGAGCACCTGGTGGAGCTGGTGGTGAGTGGGAGAAATGTTTGTGGTTAGAGCAAGGCTGTCATGTCAGTGTCCTTTACAAAAAACAGGGGGACCCCAGCTCTCCAAAACTGGCTCTCCAAAAGGGAACCCAAAGCTTTAACTTTCGGCTCCCTTTTCATCAATAAGAATCTGTAACGAGTAAAAAAAAAAAAAAGTCTTCTAGCATTTGCAATGGAAAGAAGATTGAAATACTGATGTCTATGATCAATGAGTTAGACAGCACTTTGGTTCAGTTCTGTCCATATTTCATTGAGAATGGAGACCCTTGAGTTTTGTGGAAGGATTGTTGTTTTCTTTTGGGGTTTGATAATGGTCTGCTCTCCCTTACAGACTCCTACACACTTCTTCTGTCTGATTCTATTCTTCTTGTTCTTACACTCTTACTTAAACTTCCTCGCTGAGCTTCTGCGCTTTGGGGATCGCCAGTTTTACACAGACTGGTGGTGAGTCATACCACTCCAACCAGGAAAAAGATCCAGATCTGTGAGCATTGTAATGTGATTTAGTCAGTTCCTTTGGTTCAGCCACTTTGTCTCTCTCTCTCTCTCTCTCTCTCTCTCTCTCTCTCTCTCATTCCGTTTCCAGGAATGCCCAAACCTTAAGCTGTTTTTGGAGAAGCTGGAATGTTCCTTTTCATAAGTGGACCCAAAGGTAGCACTTCAGCATAAAGCATCTCTTATTAATTCTTATCTTAAATTCTTCTCTTAAAAAACCAGTGAGACTACTCCTGGGCTCTCTCATTTTCTATTGTTCTGCCCGTCTTTTTGTGTCTTCCCCCACTCTTTGTTTCTGTCTCAAACTCACACAGACACCTCTGTATACCACTTTGTAGAAGAAACATCCCTCAGCAACAGGTTGAGATACTGGTTTTCATATTATCGGCTGCTCTCTTTGAGGTGAAGGTCTATCTTTGATTTATTTGATTTAAGTACATGGGTGGGCAGGAGTGTAACCATGAAGATAAATCCATGAGTTGTTGCAGCAAATTGATCTTAAGGTTCTTTGTGCCTTTTTACAGTATCATATTGCTCTTCCATTACATACTTGGCATTTTTGGATCTTCTTCTCCATGGTCTTTGAGGTTAGCCTCCAGCTTTAAATCATAAAACATAATTGTTCACAGTGAGATATTTTTCTCTATGTGTATTGTTTGGATTCTAGGGTTGGCGTATATAACTTGTATACTTGTGTGTTGATCTAGCTCCTTTTAGTTTGTCTTATAATGTTGTTACATCTTATTCAACTTCTTTATTACCTCTCGTCCCAGCTCCTTGTGGCGTTTTTCCTGGGAGGCTACTTCAAGGGGAACTATGGCAACGGGCTGGTTTGGCTCTGCTTGTTGCTAGGACCTCCTTTGGCTGTGATGACCTATTGCCATGATTACTACATCAGTTATCATCCATCTTCATCTGGAGTCAGTCCCCACACTGAGACATGCTAGTACTCATGATAGCCATTAGATGAAATTATTATTTCTCTGAATACAGACTGTTTACATTTATGCTCTGTATTTGTTCCCAAATCCCACTTATTCAGAAAATTAGTATAATGAGTTATTCAAAAAAAGCAGATAGAGCTAGATCATCATCAACCTCCC
Organism: Chanos chanos; assembly: GCF_902362185.1. Taxonomy (NCBI): domain Eukaryota; kingdom Metazoa; phylum Chordata; class Actinopteri; order Gonorynchiformes; family Chanidae; genus Chanos; species Chanos chanos. The sequence continues at coordinate 36,610,522 of NC_044495.1, read as the reverse complement.
ACACCACCAGCTCACACAAGCTAAAAACATTAACAAGTGTCTAGGTAGCTGTTGGTGATGAAACCACAAGGGACTGTCACTTGTTTACAATGAACTGTAATGGAAAATATTTTTCAAAAAATGTGTGACAGCACTTTATATGAGCTCCAGTTAGCTATAGCAAGCATATTACCTCTTGTGCATATTTAGTGTCATTTCATCTCATGCCATGATTTTTTCCATTATATAAACACACAAAACTCAATCCTTTTTATGGGGCATTGTTTTTAATATTAAAAAAAATGTATTTCATGTAAAAAATACTTAAGTGAGACATTGCAACTGGATGTCTTGAGCTACTATTAATACAAATTTAAGGATTTTTGACACCAGATCCACATGTCTGTGAGAATGTTTTGGAGTCACTAATTTGTCATACCTGTGTCAAAATTTGACTATTATGAAAAGTTTCAAATCTATTTAAGCTCCTCATATAGTTATTAAGGCAGCTATTTTCAAACCATACCATAATTTTTCTATTTTGGGATAGAGTCTACCCAGCTCTCTAAAGAACATTTTACCTTTCAGTGTCAGTCAAGCCTAGCTTTGGTTATGTGCTTGAAATGATTGTTGTCCTCATAGGAGAGCTTCCATTATGACTTCAGCTCTCTTGCAGAGGCGAGCAAGTTTGCAGAGTTTTAAGTTCAGTTAATTTTACTGTGCGTACTGATGGATGTCATGGTTCCTGCTGATGAAAGTTATCCTTATGAAGCTCAGCATGCCGTACTACCGATATATCAGATATGTTTTCAAGATGTTTTTGAACTATTGTGGTAGGATTTGTTGATACAGATAGTGTTGTAAGAATTTTATTTGAACAATTTGATGGGGGTTTAAGACTTTCTGTAGGCATAAGTCCTGACGTGGTCTGCCGTTTTGTTTTTTTTATGCTTTTTTTTATGACGGAAGGTTACAAGCGTTGGGTTTGTGTTCACGGGTGAGCTGCTATTACCATTCAAAACAACCGAAAAAAGGCTTTACATTTACTCTGATAATATTTTCCTGTGCCACAGTTGGTGTCATACCAGAGTGAATCAGAGACATCAGGCAGACAGACTCGCTTATTCGTTGTTTATTCACTGTGGTATTATGATTCAAATCCAACAGTTTCCTATTACTCACAACATTTTCCTTTCCCACTACCACTGGACGAGACATTTGGGACCTTAATGTAAGCTGCAGTACACTTTTACTAACCTAAAATTCTCTTTTTGGATATGTATTAGATGGTATAAATGCATCGTCTATCATTATTCACAATAACTTACCTGGATATTGAACTAAATTTTTAATTGTACTTGACGATAAAACATGACTATTTAATGTCTTTCTCGATTATTACATCTTTTAGATCATCAATAATACTGCCGCGACCGTATTCGCACTTACAGTAGTTAGCTTGGTAAACACATACTGCGTCACCTGATGTTGGTTAACTTATTTTAATTATCTGGGTAATTAAATGTCGAGTAAAAACGAGGAAAATTATAATTTTATAAACACAATTCTGTCAGTTCTGCCTCTGAATGCGCCATAGTGCGTAGCGTTCTGTATCATGTGATCCACAATTCTTTGCGATCGTTCCTCGTTGTCACGTGTTACTGACATCGAGGCGGAAATGAAAGTTAACTAGAGATAGCTTTTACCAGAAGATCACGGCAAAGCAAAGGTATGAATAAACCGTTTGTCTCCTCTGTCATTAAGATGTGCGGATAATAGACTGCAAATTACGTAAAGTGTCACATGGCATATTATCCAGGGACATTTGGGAGGTGACATGTCTTTGAGAATACCTTAAATAAAGCATTTCTAGCTAATCTCAGTAGGCTAATAATATTCTGCTAGGTTAGCTAGCTAGGTAGCTTCCGTGTTTGTTGTCCTCTCTATGGGCATTTAACCTGGGCACACACAGCGGCTCTTTGGTTACATTGTATAGGGTGTGCTTAAAGGCTCTTTGATTAGCTTGCAACATTTGGGTGGTACGCTAACTGTAATTAATAACTTCTATGACAGCTGCTACCTTTGTCTCTTTTATTAGCAAACGTTCGCCCGATTGCTAACATTAAGCCTACGATTTGTATCGGAGGTATCTTCTGCATATGTCTCCTTTATTTGTTTTTATGAGTGGATCAGTTATGTTGGATATACTGTGCAACACCCGCTAATGGAACTATGTATATAGTAGCATTACTGCATCAAAGCTATTCGGATTCTTAAACACATTAGTAAATGTTTAGGATTTCATTTGAAACCTAAAATATTGTGCTTTAGTACACTGCAACTAACTTATCTTGAAAACATTACAGTAAACGTGTTATACATTTGTGTCGCTGGCCCCACCTGGAAGCAATTAGAGCACTGAAGGCTGCATCACTTTAACCAACGGATTAAATCAGTGTATTATGAAAAGCCACTAAAATGACTCTTGTAAACCAAAGGCATTCTTTGTTCTTTGAAGTAAGAGAATATGCGTAAAACTCGCCATGCAGTTGGAGCCACGGGGAGTGAGGCAATGTTCCGGGCGACATAAATTTTCAACGGTTTTCAGAGGAACTGAGATCTTCTACAGAAGCTGTTATGATTCAGTTAATAAACAGCATAACCCTGCTACAGTAGTTTTCTTTTCTCAGTTTGAACTCTGCTCAGTTGAGCTGTTTGAGATCAACAAAAGCGAAAGGGTAATGAAAGGTTGTAAAATGTTTTCTGCTGTATGAGTCTTCACAGTTGTGTGTGTGTATGTGTGTTTGTTTGTTTGTTTGTTTGTTTCAGGCTGTGATGTCATGGCAGCTGCCAGTGTGACCAGACCTGGCAGTGTCCAGACCACAGAGAAATCTCAGTTAACCTTGAAAGGTAGAGATAATCATCATCACCTTCACTCTCCTCCATCGTCCCTCCCTCCTCCCCCCACCCACCTCTTTCCAGCCCGTTCTTTCTACCTCACCCTTTCTCTTCCTCATCACAGTGTTTGAAATGATTTGCCATTGTCTCATCTCAGTTCTTAAAATGATAACTGTCTCACTCTGCTGTCCGCAGTTTTTGTGGTATTCTAGCCTTTGTTTTTGCATGTTGTCCTTGTGTCAGCTAGAGGGCGATGTTTGCTTTGAATTTGCCTATCAACTGTATCTGTTGAGGATGGGAAACAAAACATCTGGCTGCAGTCCAATGGAAAGTCCCAGTATTATGTTGTCTAATAAGACTTTTTGCTTTAAGTGGGCGTATTTGACCTAGTTAACAGATGGATGCTAAGCTTAACAGGTTAACAAGCCAGCTAACTCTACTGATTCATTTTTTTCCAGTATGTTTAGTGTTTAGCAAAATAGAATAAACAGGAGATATGTTTCAGCCAGAAACATTAGTTGTGTAAATAATGGGGCATTGTTTTCTCGTCCTGTAGTCCTCTGTGTTAGAACATATTAGCGACTCACTATTTCTGCTTGTGGCTGCTGTCAGGTTTCTTACTGTTGAGGTAACCTCTGTGGTGTGTTGACTTTTCTTTTTTTTTTTTTTTTAATTCATTCTGTTGTGTTTTATCATTTTCCTCAGTGGTGTCAGCGAAGCCCCAGTCACCCAAGTTACCCAACCGCCATGCTCGTCTCAGTTCCTTTGTGGAGGTCACTGCAGATGGCCTCACCAGCGAGACCAAGAAAACGGGCAAACGCACTGGGCACCTCGAGCTCCAGTGGAACGAGGACCTCACTCTGTGAGCTTCCCTCAACTCGCTAACCCCTCTCTTCCTGTTGTTTTCAGTTTGTTTGTTAACGGGTCAATTTTAATCACCGCATGACTGATTTACTACGGGTTGTTTTGTGTCAGTTTTCTGTGCTGATTAATATAGTTAAAAAACCTTTTTATAATGTACTTCTGAGAGACTTCGTCTGTAGCTTGCATTTGCACAAGAGAGAATTTCAGAGCGATTCCGCGGGCCACAGGGAACAAATGGGACAGATTCCTTTTGGGGGGAGCGAAAAAAGAAACCCACTCATTTAGTCTTTAGGAACAATTACAAACAGGCCCAGTATATGTTCACTGCTGTCTTACTCTTGAGCAAGACAGCTAACCCCAAGGTCACTCCAGATGTGTGTGTGAGTGTGTGTGTGTGTATGTGTGTGACCTCTGACGTAGATAGTAATTAATATAAGTCACTCTAAAGAAGAGCTTTAGCTAAATCAACATAATTGTAATATGTTTGTGGTTTGTACGACTTGAGTCTGAAGGATTACGCGTTTAGCGCGCGCTTTATTCAGCACTGTTAACGTTGTTATAACAGGAACGTGACACCCCAGAGTCGGCTTGACCTGAAACTGTGGAGTTGCCATACTCTGAGGAAAGAGCTGCTGGGGAGCGCTACCATCGACCTGCTGGACACGCTGCGTACCCACGATGGAAAGAGTAAGAGTGCTCGCAGACGACAGACTTGTTGTGCCACATTAATGGTTAAAGTCAACCAGAAAGCTTCTCTCTTCCCGTGAAAACCACTATGCTTAGTCAAAGAGTCTCAGCTTCAGAAACCATGTACATAATCATGACTCATATCTTTTGGGGGGGGGTTAGCGGAACACAAAAAAAAAAAAAACGGTTCTGCATAAACGCGGATAGATATTTTGGACTCATGCCGGAAAGTTCCAGTAGCCCAGTTAATGAGAGTTTTGGGTTGCCTGCCTGTAATGTGAGAGATAATTTTACTCCTAGAATTACTTGGCGGTTTCATAGCGGTAAGATCATGTATCGCTCTCGCTTCACTCCTCTATATTAATATCGCTTTTCTTTTTTATACTCTCTCTTTATTTTCTCTCTCTTTTGCTCTTTCTCTGTGCTGTGTTTTGTTTCTCTCTCTCTCTCTCTCTCTCTCTCGCTCTCTCCCTCCCCCTCTAGTGGAGAATCTGCCGCTCAGTCTGGTCCTGCAGACAGAGAACAAAGGCTCAGTTGTAGCAGGAGGAGAACTGAACGTCTGTCTGGATGGCCTGGTTGTTGATCTGGGATCCTTGCCCAATAGCAGTACAGCAACAGACAGTGAGTCCCGCCTTGCTATGCATGAACACACACACACACATACACACGCACTCTTGGCAAGACACAAACTTGTCAGAAACTTATGTACAGACACAATCACTCACAATGTATTTGTGTGACTTCCATGAACAAATTCATTGGATCGGGCTTCGGCGAAAATTCACATAAACCAACACCATTCATCTTCAAATTCATCTTACAGGACTCTACTGTTATCTGTGAGAGCTTTTTGGGGCTGTCTACAGTATGTTTGTGCCTCTCAACTCCACCTAAAATAAGTGTAGGGAGGGGTGGTGTGATGTGGTGACGGGGGTGGGGGGAGAGAGGATGGAAAAAGCCGGAGTTTTTCTACTCTGTGGTCGGGCAGAGAGGAGGGCCCCGTGCCACGGGCTGGCAAGAACAGCATGCTGGGATGTGTGTGTGTGTGTGTGTGTGTGCGTATAGGTTGTGACATAAGATAGCGGTCAGAGATTTTAACCAAACTGCGCATTTATTGCCGTGAACAAGCCTCAAAAGTTAAAACCAGAAGTCCTGTGCGTTTTTATTTTTAAATACTGAAAAAAGGAGTTCGTTTTGGTTGATAAGACACATATTGGTTGGCCTCAGAGGAGAGAGCTGAGCTCCTCCAAATATTATTTTAATGAGTGGATAGTTCAAAAGGCTAGTGATAGGATTTTATGGGGAGAGAGACCAAGAGAGAATGACAGCAATATATGAGACTGTCAGACGAAGGTTAACATGTTACGTGTTGCGTTAGTTTTCTGTATGTTCTTTCAGTTCGTTAAGTCTCTCAAAGTTATTACAACACAGGAAGGGGAGTTACAAACTAAAAAAAAAAACACAAAACGAAAAAAACTGAAGATCAACCGAAGATTCGTTGCAGACCTTTGGATTGAAAACAAGCTCGTATAGACTCAAAGCATGCTCGTTTGTGACCAATTTGTTTGAATTGCCTCATTATCTGTGCTCCAGGAAAGCCAAGCGCAATTTGTAAATTAACAAACGAATTCAATTAGTCGTGTAGGCCTGGTTTCTCATTTAACTTTTTTTCTCTTTTTTTTTTTGGGTTGTCAGTGTAGATCTCACATGCTATCTCTGAGGCAATGTTTGTGTCTGTTTTCCATATGGTCAAACAACATTATTGTCAGTGTGGATTTTATTGATTATATCATGAAATCCCATCCAGATATTTGGTATCATTTATATAGAAAATTACTTTTTGCCAGAAAAGTAAATTAAAACCATGATGATTTGAGTTCATTGCAGAATGTCTCACTTCTTTACATACAGAGATACATTTTTCTAAACTTTTCCTTTTTGTTGCTTGAGTATTATTTGACACTGAAGCCACTTCTTAGCATGGCTGTCAGTGTGTAGGTTAGTCTCTGATTGATTAAAGGGGAAACAAAAGCTTCCAAGTTCGTATTTGACTTCTGTGTACCATAGACCACCTTTACTAATTCACGCTTTCTGCTTTCATTCACTGAGGGTCGGCAGTGACCGACTGATTAATTGCAGACTGCGTTTGATAGCATGTGTAAATGTCTCTCCTCATGGTTGGTCACTCGTGTGTGTGCGTGCGCGCGCGCCAGTGCACAGATGCACGAAGACTAATATTGTTTTATGAATGATGAATAGTCCTCTTCACACTTCTTGTTCAATTTAACCTTGCTTTTTTCCTTTCTTTACCCACTGTCTCACCCATATGCGTGCGTGCACACACACACACACACACACACACACACTCACAAGCGCAACCATCCTTACATGATCTGGAGTGCTTATGTGTAATTGGTTTCAAACAATTGGCCCCTGTGATCAGACTTTGCTGGGGGAGGGGGAGAGGGAAGGTCTCTTACTCTGGTGGTGGGGGTCTGAGATGGGGGTGTGGGGTGTGTGTGTGTGCGGAGGGCGGTGTTTGGGGAGGTGGGAGTGTAAAACAGCATTGAACATTGAATTTGAACTTGCCTCTGTGTGAGGGGGGTGAATAACGGTTTTGAGTTTACCCTCTCTGGGGGAGTTCGGAGGTGTGTTCGTGTGTGTGCGTTTATGTGGATGTGTGTGTGTATGTACATTCTGAGGCAGTGGTGTACATAAAGGCTGGAGTGTGAGTGTGTGTGTGTGTGTGTGTGTGTGTGTGTGCACGCGTGCGTCCTGTGTCAGGGGAAGGTGTGTTAAGGCCTTCTGTGTGCTTTCTGAAGGCAGCTCTGTTAGTTTAATATTTTTCCCTCATTTCCCGCCTGGCAGGTTTTCTGACACGCTGACACACACGTGTATACACTCACATACACACATAAACAGATCTTTGTCCAGCTGTAGAACTCAGGAAAGCAGAACTTTGCCAAACTGCAAAAGATACACACACACACACTCACATTTATTGATTAGTACAGACCACACATAGGTCACCAATCACACCATCTCTCACTTAGTCTCACATTTAGTACTTACACAACGCCTAGCTTTAACAGGTCTGTCCATGAATACACACACACACACACACAGAGAGGGTAATATTCCTTTATGGATGTGTTTCCTGATTGATAAGAGTTTGTTTATTGTTAGTGTTAAGCTGTCTGTAAGAGGGAGTTGTTGCCTCATTCTAACTGAATTTGTGGAGCACATGAACAAAAAGGCTTTTACCACACACTCAGCCTCAGAGCCTCAGCTACAGGGGAATGCAAAACGCATAGGGAGAGTTAGCTTCAGAAATAATGAATTTCATTTGTAATCTGCTCTGCTTTTGAGATTTTATGAACAACTCAAGTCACACGACATGTCACTCTGTTCTCCACCTGACAGATAAATTTACTTGTATTTTTTTTTTCTTGCTACCTTTTTTTTTTTTTTTAAATTGACCTCCCCATTCTTTCAAATATGCACTACGGTTATATTTCCCAGAGGTTGTTCCTCATTCCTGTAAGAAGTACTTCTCAGAGTCTTATTTTTTATTTTTTTATTTTTTTTTTATAACCCAGCCTTGACTGTCTGATCTAACAGGTCAACTTAACATCTTTCGCAGTTGTGCCGGTGCTGCTCTAGAGGGTAAAAATCCATTGTTGAGGGTCGAAGGATCTTTGTGGCTGACACGGTGGGGTAGCACTGTCGCCTCACAGCAAGAAGGTCTTGGGTTGGATTCCCAGCCAGGGTCCTATCTGTGTGGAGTTTGTATGTTCTCCCCGTGTCTGCTTGGGTTTCCTCCCACAGTCCAACGACATGCAGTCTAGGTGAACTGGAGATGCTAAATTGCCCCCGGGTCTGGCAACCTGTCCAGGGTGTTTCACCGCCTTTCGCCCTATGAGCGCTGTGATAGGCTCTAGCACCCAGATAACGAGCGAGAGAGGATCTTAGTGAAAGTGAATGAAGAGACGTCGCTCTGAGCAAGAGAGGACCTTAGTGAAAGTGAATGAAGAGACGTCGCTCTGAGTGAGAGAGGATCTTAGTGAAAGTGAATGAAGAGACGTCGCTCTGAGCCAAATAAGACCGATGTCGTCTTTCTGCATTTACACAAAGCACGGGTCAGTTTCAAAATGAATCGAACAGGCTTACAACTCCAGTCCCAGAACAGGAGTTTTCTCTGAGTTGTCCAGTTCTTACAAGCAGAAAACTCCTGCTGTAAATTGGCCTCTGTCCTGCTCTGTCCCCTTTTATATTTATATATATATATATAATTTTTTTTGATCAACTGCAGTGAGTAGCGCTACACAGTAACATCCTCTGAGACAAGACGTATTAAAGTACCTCGTCTGTCTCTCCTCCTGCCACACTGGCCTCTTTCATACGTCGTAAAAGTCGACGTGTTCGCTCCGCAACTGTGGACGGATTGTTTGGGACGCTGGCTACCTGTTTACACAAGGCAAGCGACATGAGTAATCCGGACAGGCGCACAGGTTTTTTGGGGGGGGGGGAAAAACCCCATCACATCTTACAGCTAAAATCAGTCGTCTGTGCACTTGGTTTTTTAAATCAGTCATGTCGTATGACTGTGTGGCTGTTGGTTTTTTGTGTGTTTTGAGAAAAGTCTGCCGTACAGAGGCTTGTGTGTGTGTGTGTGTGTGTGTGTGTCTCTCTCTCATTATGAGAAGTGTGCTTTACGACTGTGGTTGTAGTCTTGGGTGGGATTGTGTAAAACTGTAGTTTCTGACCGCAGTCACAATATTATACAGTGAGAATTGTGTGTGAGGCCTGCGTAAGACAATGACTTTTTATGAGGGTGTTACACAGTGATTTTCTAGCCTCCTGTGTTCTCCACAACTAAGATTTCTTCCAACCAGATTCACGTTTCAAAAGTGAATCTATCTTTTTTCCCATTATTATTATTATTACTATTACTACTACCAGTCCTGGCTCACAGTTGGCCCAGACTTGTGAGATGACTTCACTGTGATTGGTTAACGCTGGTTTCCTGTTTGGCTGTGCAGAGATGCTGGAGTCTGACAGACCTAACCTGCGCAGGACTCAGAGCGAGGAGACGCCCAGCACGACCAGTGGCACTCGTGGCAGGTACGCGTGCACACACTCACACACAGTCTGTTGCTCTGTCACTATCTCCCTTTACTGAGTCTTCTCTCTCCATTTTATACACTGTGTCCCTCCTTTTTCTCTTACTCACACACTCTCTCTCTCTCCCTATCTCTCTCTCACAAACACACACACACACTCGCATATACCGCACAAGGAAGTGCAAATATACAGGCTGTCCCTGATGCATAGCAAAAGCAATGTTAGTAACTGGATGACTGAAATGGCCATTGCTGAGTCTAGGCCATGTCAGTGATCCAACACAGAGGTTCCCAAATCAAACATGATGCAGCCAGCTAGTTTCCCCATTTATAACTATCTTGTGTGTGTGTGTGTGTGTGTGTGTGTGTGTTAAGTATGTCCCAGTGTTTTCTGATAATCCAGTTATGGAGTGCTCTCTTATACACACATAACTAATTCATCACCAGTCCATGGGACCCAGACACAAACCCTGAACCGCTGAAACGAAAAATCTTTCAACGACTTCATCCATCTGTATCTTCAAAAGAGAGAGAGAGAGAATTGACAGTGAGAGAGGGAGAGAGAAGCAGAAGCAAGGGAGAACATGAGCAGAGAGGTGTAGATTGAGGCAGAAAAAGCGAGAGCTAGAAGTAGAAAGAGTTTTCTGTGCTTTTGTTTTTATTTAACTCTGTATCAGCAGTCTCCCATGACGACCAGCGCGAAGACCCCCCACGCCAGTGGGAAAAGAACTATCCGGTGTTTTTGCATGCGTTTTTCTTTTGTCCCCACTTCAGCCAATGCAGCTGGAGCTTTAATACCTCCTCTCTGTTCTTTCCCTTGTTTCCGACAGAGACAAGGTTACCCACAGTAAAACAACGGCGGGAAAAAAAAGGGAGATGAATTTAGATAAAAGACTTATTTCTAATAAGGTTTCTGTTGATAACCGTCCAAGTTTGGACTCAGCATTCTGAAATGCAGGGGATGGAAGTCCATGTTTTCACTCTATAAATGTGAAATGTCGGAGAGAAATTCTATTTTTAGGGTTAGGAAAATATGAGTGTGTTTTGAGAGGAAACGTAACTTTCAGTGACACCTCTTTGTGTGTGTGTGTGTGTGTGTGTGTGTGCGCGCGCGTGCATCTAGCTCTGAGTAGTGAATTCATACTGAGTTGACAGAGCTTGTGTATAAACTACCGTTGTGGACATATAAGCAAACAGTGATTTTTACTTTATAGTATCAGAGGCCCTTGGACAGTTGTTTTATAGCTGTGAAAAAATATTCTCTCATATGTATGTGTCATATATAGCAATAATATTTTAAATAACATAGGATTTTTTTTATAAATAGGTAAAATAAGATAAGATATTGAAATACAGTCGCAATTGAATATCGCTCTGTTGATATTCTCTAACCCTTGTCCTTAGTCACTCAAATATTTTTGTTGTCGTTGTTTTTATTTGTGAGCTAAGTGGATTCTGTGGGTTTTGTAGGCACAGGACCAGGATTGTCATGAAGAAAAATGTTCTGCCAAATTCTTATGTTCACTTCAAAAAACTTGAGAAAACTACAGAGTGATTCAAAGCCATTATGAGGGCTCGAGAAATCTCGTGATCTAGTAGTAGATTATTGTATATCCTACCTATGTGCCAAAAACATAAAAATCTTGAAAAAAACCTCAACGGACTAGCAATGTATATTTCTGTAACATGTGTGAAGCTGATTCCCAGTATGGTTCACTGTGTGTATGAAGTGTACTGTATATTTACTGTATATGTTTTAAACGTATATGTATATACATGTTTGTATACTGATACCCATCATGCCTCACTGTGTGTGAGCAGGAGTCACCGGCACTCTGCGGGAGGTTCTCGGGGGACTTCCCCGGGGGTGTCAAGAGGAGGTTCTCTGACTAACGGAGAACTGAACGGAGAACAGATCCAAGGAGCTTCCGCTCGTCACCGCGCCTCCAAGAGTTCCCACAGTAGCCCAGGCATCACAGGTCTGAACGCACGCACCCAAATACACACCACAACTACTTATACATCATTAATCTGACTTCACAGTTACTTGCGCATATAGTCTAACACAACAGCACACATTACCATTTCATTTGTTCATTCATTTGTTCTTTGTTCATTTGACAAATGCTCTTATCCAAAACAACTTACAAACATCTTACAAGACACAACCACTTACAAGATCCACAGCGGTCTGTAATACTCGTATTTGAAAGCTTGATAGACATGATCCCGGCATAATGAGTCTATTACATGAATATGCATACAGCTGACACCGACATTAGAATGCTCTTATGTCGGACAGCCTCACACACACACACACACACGCACGCATATTTAATCAATCTGCACACCAAACAACTCCATACGCACATCACACACACCCACACACAGATGTCCACTGTCATGTACCAACAGACAGATGAGGAGATGATCAGTGTTATTAGTGTTTTCAGTGACACACCACATGCTTCTCATCCGCTCCCCTCTAATAACTCTTCAAAACAGATGTTGAGCCGCGTGGGCGTCAGCACTGATAAGCATTGTCAACGTCTCTCTTCTCTTTCCCGGACTGCAGATAAAAGCGAGCTAACGGCTAACGGCCTGGAGAACGGCCGCGGCGGACTGACACGCCAAACACCTCCTCCCTCTTCCCCGTCACTCAGGTCTAATGCCCCCAACAGCACCCCCGCCGCAGGTCAGGAGAGCGCTGCCACGCCCCCACCTGCAGAAACCGCCCCCTCCAATTCTGAGCAACCCACCTCTGCCACAGAGCCTATCACGGAGTCCCTGCCTGCTGGGTATGCATGTGTGAGAGCAGAGATGTGGAGCGATGATTGTATAGAGATGTGTTTGCTTGGTTTTTGCTCTCAGACCTCTAGTATAAAACCATATATGTGTATGTGTAAAAATAAAAATTGAAGCTCAGGCTTGTGTAGGTATTTTTGATAGTGAACGAGTGGGTTGGTGTATGAAGATGTATCCTGTGTCTGCTATCCAGATTTGAAAACCCATGGTTCTCTCAGCTCTGCTGTTAGGAGCTGCTTTAAACACAGACATTCTCTCTCTCTCTCTCTCTGTGTTTCGGTCACATGTCTTTGCGTGAAGGTGGGAGCAGAGAGTCTTGCCTCATGGCCGGGTATACTACGTGGACCACAACACAAAGACCACCACCTGGGAGAGACCTCTTCCTCCAGGGTTAGTCTACTCTTCAATCTCTCTCTGTTCTCTGTCTATCTGTCTCTGTCTCTCTCTCTCTCTCAACCAGCTCTCTCCTCTACCCTCAATCTCTTGTGAGAAAGCCTTGAGTGCAGTGCATTTTGCGCATCTTTCAGCTGTCACCGTATTAACGATTGAGCTTCTCAGCTGCTCTCCTTTACTAACTCTCCAAAGCAGATTTTGGCCTGTGTTGGCAACAGCACATGTCCAGGACAGCTCTGGTCTCAGCCCTCAGGTTGATGGAGCTGTCCGTTAAACATGAAGAAGGGCCCAGATAAGGAAGTCCCGTCTATGGGTTCAGGACTGTGCGGTTCCCTAAGAGCCAAAGAGAGAGGGAGGGAATAAGAGTTTTGCCAGAGCGCTAGATTATATTCTAGAACTGCCCTCACTGCTGGACCTCAACCAAGCAACCCACGTATTCTCAAAGAATCATTATGTCTGTCGTTGGAAAACTTTTTTTTTTTTTTTTTTTAGCCCACTGTGTTTACAGATATTTACACGCGGCCGTGATCAGTGGGTGAGCTGACAGACGGGGCCATAATGATGGTTTTCTTTTCTCTCTGCTGCCCCGTTGTGTCTATGCCACTGTTCTCAGATAACAGATAAAACTTCCTCCTCGTTGTCGTGACAAACCACAGATGTTTTTCGTACCTGTTTAAGTTAGTTCGATCACGCAATGATATTATGTCTTTTTACTCTACTGCAGTTCAAATAAAATTCTGTGCGTGTTAGCATTTCTCCGCTACGTCGACTACAAATTAATCACCTCGAGGTGTTTTATTTGTGTAGCCCCCCCCCCTTTTTTTTTTAATAATCGATTTTGCTCTTCGCTTTTTTCCCCACTTGCTCTTTGTCGTTTCAAGGAGTTTCTTTTTTTCTTCTTCTTTTTTTTTTTTTTTTTTTTTTTTAAAGTAAAGGTCACTCTCCACCCTATCTCAGTTTTTCCGCTGGAGCAAACACGGAGTCGTTTTTTCAGGAGAACAAAAAGCCTTTCTTTAGCAGCACGCGCTCCGCGGTAGGCCCACGCAAAGCTCAATTAGCACTACACAGTGTGCTAACTCTCCAGCTGTCGCTGGGTCGGCCGACCGAGGCCCGTCTGTTCTTTGTTAGCCCTTGCCGCGGTGGCTAAACCAGCGACTCCAGGCTGACGATAAAGGCTCGTGTGCCCACGCATAAACGGGACTCCTCCGGGGGGGGGGGGGCAGTGTAACAGCTCTCAGGTTTTCCCAACCTCTGTGTGTTGTGGGGGCACCCTGTGCTGAGGGAGAGAGAGATGTTACCGGTGTGGCCGAAGGGTTAAAGGTTTTGTAGGGAAGTCGGACTTTGGCTATGTAAGTGTGTCAGCTCAGCTCAGCAAAGTCAACTGTTTTCTCTTCCAAATTCTGCACTGCTTAAATCAGAGTTATGAGAATAGACGCGGCCCCCACACACACCAGATCAGGCTCATGTTTGAATACCCAGCGCATGTAGTCATGCAGAAACTGTGTTTGACTATGTGTATGATCACGTAATCTCCTAGCTTCTCTTGTGTCTGGCTTTCATGTTTGAAGCGGAATAAAGCACGTTTGTACACGGGGGATTTGGTACGTTTGGGATGTAACAACATTCTCTCTTCATCGCTCTCTCTCTCTCTCTCTCTCTCCCTCCCTGTCTCTCTCATCCTCTCCATCTTGCCATAGATGGGAGAAGCGGGTGGACCAGCGAGGCAGGTTCTATTACGTGGACCACAACACCAGAACCACCACCTGGCAAAGGCCCACGCCTGAGTCTGTGAGAAACTACGAGCAGTGGCAGTCACAGCGCAGCCAGCTTCAGGGAGCCATGCACCAGTTCAATCAGAGATACCTCTACCAGGTGCGTGCGTACGTGTGTGTGTGTGTGTCCAGTATCTGTTTCCCGTGCCTGAGTAATATGGTGTGTTTGTAATTCTGAGTCTATTTCTGTGTGTGCTTTGTCCTCTCTGCCTTATTGTTAATCATCCCTTTCCCTGTCAGTGCAAACAAAGCCCTCACCAAAGTATTTTTCCACTTGTTATGCTTGGGACTGCCTACAACCTGCACTATTGCACAAACCCATGGAGCGCATTAAGTTCACTGCTCTGCTGGGTACAGAGAGGGTTGTCCCTCATACACTTCTGGAACAAGAATAACAAACTATTTCAGAAAATGGGCGTTGTGATGCAATTACCAAAAACGAGCATAAGTGTCCCCATTTTGGCCTATTTAAATCTCCACCCCTGTACCTGCTCCACCCGTCTCACCAGAGCTTACGTGAATAGCCTCCACCTCTTCAAGAAGGGTAGAGCCAGCGTCTGCTTCACCCTCGAGAAAGAGCCGGCCACTGAAACGACATTCTGTCTCGCTGATAACTCAGGCTGGCTCTTGGAACACCTCCCGAGCTGATAGCCAGCTGCTATTTTTGGATGTCTTGTGTGAAAGTGAACAGAGTCCAGGGAAATCACACGCATGTACACACACACACACACATACACACACACACACACACAGAGCCCTGTTAGACCTCTGGGAGATTTCACGTCATCCCCCAAAAGAGGAGGGAAAGATAAGAGCAGGCTCATTGGCTGCAGTGATGGAGATGTGACTCATTAGTATGGTGATAGTAAACCAAGAGGTGACTTGACCCAGGGCAGGCATGTACCAGTGAGGTCGCTGAACGATTTCACCTCGTTCTAGTATTTATATATGAACACCCATGTCCTGCATCCTGTCCTTACTGATTACATATCTAAATGGAGCTGACAAATGAAAACCTCTTGATAAGCATACTTCACAGAGTTGATGTCTGTGGCTAGTTCATTAGAGGTAGAGCTTTGTTTTCAGTGGAAAGGACAAAAGGGAAGGAGGCAGTGTAAGATTATTGGAACAAGACCCACTGTGTAAAACCAGTTTTTGTCCTTTTGGTTTTTTCTGTGGATTTAGTGCATGGTGTGGTGTTAGTGGGTGTCAGTTATGTGTTACCATCGTTCTGTGGAGTTTATTTTTAACGTGTGCCATTATGTCAGTAATAAACCCAATTGTTTGAATGCAAACATAGTAATACTCCTCACTGGAGGAGGCGGGGGGGGGGGGGGGGGGGGGGGCTAGATTTATCTCACTGTCACATGTCTAAGCAAAAAAATGTGACACCTGACTCCAAAATTACACCAGAGTCAGTGTATTCTTGTACACACACACACACATTTGTACTTGTTCTCACTGACTCAGCACACCCACTTGAAAGAATATGATGTGCATTTTGTCTCACATATATGCCTATGGCCAATGTCCACCTCCCTAAATACCTCTGGACAAGGGCAAGCAACAAACACACACACACACACACACACACACACACACACACACACACAAATGCATATGCAAACACACACACAGAATAGTTTTGTGCGTGCACATTTGTGTGGTAATTGCAGATCGTTACGGAGTCCTAAGAGAGCAGTCCCAGAGTCATTAACTGCTGTTTCCGGCTTTCCGTCCAGAAAGAACTCACCCATCCCCCATCTCTGTCTCTACTTTCTCTCTCTCTCTCTCTCTCTCTCCCTCTCTCTCTCTCTCCATATCCCTTTTCCCTGTCCACTCTCAGTAGAACTTGAGCACACATGAGGTCTCTGTGGCCAAACGTGACCAGGGCCTCCGAACACACTCTCCAAACGCGCTACACCTCAACACCATTCATCATTTACCTGCCCAGTGTGAACTCAGTGCTCCCAGGCAGCCAGGTTTCCACACACAGTCTCTCTCTCTCTGTCTCTCTGTCAGTAGCCTTGTATCTGTGTTTCTCTGGTAGCCATGTTTCTCTGAGCTCTGCTTTCTCTGCTTTAACAAGTCTGTCTTTGTTAAGTTTCCGCTTTTACATTTGCATTTGCTCCACTTGGCTATGCACGGCATATATTTTTTTTCTTTTTCTCGTTGCAAGATTTTAGTGTTACAGTCAGGTAGATTGAAGTGTCAGTGAATGTGGAATTGAGCTATGGCAGCATCAGAAGGAAGAATGCTAATAGACTGATAAGAATTTGAGCACTGTCAAAAATAAATCAGAATTTAACGTGCTAGTTGAAGTCGAGCCAGTTCAGCTGTCTCTCCACCATGCTTCCCTTATGGGTGTCTTTCTTGTTTCTTATTCACTGCTTCTTTCCTGTTTTCTTTCTCTGTCTCTCACTCCCTCTTTCCTGTTTTCTCCCTCTTTCCCTCACCCTTGGAAGGAGCTTGTGAAGAGCTAAATGCCCAGGGCAGAGAGAGAGAGAGAGAAAGAGAGAGACAGAGACAGAGAGAGAGAGAGAGAGAGAGAGAGAGATGATGTCATTCCCTTTTCTTTCATTTTTTCTACCTTTTTTAGTCATAGAAACTGAAGAGGGTGGGTCCCGTAGACAGGCTATTGAGTGAGTGACACACACACACACTCTCACAGACACACACATGCACACGCGCACACACTTTCTCTCTCTCTCGTACACACACGCGCGCACACCCACACAAAACACGCAGTTTCCCTCGAGTTTCATCACCCAGTCCGACTCTTCCTCTCGTCCCTCACAGTCCTCCTCCTGCCTCTCCTCCGTCCGTTTCCCACCGTGCCGTCGTTTCGGTCAGCATACGTCTGTGCGTCGTGAAACTGCCGTTGTGTGAGTCCACCCTGGATGAATAACCCGGCGCCTCACACTCATCTTGAGTGTACATCCCGCCCCTGTGTCCTTCACTCAGCTCAGACGAGGGGAATAGGAGGCAGAAATGAGGAAAATGAGTGAAATGTATCATGTCTGTGTAGAATAAGCAGTGATGGTTATCAGATGTTGCCTGTTGGCAATTCAAAGCCGTGTAAATGCAAAAAAAAAAGAGAGAGAGAGAGAGAAGAACGAGTTATGCGTACTAACCAAGAGCGGAGAAGTTTTGCCATCGTGGTTTCAATGGACATTTACCGTTAATTGCAGATATAGTGATTTGAATGAAACAGAGGAGGAAAGAAAGGACAAAACACAAAGGATGTTTATAACATGAGCAGCATTCACTGTAACAGTGATGATGTGGAGTTTAGTCACTTGTGGCCCAGATGGTGATCTTTAAGTCTAAATTTGATGGTTGGTCTCAAAAAAGCCATTTAAATGTATTTGCTCTGAAGAAAAAAAAAGGGGGGGGGGGTTTGATGGAATTGGAGTTCTACCAACAACATCTACTGGCGTACATGCAAACACACCATTACACAACCAGAGGTTTTTGGTTTTTTTTAAGCATACATGGAAGTCTCAGTTCTTTGTCATATGTTTCTTCCTGTACCATTTGGCCATCTGAAGTCAATGCGGTCACACATGCGATGGTGCTTAGTTGCCATACACAAATATATAAACTTTTTCCATCCCAAGAAAAAACATGTGTGTTTCCACACACAAACAGACTAACGTGTGTGTGTGTTCACAGACTGAGTAAACAGTGCAGTGGTTCCAGTGCAGGACTGAATAAAGGTGCTTTTGTCATGAGGGGGAGGGAGGAGGGGGTGACCGGGGGGAAGTGGAGGGGGGAGTCTGGAACCAGGATGAATGTTCCCTTAGTTTGCGCAGACATAGCACCTCCCTGCCTACTTTCACAGCAGCACTAGAAGAGGAGGAGGTGGAGGAACAGAGAGAGGGATGGTTGGAATAAGGAGGGGAGAGAGAGAGAGAGAGAGAGTGAGAGTGAGAGTGAGAGTGGAGGTAGTGGTAGTTGGTGGTTGGGAGGGGGGGGTTTGGAGGTAGGAGGCGAGGTGGAGCTACAGAATCAGACTCCTGTGAGCTCATTGGAACAGCGTGTCAAGTCGTTCTTTTTTTTTCTTTTTTTTTTTTTCCTCTCCCTCCTCCTCCCACCAAAGCGTGTAGTTTTTGGAAGGCATACGAGCGGCATCTCTCTGCCTTTGTCAGTCCCCTGGACCCGCGGCTGCAGGAGAGAGGTCTCCTCTACGTTTTCTCCAGCTTTTCTAGAGTCACCACCGTCAACCACTGAGAGGAGAGGAAAAAAAAAATCTCCGCACGCACACACACACACACACACTCGTACGATCTGCACGAGACCGCTGTTTGCCTCGACCAGCCTCAGCCTCTTTGCCACTTCTGCCTCATTGAAATCTCCAGCTGCCTGTGTGTACGTGTGCTTCCTTCTGTTTTTGTTTGTTTTTGAGGGTATTTTTCTCGGTTTTTGTATTCTGTTTTTTTTTTTTTTCTTTCATTCTCACTGTGGTGTGAGAAGGAGCCGTGCAGACAGAAGGGAAGGAAGAGTTTTGCAAGCAGAAGAGAGAGACAAAGTCTGAAGAAAGGAGAGTAGAAGAAAAGAGAGGACACTGTGTCTTAACTGGAGACGTATATTCTCACTCTTTCTCCTCTCTCTCTCTCTCTTTCTCATTCTGTTTCACAGTCATCTGGCGCTCCGGTGGAAAATGACCCTCTTGGTGCTCTTCCACCTGGCTGGGGTAAGTTGTCTTCTCACACCTGTACACACACACACACAAATACACACACCCCCACACACACATATTTACTCTCATCAGAGGCCCTATCTTTCATCAGTGCTGGTAGCAGTAATGGTTGTAATTATCCGTAGCTCAGGGAACTTCTGGGAGTGACTACAAGAGATTACATTAATTGACGTGATCAGTCTTTTCAAAGGGGTTCAGTCGGCAGACTTTTCTTTGGCCTGCTCCCTGTCGCTGTGTTCTCTACTCCCCTGACTATCTCTCTCACTCTCCTGTCTTTAAAACGGCACAGTGTAGTTTTCTCAGCTGTTTGGTCACAATCATTCTCCTTTTTTTCATCATAAAACATCAGCAAACTTCAAGCGGGTCTTCATCTTTCAGAATCTGTTGTTACCCTTTGACTTGGTGTTCAGTCTTGTTCCCGTTTAAGTAAATGTGTAATATGTAAGTATTCTATATCTGTTTTGTCAGTGGTGCAGATATGTTATTAGTTTTGTCACTCACCTCCTTTCAAACGCAGCCATATGCAAAAACGTCTCTCACACACACACACACACACACACACACACACACTCTCATATGTGTACACACATACGTACTCTGACCATGATTTCTTTTCAATAAGATGTGGGTTTTCAAGTAAAAACCTCCATTATGTAAGGGACTTAATTTTAGAGGAGTCTCTTGTTTCATGTAGTGCTGTAGTGCCTCTGTGGTCTTTCCCTTCTTTTTTTTTTTTCTTTGAAAGAGAGTGAGTGAGAGAAAGAGGGAGAGGGAGATGAAATGAAACAAAAAAAAAGTTTTCTGAAGTAGAGGAGAGAGAAAAGGGGAAGCTGGATGTTAAGAGGAGCGCTGGAGAGAGACAGCATTGGATGAAGAAGGAGAGGGAGAGAGTGAAAACTGAAGGAAAGAGAAAAAGAGATTGGGGCTGGTTAGAACTGCAATGTAAGGACTACTGTTCCAGAGCTCTCCGCACACGCGTGCTAATGAGAACAAGATGTGGGACAGAGAGAGAGAAAGAGAAAGAAAGAAAGAAAGAAAGATGGAGGATAAGGGATGGGGAGGGTTGCTGGATGTTGAGGGGGGGTGTATGTGTGTGTGGGGGGGGGGGGGGGGGGGGGGGCGGAGTAGGTGTGCCGGGGGTACCAACTATGGTCGGAAAATCAATGGGTCAGAACACTTCACAGTCACAAAGGCCATTTGTGGGCGAAACTTTAGATGATTGCCATATTATTTATGAAAACACTTAATTTGATGTTTATATTGTGTTGTTGCATCTTAGAACATGAGCTTAGTCAGCAGAAACACTCTGTTCATTTTGCTGACCTGCGCGTTTTTTGTTTTTTTTTGTTTTTGTTTTTCATCTTTCACAACCTCTCACCCATCTTCCCCAGCTCACCTATCTTTCACGACATCTCACCCACCTTCTCCAGCTCTGTCTTTCCCTCTTCATCTTTCCTCGTCTTCAGTCCCTCCTTCCCTCCTCTCCCAGAGGGTTTGGGCTCTTTTGTGAGGAAGGCTGAGGTGGATTGTCTGAAGGTATTTTGATACAGGCGCCAGCGAAATGCCACACGAATGCGTCAGTTTTCTATCAGTACCGCTACAATTTAGCCTGCCTTTCTCTTTTCCTCCCAACCACTCCTCTCCTCCTCTCTCACTCTTCTCTTTCTTTTCACCATTTGGTTTTTTTTTTGTTTGTTTTACTTCAAATTCACTCTCTTGTCAAGGAAGTCATCGTCCCTGAGTTTAACTGAAAAGTGAAAAACGGCATCGTTTTGATGTTAGTGTTCCCAAATGCGGACTTTAAAGAAATACTGAAGCTTTTGCTAGAATATAATAGGGATATGGATCCAAAACCTCAAGACTCAAGTCTCGTTTAAGGAAGAGAATTCTCCTTTTATAATCCTAAGGACATTTACTGTATGGGCAGTTATTGAATTGAATTGTCGCGTTACTCATCCAGCGTCTGATAATGTTCTTTGGTTCCTCTTCTCTCAGTCATACACTTTTACCTCTCTCCTCACAGAGAAACGCCAGGACAATGGGAGGGTCTATTTTGTCAACCACAACACACGGACCACACAGTGGGAGGACCCGAGAACCCAAGGGTGAGTCTGCCAGTCTGTCAAACTCAGGTCTGCCATGATATTAACACCCCGCTCCCAGCAATGCCGCTGAGCTGAAATTCATCCATACACGCCCATACGCACATGCATGAAGTAAGAAATTCGTCCACATACACACACACACGCCCATACGCACATACATACAGGGAGAAACTCATCTATATATTCACCCTTTACACACATACATACAGTTAGAAATTAGTCTATATACACACACCCATACACATATACATGAGGTGAGAAATTCATCTGTGCACTCACCCATACACACATACATACAGTGAGAATAGCATGGGTGGCACCTCAAAGACCTCAAAACATCAGCCAACAGCTTTTGGTGAACTTACAAAAGTTCAGCCCCCTGAGCTCCCTGATTGGCTGTCGAGACTCACCCAATAGTGGGCTGTTCGAATACGTCAAACACGAGAATGTACGTGTCATAATTACATAATTGCACTTTTTTGAATGGTTTTTAAAATGATTCAGATTCTTTCCCAGAGTTTAAGGCAAAATGGTAGAGCTTTACGTATCTGACTATGATTACGACTGACTGCACAGTCTAACACCGAGTGGGTTTTTTTTTTTTTTTTTGACAAAGGTCTGCATGGACCTTTGAATGGGGGGGGGGAAACCCAGAGCTTATCCTTTTGGCCCAAACCCATCAACTAAAAGTGTATTTTTTGTTTGTTTGTTTGTTTGTTTGTTCATATATGTTTAACATAGTGTTGTGTTTCCTTCATATGCACATTTGAACACTAAGTTAACTCAACAATTCATATTTTTTTTGTCACGATTCTGAGCTGATCCTCTGATCAGATGTAGACGTAACCCTCCCCATAGAGAAAAGGTCAGTTTTTATGTGTTGGTCGGTGGGAGAGCTTTTTTTTTTTTTTTTTTTTTTTTTTCTTTAAACGCCCGTCTCCCCGTTTCAGGATGATCCAGGAGCCACCCCTGCCTCCAGGCTGGGAGATGAAATACACAGCGGAGGGCGTGCGCTATTTTGTGGACCACAACTCTCGTACGACCACCTTTAAAGACCCGCGGCCAGGCTTTGAGACAGGGTAAATGAGACACAGTCCTCTAGAGTGCAGGCCCACTAAGCTTCTCTTCCCACTCTCACATGAGACTGCATGACCTTATTCTCCATCTGTATTTTGTTTTTGTTTTTCCTTTTTTTTGTTTTTTTGGGTTGTTGTTGTTGGTTTTTTTTATGTTTTTTTCTTCCTGTTGTTATTTTTTTTAATTTTTTTTGAGGGGATTAAGCATGTATTTGGTTGGCTGGATAAGAAATTGAATGAAATTGGAACAATGTTTCTTCCCTTTTGGAAGCACGCACAGAGGAACTAACCAATATGAACAGTTTGTTTGGACCCACTTAGTTCCCTGTCTCCTTGATCATATTGTATCAGAGAGGATGTGCAGATCTTCTTTCTGTAGCCGATCAAATTCACCACACAAACTTACATAGTGAGACTGGTATTTCCTACACCTACAGAAGCAGTTATATAGGATTCTTATGGTCACTGTAATTATTTATGCTCAGTTCTGCTATCATTCATATTTCAAATATCTGCCTTAGTGATGTAAACATCCTGAACCAATGCAGTATATGCCTGGCTTCAGCCCCCTGAGCAGTGTATCGCCAGAACTCTCTCTCTCTTTCTCCCTCTCTCTCTCTCTCTCTCTCTTTCTCTTTCTCTCTCTCTCTCTCTCCTCTTTCTCTCGGTTTTCTCCTGCACTGACGAAGCACGTATTCCATGTGTCTGTAGTGAAGTGTTGAGGCTTGTACTAACACAGCTGCGTCGAATGGCACAGTTCTCTAGCAAGACAGAACCCAAGCTGCACTTTCCTACTGAGTCTCAGACCTCAATGCCTCCTCACTGGACCAGACCATACACTGCTCGTCCCCAGTGTGTACAGCTCACTGCCAAAGCCCACCGGAGGCTGCCTCGGTCCCCACTGTGCAGCTGCATGCTGGGGCCCATCTAGATCACAAGTATCCCCACTGTGCAGCTGCGTGCTGGGCCCCATTTAGGTCATCAGAGTCCCCACAGCGCAGTTTCATTCTAAACCTCTCTCGGATCATGAGAGTCCCCACTGTGCAGCTTTTTGGCACTTACGCTGACGTGCCAAGGCCCACTTTGGTCACAACAGTCCCTGCCGTGCAGCTCCATGCCAGGGCCCTGTCTAGCTCACCCCTGGTCCCCACTGCATAGCTGGAGTCAGTCCCGCAGTCCTCTAAATGTTTGTGCGGGACAGCACTGTGACGACTTCTCTCCGATTAATACCGTTCACTCAATGTCTCTTGTCTGTTCTCTGATTGGAGTTTTTTTTTGTCACGTTTTGGAGAACAGCTGGAAACCCCCCTTTCACTCTCTGTCTCTCTCTAGGTCTCGACAGGGAGGGTCACCAGGG
This sequence comes from Chanos chanos, assembly GCF_902362185.1. Lineage (NCBI taxonomy): Eukaryota > Metazoa > Chordata > Actinopteri > Gonorynchiformes > Chanidae > Chanos > Chanos chanos. Next base: position 36,586,761 of record NC_044495.1, on the reverse strand, counting down.
GCTTATGACCGCAGTTTCAGGTGGAAGTACCACCAGTTCCGCTTCTTGTGCCATGTAAATGCTTCCACTTTCCTCTCTCGTTCTGGTCACATTACACATCTAACGTTGCCTTACTGTCTCACTCTCTCACCGTCATTGTCTCTCACTCTCTTTCTCTGTCCCCGTAGTCCAATGCCTTACCAAGCCATGTGAAGATTTCTGTGTCCAGACAAACCCTGTTTGAAGACTCATTCCAACAGGTGAGGGAGGGTTATCTCACACAACACAGCGATATTAACCCGACATTTACTGCACAGTGTACTAACACTCTCTGTCTCTCTCTCTCTCTCTCTGCCTTCCCACCCCTCTGCGTCTTTGTCTGGTCAGATCATGAACATGAAGCCCTACGACCTGCGCAGAAGGCTCTACATCATCATGAGAGGAGAGGAAGGCCTGGACTACGGTGGCATTGCCAGGCAAGTCTCTGAGTTTCCTCTTTTCCTCTTCTCCTTTTTCTCCAATCATCGTAACTTAAAGATTCATTCATTTTATCCTGAATCTCCCACGTCTGCCCTCATCTCTCATCCTCGCGTCTCCGTAGTAATGCTGGGTGTCGGCGGGTGTCATTAATCATAATCGTTGGTTGGTGTTAGTTTATGTCTGCTACGCTCATCTCGTCTGGTGCTTGGACTCCGGGCGTCGTTTGTCCCTTCCTCCCTCCCTCCTCACGTCTTCTTCATCCTCATCATCCTCCTCCTCCTCCTCCTCCTCCTCCTCCTCGTGGTGTGTGTGTGTGTCTTTGTCTCTGGTGTCGCGTCAGTGGTTTTACCCTATGGTAGGTTACATCATGCTGTTCTACCACAGGGTAGAACCACGGACGGGATGTCTGGAGGTGTCTGCACTGCCCTCCCCCCACCGGGTGGCGCTGCTCCCCCCAGCCTGCCAGCTAAGGGTCAGGGGCATGGTGGTGGCCGGGGCTTCATTCTGTACATTTGTGTCATTTGATACCTTGTGTTTGTGGCGTGTGTACGTATGTGTGTAGTGTGTGTGCTGTGTGCATATGAGTATGTGTGTGTTTGTGGTGTGTGTGTGTGTGTGTTTGTGCTGTGTGCTTATGAGTGTGCGGGTGCGCGTCTGCTGTTTGTGAGAGGACAGTTATCTGTGAGTGGATCAGTGATGTAGAGCTCATTGCTACAGCTGTCAGTGGGGCATTTTTCATTCGAGTCCACTCAAATGGCCTGGCACCATCATCTGCTTACACTCAGCTTATTCAAGACTTATTTAACCAAAAGAGTCATCACCCACAAATACACATCTCAATATGTCTGTGCGCAGGAATTTTGTGTTTTAGAAAAAGATTCTAGAAAGCTCAGCGCCTCCCCTTCCCCAAATTTAAATACCCAAACTCCAAATGCCTTAGACTGGCTTCATCTTTCTCAGGCCATTTGAGCATGTGTGAAAACTGCCTCATTACCATTGTTTGCATTTAATTCATTAGTGAAATCACACCCCTTTACGTTTCTCCATGGAGCAGTTATTTGCGTTTGTGTATTTTTATTTGTTCTCACTGGCTTTTTGTTTACTCCCATAAGTGGATTTTGTTGTCACCTCTCTCATGTTTATTTAAACTGTGTTTGATTATTTTTGGTTTATGTGTTTTATTTTGATTTGTTGGTGTCGTTAATGTAGTCATGCTACCCTTAGCCGATCATGACTGTCCACTGTCTTTTTGTTTTGCTTTGTCTACTGTTTTTCTATTGATGTGTGTATGTACAGTACATATATGTACATATATTTTTATGTCCACATTTGTCAAAATGAGATTATCGTGACATTCTAAAGTTTACTGTCTTTTTTAAACACACATGTTTGTGATGAAGTCATTTAAGGTATAGAGTTGTGACTGTCTAGTTTACTTCAGCTTGCATCATACTCTTCCTGTGGAGTTTACTTTTTGTGCCCATTGTTTTTTCATATACCACAGTTTACAGAAATGTATTCCACAGAACTGTTGGTTTATCTTCACCATGCTTTCTGGAACTACACATGTTCATTAGCTTGAGTACACAGATTTGAATTTCCATACGAAACCATATGCAATCAACAAAGATGGCATTTGTGTATTTCTGTGTAATCATAGTGCCAAAGTAACCGTGCTCCTGTTCTCGCTCCCCGTCTCTCTCTCTCTCTCTTTCTCTCCCTCTCTCTCCCTCTCTCTCTTTCCATCACAGAGAGTGGTTCTTCCTCCTGTCTCATGAAGTCCTGAACCCCATGTACTGTCTGTTTGAATACGCTGGCAAGAACAACTACTGTCTCCAAATCAACCCTGCCTCCTCCATCAACCCTGACCACCTTACCTATTTCCGCTTCATTGGCCGATTCATCGCCATGGTGAGAATCCTCAACCAGTTGATGTGCTTGGCCTGCCAGTAACATATGCATTAACAGAAGTGAGGGAAACACTAGCTGCACGTTTAGAAAGTGATGTCAGTTTGGTCATCCTGAGTTACACAGCGGCATGACCTGAAAACATGAATCAGTAACAAAAAAAGAAAAAAGGGGAACGTTAGTTTAAAGGTATTGTGTGTGTGTGTGTGTGTGTGCGTGTGTGCGCGTGTGGCTTTTTACACACACATGTACTGTGTTATAAGCTGGAGCTCCTAGGGGAGCGTGTTTCTGATCTAGTGAATAGCTGCTTTATGCTGGGAGCCCTCCCCGCTCCCACTCCGTCTCCCTGCCAGTCTCAACTCTCTCTGGGACAGTGTCCAGAACATACTGGCCCCAAAACCAACAGTGCCCCTTTCCCTCCCCCCACCCCACCCCACCCCTCCTCAGCTTCACTATGACCTCACTGCCGCACCCAGCCCACACCCGCCAAGACAGGGCCTATATTTAGTCTGCACACGCACTTCTCATACACCCCTTATAAAGATGCTAGTCTTCTCTCACTCCTTCCCTCCCTCCCTCACTCCCTCCTTTACTCTGCCTCCCTCTCTCTCTTTCTCCCCCCCCCTCTCTCTCTCTCTGTCATTCTCTCCCTCACTCCCTCACTCCCTCCTTTACTCTGCCTCCGTCTCTCTCTTTCTCCCCCCCCCCCCTCTCTCTCTGTCATTCTCTCCCTCCCTCCCATGCTCCTTTTGCCCATGTAACCACACTGCCTCACTTCCTCAGGTTCCCACTTTCCACCTCTTCTTTTCACTCTTCTCCTTCCTGTCCTCTCTCTCTCTCTCTCTCTCTTTCACTTTTCTCCCATGCACTTCTCACACGTATACCCTCACTCTCTCCTCAGTTAGTCTCATCCGCACCTTCCAGTTTTTGGTCTGTTCTTTTTACATCATCTTCCTGTTTTCTCTCTCTCCCTCTCTCTGTCTCTGTCTGTGGTGTTGAGAGGAGAGGAGCGGTCCAGTGTGCTCTGACTGAACAGACTGTGACTCACTCACTTAGAGATTGTCTGTGTTGTTCTTGGACAGCTGAGCTCTTACACTAAACAGTCTGCCTCTCAGCCTCCTCTCCTCCATTCCTCTGGCTCTGTCTTTTCTCTCTCGCTCTCCTCGTGTTGTGTGTGTGTGTGCGTGCGTGCGCGCGTGAGTGTGTGTATACGTGCGCGTGTTTGCGTGTGTGTAAATGCCATGGGGGTTCTCACAGTGAGAAGAAAAAGAAAGCAAGAAAAGGAATAGAAAAGGAAAACATTTTGCATGAACAGGGCAGTAGGGTTAAGAGGTTGAGTGAAAAGATGAAGGCAGAGAAAGGAATGAATGGAGTGGAGGTGGCTGTATTTGTTTGACTGACTGTTATTCCGTTCCTTTCTAGGCCTTGTACCATGGCAAGTTTATCGACACTGGCTTCACTCTACCCTTTTACAAACGCATGCTGAATAAGAAACCCACCCTTAAAGACCTGGAGTCCATTGACCCAGAGTTTTATAACTCCATCATGTGGGTCAAGTAAGTGCCACTCTTCTTCTGTGTGTGTGTGTGTGTGTCTCTTTATGTGGTGTGAAAATGAACTGAGTCTTGCCATGATGATGGGGAATTATAGTACATTTGACAGTGATATTTGAAGAGTCATAATATGCCTAAGTTTAATAAACGTACAGTAATGTTGGGTGATGTCAGACTGGTGTTTTTGTTCCATTATGGGTTTTGTATGAAGTCTGTGAGATTTGTAGATGAGTGTGTGTGTGTATGTGTGAATCCTCAGAGAGAACAATCTGGAAGAGTGCGGCGTGGAGCTCTATTTCGCTCAGGACATGGAGATCCTGGGCAAGGTCAGCACCCATCAGCTGAAAGACAACGGAGAGAATGAGTTAGTCACAGAGGAGAACAAGGAAGAGTACATCAGGTAAACCAGCCCCTTTTCCTCCTCCTTTTAACAGCTGTGTGTGTGTGTGTGCGTGTGTGTATGTGTCTGCATTCTTTCTCTGAACATCCTTCTCAAGACTGTCTGTATGTGAGTTTTGAAGTCTGTTTCTCTCTCTCTGTCCCAGTCTTCTGACGGATTGGCGTTTTACGCGGGGAGTGGAGGAGCAGACTAAGGCCTTTCTAGATGGCTTTAATGAAGTGGTTCCCCTGGAGTGGCTGCGTTACTTTGATGAGAAAGAGCTTGAGGTAGGCGGAGCTTACAGAGCAGCTGATTAAATCATCTTACTTCTGAAGAATTTTGAATCACAAATGTATTATCAGCCCTCTGTCCCAGTAAAGATTGTCTCGGGTTTTTTTTGTACATCTTAAAATGGTATTTTAGAGTGTTTTTGACCCATTCGCTCGCCCATTCACTGCAGTTGTTACGAGTCTTACAACTAAGAGTAAACTCCCTGTCATGGCGCGGCTGAGACTCAGATGTACGTGTGTGAGTGTGAGTGTGTGCTGTGGTTCTGCGGTACAGAGCAGGGCTTTAGCCAAGTGCTCCTGCTGGACTGTAACGGTATTGCCCTCCTCTCTCTCTCTCTCTTTCTCTCTCTCTCTCTCTCTCTCTCTCTCTCTCCCAGTTAATGCTGTGTGGAATGCAGGAGATTGATCTCAGCGATTGGCAGAAAAACACCATTTATCGTCATTACACCAAGAACAGCAAGCAAATCCAATGGTTTTGGCAGGTACTAGAGCTTAAATATTACACTGTATGTGTGTGCGTGTCTGTCTGTCTGTCTGTCTCTGTCTGTCTGCCTGTGTTAATAAGTGACTGTTCATTGTGACATCTCCAGGTGGTGAAAGATATGGACAATGAGAAACGGATTCGCCTGCTTCAATTTGTCACAGGAACCTGCAGGCTGCCAGTGGGAGGCTTTTCCGAACTCATTGGTATGACTCATTTTTCACTCCCTTCATGTTCTCCTGTCTAATCCTCTCATATTATTCACTCATCAGTGTCAATATAACACGTCCACATCACCTCTCTCACCCAGGGAGTAACGGCCCACAGAAATTCTGCATAGACAAAGTGGGCAAGGAGACGTGGCTGCCAAGAAGTCATACCTGGTGAGTCTGAATATTTCTCTGGCCTCTAACACCTGGTCACCTAGTTAGTTCCTGCTGTTATTTTCTCTGCTTTCTGGACCCTTTTGTTCATTCACATCTTCTTTGTCCCTTCGCCCCCTCTCTCTCACTCACTCACACAGCTTCAATCGCCTAGACCTACCACCCTACAGGAACCTGGAGCAACTCAGAGAGAAACTGCTCTTCGCAATCGAGGAGACGGAGGGATTCGGACAGGAGTGAGAGAGAGAGGAGAGGAGTGAGGGATTCAGACAGGAGAGGAGAGGAGTTAGAACAGGGAGGATATGTTAGAGTTGGCTGACAGTCAATGAGAGAGAACACAGTGACCAAAAGCATCACCAGTGGTGTCCTAAAGTCTGATAAACCTGAACACCTCAATACTCCTGCTGTTAACTTCTGCTGTTGAGGGGAGCACTGTTTGAGAGGGTGGGAAGCCAGGGCTGTGGAGAGGACCAGTGCAAGGTTTCGGAGAGGGAGAGGCAGTTGTTTGTGGAGGCACGTGCCTTGGGGAGGAAGGGTGTCCTGTCCCTCACAGAGGGTTTTTTGTTTTTTTTTTGTAGCTACTCAACTCCAAATCTTTTCTGCTGTTCTAGAGCAGCATAAATTCCTATATTAAGTTCCAGAAATTCACCAGAAACATTATGTGCGCAAGAAATAAAAATACAATTTTAAATTCTACAGCAAATTGCTGCAACGGCACACTTAATGCATCTGTATCTGTAGTGTATGGGAGAAAAGCTGTTTGTAAAGTGTGTGTGTGTGTGTGTGTGTGTGTGTGTGTGTGTGTGTGTGTGTGTGTGTGTGAGAATGTTTTTTGTGAGAGATGAAAAGAGAGAGAATGAATGAGAGATTGAGAAAGATTGAGAGAGCGACTCAAAAGAGGATACTTTTGGTAAGAAGTGATTTTTAGTTCTTGTTTTTTTCTGTTAATTGTGATCCTGTGTCATACTGTACATAGCTGAAATAATAAGAGAAAGAACGTAAATCATGGAGAGTGAACTAATGAGGAGCTGTATAAAAGAATTCCATGATTAAAACCATGTATGTAGATATTTGGTGTTTGTCTTTTTTCAGCTGCCTTCATTAATGATGGTCCTGACTTGGAAAAATTATATTTATTAAAGTGAAATTTCATCTAAGGTACACAGTTTGGATTATAAAGAAATATCAGTACTCTACAACTTGGACACTCACAAGTTACTCCTGTGTTTTCTATTGCATGTCCAGTAGGGGGCAACAAAGGTTTCTGAATGCAGCATTTATGGCTGGTAACGGTTTGAGGTTCATGGAAGCTTTGATCTTCAGCAATATTACAATGTTGTTCCCACAGCCTACATGTCATTCTATGCAAACAAGACATGAATGTGGGTTTTAATTTTTAAACATCCTCATTACACACAGCGTCCTTACACAACCAATGGGTGTGACGCCGTACTATAGCAAGCCTGTGAAAGAATCACATGTAAGCAGAAAGCATTACCACATGAACCACAGAACTGCAGAAGAACTAGTCTGTCAAAACGATTATAACCAGTTTGAAGATCTGATTTGTTTGGGTAATAGTAATACATTAGCATGTACGGTTTTAACTGTTCAGTATAACAGACATTAATTTTCTCAGATACCTTTTGACCTATTAAAGAAAATATATACATTGTCGTATCTGGTTTCAGGCCTGTAGACACTCTGTCAGCAATTCTTATTACTGTGTAGTAGAGCTATGACAATTGACACGGTCTTAAGTATTAAGACCAATCCCCTCTGTACAGTCAGGGGTCAGTAGTCTGTGCAGAGGGGCCTCTGACACACTGAGCCTGGACCCTTGACCTCTGGGCTGTGGTCTTCCCTGGCACGATGAGAAGACCGGCTGGAAACTCCCAATGTTCCACGGCTTTTAACAGGTGTCCGATTCCCCCGGAGCGGTTTTTCTTATCCTTTTCCTTCTATCCCCATAGCCTGTCCTAAGTACTGTCAAATTTTGGTTTTACACAGCTTTATCTGCCTTATCAAGTGAAAACTCTGACCTTGTGTTATTCAGAATATCAGAATATCACAACGAATATCATTTGACCAGTACATTTGGTTCTACAAGGGCAACTTCATGTACAAACTGACCCAAAATGTCCATGACTTCTTAGATTCTTCTTATATTCAACATGATAGAATTTGCAGTGGAGGAGGGAGTCTTGGTGCTGAATTCACTTTCATACCTAAAACACTTTTAAAGAATATCATTTCATAGAATATTCCTGTAGACATTTGGAGCTGATCCAGAGGATTACTATTTTCTGTATCCACCCTAATGTCCTTAAGCAATCAAACACGTGGGTTTACTTTACATACAGTTCCTACACTAATGTCCTTAAAACAAATATTCAGATGCATTCGTTTACTTACCTATGGTTCCCTTCCTCCCTCAGCACATGCAATGCAGTGTTGTCTCCACAGAGGTGTTACTGTAACCACAGAGTTAATAAAGGTCGGATACTGTCTAGACGCAATTGTGTTTGACCAGCTAATAAACTTTGGAAAAGGTGACAGAGAACAACTCTACAGAGTGAAACTCATTCTCTTATGTATAGACTGGGATCCTGTATAACTATCAAGGTGAATGACACGGCCGCAGGGCCAAACGATTACCATTGTCATGGCAACATGTATCTTGGAGAGCATCTGGGTTCAGACTGTTCTGTGTATGTAAATGTCACCTCTGTTGCTGCTTTTCCTGTAAACAAAATTCAACTTCTTTGAGTTCAAACTGCATCTCCTTATTTCTTACACCATACGATATTGGAGTAACTATGATCCTTCCTGTTTGCATTTTTACATACACATTAAATGACCAGTGTGTTACGAGTCTAAATGTCTTCTTAGGGACTGATGAAACATACACTTTAACCTGGAATCCCCAAACATCCTCACACAGCTTGATGATGGTCTTCATGACGCTGATGTTTATCCTTCACTGTTCTTGTGAGGAGGGGCTCAGCAGGAAGTGATATTAGAACCAGACCCGGTACTAGGCTGGTCTATTTATTTTTGTCTATTTGTTTTGTTACACTGTCAGGTTTAATGTAATCAGATCTCCTGATAGCATGAGAAGAAATAACATGAATGATGACAAGTGGAGAAGAACAGAAGAATAAAATGACAATGACAAAGCTTTTGGCATCTTCCTACAATTTTATACCAATCAATCAGAACCAAAGTAAAAGAAAAGCAATGTCCAGAGAAATGTTTAAAAAGAAATCTGTTACTCAGAGTGCTTTTGTGATTGGCTGAGCATTTCTAGGCGGGGCCCCTATCATGATCTGAAATATAGTGATTGTTTTCATTTAAAATGAATTCTGTCATATTTTAATTCTAAAATTATTTATATAATTCTATTGTTTGTAGAATTAAAATTAAAAACCATATTATAGGTTCTTTCGTTGTTCTGCTTTTAAAATACTGTATTCCAAAGGATTACACTAAAGGGTAGGTAATTATGATTAGAATGTGTCTGGAGCCTGTTGTTTCTTAGAAGTCTGATCCTGATGAATCAGGGAGAAATGTGTTTCCTAGTTTTCTTTCTCTGTGATCCTTTTGTTACTGAATACAAGTTGTTCTTATCATATTTTTGGCATTGGAAAGGTGAAATTGATCTTTTGCCCCTTCAAAGGTTCATTTCATTTGCTTAACCATAAAAAGACAATTAGAGACAAGATACATTTCTTCATTTCAAACGAACACCTATTCAAATGTGCCTTAACAATACATGGAATACAATTAAAAAAAACTCTCAAAAGGTACATGTCTGAGTCAGAGACATGAACATTTTGCTACATTTTCACAAGAATCACCTATTTTAACTATCTATTAATATATAAAATAGAAAAAGACTGTCAGAAATTGGTCAAAGTCTGAACATTTTGCTCACTTTTCTTAACGGATGACTAATGGGGACTCATAACGTAAAACAGAAGCTCTTAGACGTCTATACGTACAACTGTTAAGGACTTGACACAGAACGCCCACTAGTGGATATTCTTTCGTGGATGCACTTGACGGAGCTTTTACTTTGAAACCTGATTTCCTGATTTCCTCCTCAATCAGCAATAACGTAAGCGCTTGTTTCCGTACAGTTGTTTTGAGAGCAAGACTATAACTACGGATATCCTAAACAGATGCTTTGTAAAAATGAAAAACAGTTAGTGAAAGCAAAACAAGAGGTGGAAAGTTAAACGTTGAACATGCGGTTTTAAACGTCGAGTTAGAGAGGCCACGTGCAAATGTTCTGCGTTGGTTGTCTAATGCTATCTGAACATTCATAGTGCTCTTAAAAGTCGCTATTCTAACATGCTTTGAAACTGTTCCCTCGTACTGTAAACCATACAGTATAAGTATGTGGACTCCTGATGAAATAGCTCAGTTGTGTTATGACCACTTCAATACGTTGCCGAAAAAGGGGAAGCCAGACCCGGGCAGAGAGTGGACGCTCTTGGCCGCAGTGGTCATGGTTACCGAACTCTCAGGTGGAGAAAAAGGTGTGTCGAAGAGAATTTTTCTCCTTAAATTTGTATGTGGGTGTGACTCGAAGTCAAAGAATAAATTCAGTTTCCGTAATTTGAATTGTTAAGAGCTCCATCTTTTCAGAATAATATATTTTTTTTTATCATTTATGTCCTCAGCTGAGAAATCAGTGATATCTTTAGGAACTGGCACCAAGTGCATTGGACGTTCTACTATGAGTCCAAAGGGTAAATATAGCCCAGTTTTGCAAACACATCCATAACATAATGTCATGACAAAATGCTTGCATACTGTAAATACTCATCTATTTTTAAAAGTGGCCTTGCTTTGAAAAACAGACTCTTCAGCAAATGCAGCGCCATTTTAGACTTCTTTCTAAAATACATAATAAGAGAAACCTTTTATACATAGGCGATATACTTAATGACAGCCACGCGGAAGTTATCGCTCGGCGGGGCTGTGTCAGGTGAGAGTGCGTGCGTGTGTGTGTATAACCGTATATGTGTGTGCGCTTGTGTGTGACTGTGTGTGTGTGAGTGTGTGTGACTACGTGAGTGTGCTTGCATGTTTTGCATATGGTATGTCAGTTTATACGCCAATTCGCAAATTATGTGCACATTATTTGAACCAATGTTTTACTAGCACATGTTGAACCAGCTCAAGTGGATTTGCAGCTCTTAAGTCTCCTCCTGGAGAGATAAGTCTGCTTTTATCCATTTGAAAGTTAACCTTTCTTTAACACATTTGAATTGGTGTGTTATCACTTGTTGCACACCACATCACGAGTTAGAGTCCTCGTTGTGTTCACCAAGTTTACTTGGCCTCACACAACCTCGAACACCCTCCCTAAATAATCTCAGGGCCCTCCCAAAGCCTTGTGTAAGAACTGTTAGAGAGGCGTTGCAGGACATGTAAGATAACTGCCATGTGTACTGGCTGATACGTGAATTGCTCGTTCCCGTTGCTCAGGTACCTGACAGAAGAGCTGCGACGGGCAGTGCGTGGAGAGGGCAGTCAGGTTTTCTGTCGAAGTGAACACACAGGCAAATGGAAAGTCCAGCCTGGTGTTTCCTTCCTCTTCTTCACCAGTCATACCCCGTGTGAGTTCTAGCATTTTGTCACACTTTAAAAAACGAGCGCTTGATTGTAAATAATATGATTATAATTGATCAGTTCTGACTGGTAGCAAAGGCTCTGTTATGTGCTCATTATAAGCATAATCCACCAAACAAACTGTAATCTTTGCTACACCCCTCCTCAAGTTTTACACTATTACTACTATTACTACTACTACTACTACTACCACTGATAAGACTGGGTGTTGTGGGAGACATTCAGTGTAAGGGTATGGATGTATTGTGTGTATTTCTATTCAAATATTTGAATAGAGATCTCTGGAACTCAACGTTTCATAGAATTGTTTGAACATAACATTCCATCAATAACTACTTTAAAAAATATGTCTGACTACCTGCAACTCATTTTGAAAACAGTTGAATTTCCTTTCCCTTCACAAAAGCCATTAGATTTTTAAATTAAAAATTAAAATGTAAAAATCAGTGGACATGAAAAAAGCATGGAAGTGACTCCCCAAAATTTTTATTGTACAGACTCTAAGCAAATGTTTGATTTACTTTCACTTGTTTGGTGTATTTCCATTTGTACTGCATTACTTCAAAAGATTGCTTAAAGTAGGTTTTTTTGTTTGTTTGTTTGTTTGTTTTTCAAATTACTTACTTGTCTTTAAATACACCCAGATTACAAATCATTCTACAAATTACAAATTGATTAATTCCAAATATATTTTATACAGCATTTTTGGTACATTAGCATTGAAATTTTGTAAAAAAAAAAAAAAAGCTTTAATTTAGAATATGTTTGTGATCTACTTTGAGCTACTCAGACTAGAACGTATCCTGTATTGCATTTTCAAGCACCACTTTATTTTGTCCAGGTGTTCGCTGAAACTTTTTTCCAGTTATGGTCACGGTGGTGTCAAAGTTTGTGTCATGTGTGTGTGCAGGTGGTGATGCCTCCATCATACCCATGACTTCCAGTCTGTCACAGCCCTGCCACCCAGTAGCGACCAATGACAGTCACCATGGCACTGGTTATGTTCAGGCCAGAGAGGGCCTGAAACGGCATGCAGAGTGTCAGGAAGAAGGGACCAACAAGCGTCTAAGGGGGCAGAACAAGGCAGCAGAGGAGGGAAAGGTAGAGAGCGGCCAACCTGTGGCCAACTTGGACCAGGAGGAAAATGCTGAGATGTCCCAGCTTCCAGACGTCCACCGCACGGGGGCTAAGAGTGTTCCTGGGGGTCCTGTTGACCCTCATCTCCCCGGGGCGGGTTACCACAGTGTCGGCCTGCTGCGGGTCAAACCTGGCAGGGGTGAACCTACTCTCTCCCTGTCCTGCAGTGATAAGCTGGCACGGTGGACCGTGCTAGGCTTCCAAGGTGCACTTCTCTCTCATTACCTGGAGGGGGCGATCTACTTTGATGCTGTTGTGACAGGGAAATGCCCCTATAGCCAAGATGCAATGAAGAGGGCACTTATCACCAGGTGATTCCTTCTCCCTCATACCTTCCAATCCATTCCCACAAAAATCACCACACTGAAACTTTATGACCTCATTTAAGGCATTAGATGAAAAATATATGTTTTTTACAGAAACATGATCTGACATACAGGACTGACATCATTCCCACTCCAAAATATCAGCTTAGTGTCAACTATAGGTTTTCAAATGTAAAAAATATATGGAAAAAAATTCAAGATATCATGAATATTTTGTTTTATCTTCTTCTCTTTAACATGGGTTGTCCAATAAAGAACACAGTTCTTTTGTTGTACAGAACCCTCAGGTCATTTTACTATATAAACAAGTTATCTATGGAGGTTTACCACCTGGAATATGAGAACTCAGGACCTCAGGGCTACACTAAGTCAACCAACAAGACAGTTAAGATGCATGCTTGGTGGTTCTCGCGGTTGTGTAATGGTCTGGCACAGTTTAGATCGATAGACAGACAGATAAACTTCTTAAGAATGATTCGTGCTTGTGAAGGCACTATAATTTGATAAAAATCGGAAAATAAATGTGAGGCTTCTTTATTTGTTCAATCTCTTCCCTGATCCTCATGAAATCTAAGACATTTGGCTGTTCCTGTTGAATTGTTGCATTATGTTACTTGATTTTTAATTGTAGAGTTTCCCTCCTCTATGATGATTCACACCAGATAAAATAGTGAAATATGATCATCAGAGTATTATGACAAACAGCCAAGTTTGTACTGTCATTGTTTTCAAGATGACTTTGTGTCTACAGTGCACTTGACAACATGACAGTCCATGTTTTATGGCAGAAAGTAAACTATAGTGTCTACACGTCAACACGCACACTGTTCGTAATCTCAATTCAATGTTTGAGCTAAGATAACATCCTTTGTCCAAAATGTTGTTTAAAAATTGAAAGTACATATCAGGGCTCGTACAAATCAGCGTCTATTCAGGATCTCCCTAGGATGTTGATTGGCTGAATGAGGTATGTTTGTGTAGGGTTGGAGCGAAAGCCTAAACACTTTGCAAGTCTTCAGAGAGAGGCTTGTCTGCCATATGCACTGATGACTGAGTGTGTGGTGGTGCCACTGTAAGTGTCAGAGTTATTGGTATAATAGTGCTGAACACTGACCTTGTCTTTTTTTCCTAAAATCATATTCCCCCTTTCTCTCTCTCTCTCTCTCTCGCTCTCTCTCTCTCTCTGTCTCTCTCTCTCCCTCCCTCCCCCTTTTTAGGTGTGAGAAAGTAACAGGGCTGCCCCATGGTTTTTCACTGCACCCTCCTAAGCTGTTGCAGTCCAATTTGGAGTTTGTGCACAGCCACACCCTGACTCAGCGTTGCCATCACAGCGTCCAGGGAAAAATCTCACCATGTGGTGCAGGTCCACCATCTCTTTATGATCTGTTCTACTTCATTTTTTCCCCCTCATTTTGCCTTGTCTGTAGTTTTCAATGAGGAGTGAGACTCTACCTTAACACCTCCATGACTAGTAACTCCCACGTGCCCACCTGTCTGTATCACCAGTGCTTTTCTTCATTGTTTCATACTGAGGCCATTTTGTGTCTTTTAGCCATATGCTGGTGTGCTGTTTTGAACCAGCCACTGGATGTCACTGCAAATGGCTATAAGCAGGGAGTGACCAAGAAGGCTATGGGGACACCACAGTCCAGGTGGGCAAGTTCCACAGAGCAAAATCATCTTGAACTGACGTGAAACACAATTATCCTGTTTCTTTATATCTTCTCACGTAGTTGAAGAGCCTTGGGTATAATTTTTTTTTTTGACTGGCTGTTGTTGCTTTTTTTTTTTTTTCAATTCAGGTCTTTCATAAGTAAAGTGGAGCTATTTCACCTGTTTTTGGATTTAATAGCAGCAACTCCTAACTCGCAAATCCCAGGAACTCTCAGGTGAGGTGTTGCATAAACTTCTCCATGGTAGTCGCCCAAAAACACTCTCCGTTCTTTCCACTGCATTTGTTTCCTCATTACTCTTGTCCCATGACTCTAGATTACTTATTGGTGAATGCTTTTGGATTGTCATCTCATGAGGCCATTTAAATAACCTCATACACATAGCGGTTTCAGATGGCCTGTGCACACAACAATAAATAGCAGACTAACAATAAATACTAAAGGTAAACAGAAGTGTCAACAGTTAAAATGTGAAAAGAACAAATGTTCTGTTTGTTCTCTCGTCCTCCCTCCCTTGTTCATACTCAAAATCCCGTCATTTTATGGTCCCATATGGTAAACTGTGAGCGCCGTCGCCATGGAGATGAATGGACGCATAATATGTCGGTATTGTTCAGATGGGGCACAGTATCCTCCTTCTCTCAGGGGAACAGAGGGCTTCTGTTTTGTACCTTTCGTCTCTACAACCTGATCCGCCCCACCCCACCCCACCCCACTCCACCCTACCTTACCTCCCCTGCCCCTCCACATCCCATGAGGAATCCACTGCCGAGCTGCCGTGGCAACTCATAATGGGAAGATTTAGACAAGGAGAAGTGAGGAAGTTGCTGGCTCTCCTGGGCCGATATTGCGTAACAACAGCATCTGCGATCGATTTATATGTGACACAAACAGTCTCAGCAGGATCTCTTTATTTTGCTGTCATCATTCAGATTCAGGAAATTAAAGTGAATATGCGTGGGTGGGACCATTTCCAACCAGATGGAACTAGGCATGAATCTAAAATACAGATATTGTGATATGAAAGAAAAGTCAGACAATGGTTCCTTGTCTCATGTGTCTTATTTCCATTCAGATACTACAGTTGTTTTTGTTATATTATGCCTAATAAGAATTGAGATTGTGGTGTAGATATTAATGTTTTGCGTTCCTTGTTTTGTTCTTCACTGGCATGGAATTTCACATCAAAGAGGGAAGCAGCTTAAGTCGTACTGGGACTACAAGGAGGCAGCTGAAGTGTACCAACAGGCCTGGCTGCAGTTGCGTTCTCAGGTTTTCACTTTGTGGCTGCGCAGTCCCAGAGAGCTACTGCTGTTTGACTGAACCTCCGAATGTCGCTACACTCCCCGACAAAAAAAGGCTAGCTCTAGCACCCTGGTGTTAGACAGCTGTGCTGCTTCAGATAGCATGACTTTCTTGAGTTATCTTTCAAGACATATCATGATATGTGAATGGGGAGTGAAGGACGTTTGCCAACTAGGTAAAAAGCAGACACACAAAACCAATGTCAAAATAATATCTAACTTCAGATGCCGACAGCTTGTGTAAGCTGAGACAGTCTTTGTGCCTGCGTTGCAGACTTTGTCTATACTGTCGGAACAAAACGACACACCAACCGTTGCTTGATTTCCATTTTTTGATAAGAGACAAACAGTGTACATATAGAAAGGAACAGAGGCATGACAGAATGCTACCAGTTCTGAGATTTATCAGTTAAAGGAGGAATGCTGGGACAGTGCAGTTTCACAAGCACATACCTTATAAACAATCAAGAAACTATTGTTCTTCAGGACTGAATAAATCATTCACTATGCTTTTTTGTATCACTGATCATTATTCTGAATGATGAAATAAACTGTAATAAAACAAAAAGCAAACTTAACAAAACTCCTTTATTTATTTTTTTCCTTTTATTGGTTAGGTCATCCAGCTACCTTACCCTTCAAATATATATATATATATATATATTTTTTTTTTTTAAACTGAAAAAAAAAAAAAAGATAAATTAAAACATTAAAAGTTATTACTGTATATTATCGCCCAAAACAACAATATGAAGCACCTCTAATAATACTGCAATACCATTCACAAAAAATGTTGCTGTCTTTCAACAATATTCAATGGGTCATTCTAACAATTAATGTATTTTTTTGGTTGTTTTTTTTTTTTTAAATACGACATGATATGGGTGACACTAGAGGTACAAATGTATTTGTTTTTATCTATGATTAATCAGAAGAGTATGCATCCAGACTACTTCAAAACACCAGTTTTTCAAGCTATACAATCAAACCTGTCCAACAGAAAACGGGGCTGCAGGGGTGAGCGGGATGATGGTACGCAGGGCTGATTTGGTGATATGACATGGGATGCAATGGGAGGGGGTGTCAGCTGCAAATCCATGCCGAGGTCTTAAAATCCAAACGTGTTCTCTCCGCTATAGGCCACGTATAAAAAGCCGTCCTCGTCTTTCTCCTTCTCATAGAGCTGGCCCATTGTCAGACTAAGAAGAAAACAAAGAATGCAGATGGTATTATGGGTGTATGCGCACGTATACAAACACAAACACACCCTCAATTCAATATGTTCAGAGGGTTGACTGGAGGTATGCCTCCCTAAACACAAGTCCTGGGCGCTACTTAATCGCTTTTAGCTCCAGGACACGCCGGATAGATATTTGATCCGTCGTGTAAGTGGAGACACAGATGGAGCTCTTCAGTTATTTTCTCAGGAAGATCCTTTCCCCTGGACAACACTAGCCATGTGCTCAAATGCACAACTTAGTGACATGTGCCTTGTATAAACACCTCTCGTATCAAAATCCAAAGGGTCATGGGCGAAGGGGTGCAGGTTCCAATTTGACAGTGAAAAGAGAGTCACAAATAACTATTACTTTTATATGCTTATTCTGGATCCATGTTTCTAGTAGAAGAAATTATTGTTTCAAGTTTCAAATTTCATTGTCATTTACTAGATAACAATGTGGACATCATTATCAGCAATGAAATTCTTGGGCTCGGGGCCAGCTCAACTTGCAAAGTGTAGCAGTTAAATAATAATAATGAAAGAACAATAAAAGGTAAATATAGGGGTAATATAAGGAGATATATAAGGGAATATATTTGTACATGTGCAATAAATAGAAATGTACAGAACTGTAGAAATATAAAGATATAAGATAGATATAAGAGTATAGGAATGTGTAGTGGATGAACTGTCCTGAGTGGAACAGTCTTAAAGTGCATGTGCAACACCATGTGCAGCAGCATAGACAGTTGTGGTGTACACAGTATCGGATTGGGTAGATGAACAGTGCAATATTGAATATTGTTGCACTTAACTGACACCCTTAAGTTGTTTTGAGACATTATGCATTGCAAACAACTTTGATACACGCCAATGTTTTTTTTTTCTTGTGAGACCCCTTGAGAGTTCCTGTGTATTAACAGACATAACGCAGATAAGGTTGGGTTCCCCCCAAGCCAATGCCTAATTCGTCTAATTTGTTCGATGACCTCAGGATGGTACACACGTAGTCTCAGCAACTATTATCGCAAGTACGAAAATTCCGCCGACGTCTGTCTCACTGACCTGGACTGCGGGACAGTTTTGTCGACAAAAAGAAAGATGGCTTTCTCAGATGGCAGTTGGATGCGCTTCCTGATTATCCACATGAACTGGGCCACCGTGATGTCGGACGGGACGAGGTACTTCCTCTTGTCGATGTCCACTATTTGTGAGCCAGACACTTTTTCCACGATGACCTGCAAACACGAACAAAGGAACGCGTGTTGACTGCACAATGCGACAAAAGAGGGTTGTGTGTTTTATGCGGCTGCCAGTCTCTGAGATAATCTTAGGGCCTGAGATCGGGCCAAACATTTTGCAATGTATGCAAAAGAACTCTTCAGACTAGGATAAAGTTCATGCTGGCAGGAAACTGGCAAATTCTTTGCTACTACAGTATGTCACAGTCAGTCCCACTGTGGAAATATTGGCCCTAGTCATGAGCTTCCAGATAAAGGATTACTCTTTCAGCAAGTTAACTGAAAGAAATGACCTGCTTAAACTCAAGGAATTGTAATCTGAGCTTTGTTATTATAGTTGATATAACTGTCACATTGTCTTCTGTGGAAAACTATATAATGTTTTCTTTTACATCATATTGTCATGGTGTTTACTCACAATTTTACAGGTGAAAGTGAAAGAACTGTCAATTTTACAGTAGGAACTTCTGCCTGACTACTTACTGCATCAGGGGAGAAATCTGTGTCAGAGTGAAGGTTCAGTGCATTGACACTGAAACAATGCTGGGTGAAGTGTTCTGCTCCATAATGCTATGCCGGTAGTGTTAAAAATCTCAACCAATCGTAACTGAACCAACCATGCTCAGGACTGAACCCATGTTCCCCTGACTGCCAGCTCTAAAGTGAAGTTTGGTTAACTAGATGAGAGAATCAGGACGCAACAGGTTGTATTAAAGCAAATTCAGCTCATTTGGAGGTGAAGGTACTGAGAAGAAGGACCCCTGTACAACAAACCTATTTCAGTTGTAACTTTTTTTTATACTCAAACACAGTATAGAATAATTTTATACTGTACTGAGGTTGTACAAGTGGAAATCCATTTTTAATTACAGCCTATTTTTACAAACACCTCACACAGTAACAAAACACGAACATTTAGTAAGGTAATTTAGATTTTCCATAGCTACCAGATTAGCTCTGAACAGAGGCAACTCACTGACATATTAACATGAAAACTTTTTAAGATGGAAAATTTTCCAGGATAACAATAATGAGAATGTGAAAATTCACTGAGAAAATGGCACAGAAATGGTTAATATATCGTGAGTCTGTGTTATTATTTACCACAGTAAGCATGACTATCATTTTCTGTCTACTTCTCATTTTAATCATATCAACAAAAGCATAAAGAGATGCATAGTCACGTTGAAGGATGTTGCAATAACAGCCCAAACACCCCACATGTCGTTTTCAATTTATACTCACCGGAACCCTGTCTGGGTATTTGTTGCGGATTTTGGCAGACTCCACACACCTGTGTTCTGTTTAGGGGAGAAAAAAAATTGGAATGCTATGTGATGGACAAGTTAATCAATACAACTACAACCCCTTAGGAGATCTGAGCTGTATAATCTCCGTGTTACAGAGAGATTAGGACCTATACAAACATGAAGAAATGTTTATGTGCATTCAGTGAGCCGTTTCCATTAGAAATGTCCAGCGGAAAGTCTTAAACTGTTCACCCTAAGGGCAGCACGGAGCCATGGCCCCCATTTAAAGTATCATGCTCCGCTCTGCACAAGCTTACCTTCAGAAACATCGGACACGTGTTTTGATATTATTTCGACATTGGTTTTGTGTGTCTGCTTTTTACCTAGTCGGCAAACGTCCTTCACTCCCCATTCACATATCATGATATGTCTTGAAAGATAACTCAAGAAAGTCATGCTATCTGAAGCAGCACAGCTGTCTAACACCAGGCTACTAGAGCTAGCCTTTTTTTGTCGGGGAGTGTAGCGACATTCGGAAGTTTCGGCCTTGGTCTGATATGCAAACACCAAACCACAAGAAAATACATGACCTATGGAAAAGGAGAACCTCACCATAGATAGGCTAGCTTTGACAGATGAGCAGACGCCGAAAAAAAATGTATTTTCTAAACGAAGACAAAGTTATAGGAGTGCGAGCTAATGACATCTAGCAAAATAATACAAGCTATGTTTTCGTTGCAACTCTTCTTGGACAACAAATTATAGTTTATCGCATTATTATAGAGCAGACAAACTCAATCCACTCATAATACAAGGCCTGATATCCTCTAATCACCTTACTATTAAGGAGAAGAAGAATTATTGGGAACACACGGCAATGCAGTGAAAATACAGTTAGCTAGTGTTTTGACAGGGACACAACCCGTGTGACATAACAAATAAAATCCCTTTACCCAGGGAATGGTCCTCTTTAAACATCCATTTCATTTTTGCAGATTCCTCGGGCTACTGGTGTGAAGCTTCTATAAAAGATTATTAAAACTACGTATCTCCAATTCTTGCGACTTCGTTTACAAACAACAAAATATCAAAACTAAAACGTCAACAATGTAGCACTAGGGCCGTCAAAGGTTCGCCTTCTAACCAGAAATGATGATGTCATTTCTGGCCATACCATTTTGAGACTGGGGGGGGGGCGACGGTTCAAGATTTATTCAAATAACCCCCTTTGAGTAACATCTAACACATTTTGCCGTTGATTTGTAAACTTCTTCTCATGGTATTTGGGATATTTATCCAGAATTTACGTTGTTCCTCTCGTCTGTTCACGGTGTTGAAATATGCTCTTGTTCAGAAATTCACCTTGTGCCTAATTTGTACACGAAACGAGAGCAGTTTTTCTTCTACATTTTACAGTGCACATAACGTAATTTCTAAATGCCTTGTCGTAGACACTCTCTGCGTGGTAGAGTGTAAGTACTTTCGAACACAACATGGGTTGTTTACAGACGGTTGAACACACGTGGTACGCACTGATTTGCCTAATATTTTAAGCTCTTAAATCTCACTATCAGACTCTGACTATTATTAAACAAAAACCTGGCCTCTGGTCAGTACTATTCCGTAAGGACAACATTTCTCCCAGTAGTTTAGGAAGATTTTCAAGAGGGTGGATTTGATAAATTGTTGCTATGGAGTACAGCGGCCATGGTAACGTCAGGACGCTAAACAACAGGAAGTGAGAATCCAAGGATGTAAGGAGCGAGCGCGGCCTTTTCGTGAAGTCGTAATCTGTCTACTGTATTACTGATGCTCATCAGAAAAGTTTTAAAACAGCGAATCAGCACAAAGACCAGCTCTGTTAATAACACGCAAATATTCTGCGACAGCTGCTTGAGAGTAATAATCAATCGTTGTTAAAGAAATCACGATCTGTTAAATCGTACTTCAGATTACGTGAGCAAACTCCGTTAAACAGTACGAATGGCACTGGTGGTTTGAACGCTAATGAACGAACGGGGCAAATTTAAAGTGTGCTTCTTTGGTCATGGCTTTTTATGAAGTTTATTCTCATCCAGCTTTGATAAGATACAAAACCAGTGTTTGCACGAAGGCCACATTGTTTTTTGTCATTGTTTTGTGTCTTACCTACATCCCTCCACTCCTGGTTGCTTACAGAAGTCAAGGTAATATTCCTTTACATAAACAGTAGTAATCCGCAATATTTGGGGCCTGTCTGTTTATTGGTCAAATATTCGAAACGTTTTGAAGCCGGAAAGTTAAACTGTTGTAGATAAATCCCTGATGGTCTTTTGCTCAGGATTTTGGCTGAAGCGAAGCACTTACGAAGAGCAGCCCCATATACGGTTCCAGTACCAAATTCTGCTGACTGGAGCCACCAGCACTACTGGAGATTACGTTGCGTGGAGTACCTATCATAATTTCAATCACTTGCTTGGCAGTAACCTTCGCATCCCGTCTGTTTCGGTAAATATGCTACTAAACTTCTGTAATAACGGTTTGTACCTGAGCAGCGCTACTGTCGGATTTGGTGCTGGGTTTGCAAACCTTCCTTCCAGCTCTGCGGTAGCACGCCATTATCAGTTGAACCCACTTCTCGTGGAGCATCTGAAAAGTAGAATTATGTTGGTTTAGAGATTAAAGAAAATCCTACATTGTTCATGAGGACTACTACCCGTCCATGCTGGCAATATTACGACATAACGACACAGGGTTTTTTTCAGTCTTTGTGATATAATTATTCTATAAGAATTTTACCACCTCTCCTACTGGGAGGTCTGAGGTATAGCTGAATCACCAAGTCTATATGTACCTCAAATGTTCAGCCTTCAGGAATTTCCACTACCAATTGTTTTGTATCGCTGATAGTGTAATGACTATATTAAAAAACCCCCACTAAATTTAAGTCAGATCTGTACAATTTATATGATCTGTTTCACAGTTTGATAATTCTGTGCCTGTTGTAATCATCATTTTTTTTTAATTGAAAGATTACCCGATGTTTGCATCATTGCACTCACTTTCACCACTTCAGTCAAGATCAATGCGTGTATTTACCATCAGTGAGAGTAAGTCAAACAAAAAGTTCACCTCTGATCATAACTGGTTGGTGAATAAACAGGTACAAGAGGAGGATCTCAACCAGGATGGAAAATTTGATCGACTGAGTCTCCAGTTGGAACTGCCGCTTAAACCAGAGGAGCAGATATACAGCATCCAGCTGCTGCTGACCTTCTCATATCAGCTGTTTGTGTGTAGCCCTATAATGTCAAATCTCAAATGTACACATTTACATTTAGAACTACAAACACTGTATGCACCAGAAAATCTTACTTTGACACACTCTCTCTCCGCCTCTCTCTCTCTCTCTCTCTCTCTCTCTTGCCTGCCCTCGGTGCACAGAGGATGTCCACTGTTGTGATGCAGACTCTGGTGTATGTGCAGCATTCTTCATCAGTCCCAGGCTCTCAGCTCTTTGTCAGCGGTGACTTGCGTTTGTATCAGCGAATTCCTCTTCCTCACCGTGGCCTGCACACTGCTTACAATGTAAGGGAGTGAACAAGGAAACACATTTATGCTCGCTTTACTATAACTCAGGAGTTCTTCGGCTCAAATTCCAGCTAAACATGAAAAAAGAGAGCTTCTCCATGAAGTAGCTGTTGTACTGATGAACTGATCTAGGGACTAGATAGGTGTGATTTGTGCCTGTGACTTGTGCCTGTGACTTGTGCCTGTGACTTGTGCCTGTGACTTGTACCTGTGACTTGACCCTTTGACTTATATTTTTCAGGTGTCAGTCATTGATGGCACCAGCCCATTTGCCAGTGCCTATGACCTTGTCAAAATTATACAGGCATATCAGGAAAGAAATTGTAAGTGCTCTCTCTCTGTCTCTGTTGGTCCCTCTGTTTCTCTCTCTGTCCATCTCTCCATCTCCATCTCTATCTCTCTCTCCCTCTCTTTTGCTCTCTCTCTCTCTCTCTCTCTCTCTCTCTCTCCTTGTTTGTGAGGTACTGTGATATATGTTAAGCATTCTATAGAGCGGTTTTACTGGTTTCCTATCTGCAGTATCATTCCATATCTGATGAGGTGTACCACTGCTATTATGTATCATAGTACTTTGTATTCAACTGGTTTTTTTTTTCTTTTTGTTTTCAGTGTTACAGTAGTGGCTTGACCACATTTTAATTTAGTTAGAGGATTGGTAACAGACAGAAGACTTGTACATTAGATCATTTTTTTATAAATGGGTGAGATGACATGATCAGGACTCAGCACTGGGTGGGGCGTGGGGAAAGTTTTCAACAGTGGTGTCAGGCTTATCGTGATTTACCTCTCACCTACACACACACACATACACACACGCACGCACACAAACATTCAGTGTTGTTGTAACCTGTCTGTTGGAGAGGTTAAAGACGTGCATTGTAATTATCTGACAGCAGAGGCCTGTATATTTTATTGAAAATGCACTGAAGCATAAGTGAATTAGGCATACATTAGGCATTCAACTTTATTTAATGCACCTCAGTTATATTATAATGAGGCACACGGATTCTCGTAAAAATGTATCAGCGTACTTTCTTAGGAAAGTGGAATAGTGTATGTTGTGCTGCAGCCTGTGTTACAACCCAAGGACCCCTTCTATGTACCCCTAATAGCACAGTTTTCACATACAGACATAGATTGTGACTGACTTTAAGATCCATTGAGAGTAACGCCGCTATTTCTTCTGCTCTCAAATTTGTGTGCAGTGAGGTAACATTTGAAGAGACAATAGACACTTTGTCTATATACCTGCTTTGAATTTTTAGTATTTGCTTTTGACTATTCAAGTGTTGATATTTCTGCTCTAAAGCATTGTGACATAGCTTATCAATACAGAAATAATTTTTTAAATGTGTTGTTTTATTATCTTTTTGTAGTATGGTTTTGTTATGACACTTCATGTTATATTAGAAACCTAATGCCCACAATTTTTGTGCCATTGCAAACATATTTGGATTTTCATGATTTTATGCTTAGAATACATTTCAGATTGAACAAAATGTCAATGTTACCTCAAAATTACTGAGGGACAGCATGGAAGCACTGTTTAGCCCTGAGCTTAAGATAGGCTTGAGTAAAGATAGCTACTATGGCTAACAAGTTTTAGGGCATAAAACTATAAGACTGGTAAAAAAATAGTTTAGTAAATGCTATTTAGATTCAACTTTTTGTCTCATAAAAGGGGTAACTTCATTCAGCCTAGATGCTGTTTAATCATAAAAGGCATTTGGTCTATATGGACAGTGCTTATTTATGCTTTTTTCACACTGGTTGGATGTTAGCAAATTGTAAAGTATGTCAAATTTGACCCCTGTGTTTTAACAGCTGTTTTTGTTGTTCCTTTGGTTCTTTTAAGGAAAAGTGCAACAAAACAGCCGAGAGGTTTCCTTTATACAGCAATAGGGAGAGACAGTGATACTAGCGATTTATCTTTGTAATGACTCAATAAGTTTAACTCAAGGAGTATTTTCCATTGATTCAATAATGGCCATATGTTGCATGGAAATTTTTCCTTCCTTTGTTCTTTTTTAAAATCCAGACAGGAAGTTATTTTTTGTAGTGCCCAAGTTTTGTTGTTATCCATTCGTGTACACTTTGACCCAGTGTGAATAGAAGAGCAGTATCCATCTAAGACCTATGTCATGGCAAGTGGTTATTGCATATATCTCATACATCTCATACATATTGGCACTCTATTGCTCAATGTCAGAGGTTTTTCCAGTTTTGTTTGGTTTTTTTCCCCTTGTGGTTTCTGCATTTCAACATTTCATTTCAATGGCAAGGTAAGCAATGTTTGCAGAGTCATACAGAAGACAACTTCATCATCTTTGCTTTATTATGAATGAGGATTGGATTACTGGATTATGAAGTAAACATAAAGTATCCTGTGCAGTTTCTACAGAGGCATTTATGGACAGTGAAAAAGAGAACAAATATCCTGGTCTTTTTTTCCCTTTCACAACCAATTTGTTTGACAGATCAAAGAAGATTAGAATTTCTGACAGATTACATTTCACTGTGGCACACTACACAATACTCTTGTGTGTGGCCTTTTTTTTTTTAACTCAAGATGCTCTGTGGATAATTTTTATGACATAGACATGAGATGATGACATTGACAAAGAAGAACAAAGATTCCAGAGTGAATGCCAAAATGACAGATCAGAGAGAAAAGAAGCACCATTGTCAATTCATTCTTTTAAAACTCTAATGTCGTCTTTCCCATTCACACACAGTGACTACATACCTCTCCTGTCCCAGTCCCCTGTGGACAGTGGGTCGAGCCTCTGACGCACCTTTCCGGATCAATGCAGAGATTCACTACCCACTAGAAATAATCAGATATCCTTTGCATAATGCATTCCTTTGTGTGTATGTGTGTGTGTGTGAGATAAATATGTGTTTTGAGGGTTGATCTTTGCCTGCTCTTGGTATTCCATCTCTATATATAGCATACACGTGGCTGTTTAACTTTGGCATAGTCTTTGAGATTTTGGACAATCTGTTGCAGTTTACAATATAGAATTCTGAAGAATGTACCTTTTATCTGCCTCACAAGCTTATTTCCAACATCTTGTCCAAAGAGAAAGCCCGTTCTTAGATTTCAGTCAAAAACTATTGAGTAAAGTTGTCACCATGCCTGTGTCAATAGCTGCTAAATATTAAAATGTCAGACATTTTGTATTCCTAGTCCCATATCTTAACTCATCAAAGAAAATGGTTCAGCTGGTATGTGTAAATTAAATACGTGAATCCTGTGAATTGACTACTGAAGTTATGTTTATACAGAATTTGTTAAAGCTTTTACCTCAAAAAATCCCTCTCTATTTGGCTACAGACCCAAATACTGACATTTTTTGAAAGAAGATATAGCTGCTCTAACTTCAGACCGTCACTGTATGAATGCACGGTATGCACACATGATAAAAATGGAATTATTAAATAGTCTTGCAGAATCAGATCTACTTGCACTGTCAGTAATCTTTCCTTGACTATGTCCTCTCCACCTATCGTCCAGGGTTCTGGGAGACCATAAAGTTTGCCTGGATCCAGTATGTGAGCGTGCTGCTCATTTTTCTCTGGGTCTTTCATCGGATCCAGACTTTTGTTTTTCAAAACCAGGTTTTGCCCACTGTCCCTATTCACCAAGTGAAAGAGCACCGGCCCTGATCTGACCAGTATGTAGGGTCCGTGTCACTGGAGTGGTTATGTGCTTTGGACATGTTAGTGAGTCAAATAGATGCGTAAGGAAGTAGTCATATGTGAGAGTTCCAAATCCATGGATGTCCTCTTATTTTTAATAAGCACATATTGGCTGTCATTCAGTCAATTATGGGCTAAAATCATCAGTGCAAATAGTATTTTTTTGTAAAATTTTTAAAGACTTGTTTATGATCAGAAACACATTTGGATTAAACTGTTTTTTGGAATGTGTGGTTGTTGTCCAATCCTGTTAGTCTTGTTTCTCTGCGTACGCTTTTTTTTTCTAAGATGACACGCTGCTACGGATTGTATCAGGAGTTGGGACAAATTACTACAAATTATTATCTAGATTATAAATAATTGTTGTTATTGTTGATAGATATTGAAATTTGTATACTTCAATCACTTGTTTCCAAACAAGTGATAAAAGCAAGAGAAACATATGGCGATATGTATTACACAGTTTGAGAGAACAAGAAAATACACTAAAATAGAAAACTCTTAGATTAGGTTCAGCACAGTGAAATTTAGTGTCCCCTCTCTCGACCTTTAGTTTTGTGGACACAGCAAACAGACAAAACTCAGGGTGTGCCATCATGCATGTCAGCTGGCATGGAGACTTCCTTATTTGTCTCCTGTCTACAAAATTTAACAACAACAATAACTAAAAAGCTGAACTTTAATGTCATCGCCATTGTTAGGAATCTGTTTTGTAGATTTTATGGTTGTCATTTATGTTACTAAGGTAGCAAAATTATGGGATGTAGTGCTATTATTATTTCTATCAAAACTGACATCAACCCAAGTCAAACAATTTCCCTCTGTAGATTTTAAATGCATTATAGCATGACAATGGAACTTTTTCTCTTTTATCTTTTTTTTTTTCCTAACAAACAGTGTAATAAAATAGATGAATGGAATGAAGGGATATTTTATACATGTATTAAGAAGTTTATTATGTTAGTAGATGATGTTTTTAGGGAAGAAAAAGGTTTTGTGAGAATGTGTGAACTGGTCTGAAGAAAGGAATTTGAAGTATAGGTGTACAGTTCTGGGATGAAAAATTGAGTGTTTGAATATGGATCTTGTTTGGTTGTATATGTTTCTTTCATCTTCCTTCCTCTCTTTTTTTCTCTGATTCTTTTTTTTCTTTATTAGCTTATAGTCTTATTGATTTATTACCTGTAAGAGAGTGTGAGAGACATGGAAAGACCGACTCAATTCAGTTCAGGTTTTATAGTGCATTTTACAGTAGACATTGTCACGGAGCAGCTTCAGAGGGTGTCGGACCTGATCCCCCCAATGAGCAAGTCAAAGGCAACACCGGCAAGGAACAACTCCCTTAAGACTGAGACCCAAGACCCTCTTCTGTCTGTCCCAAGATGATTAGATTAATTGATAGATTATTATTGTATAAAAAGCAACAGGAAGGAAAAAAAAAGATCTTACAGATCGGTCCAAGATTGTGGTCTGCCATCCTTGGTTGGGATCTAGTGCAGTGCTCTGCATGTACATGGATGACTGCAGTTAGATGTTCAAAGCTGGCATGTGAATGTGAAAGACAGCATAGAAGAAACAGGTAATATGGCTGGGAAAAAACCAGTTATCCTGGGCATGCTAGATTTGCCGGGAGGGATGAGCTGATTGTCGTGTGAGTGTATTTCAAGTATGATCCACCCTATTACTATGATAGATGACTATGATTAATATTCTACTGTGGGAATCTTTGAACATGTTGTATGTAACAAACATAAGTCACTGGCTGCTTAGGTATTGCATTGTTTCTACTAAACATCACCACCCTGTTTAGTGTTCCTGATGTTATCAGTGCCTGTGTGTGTGTGTGTGTGTGTGTGTGTGTGTGCGCGTGTGTGTGTGTGTGTGTGTGTGCGCATGCACATACTCAGACTGAAGACTGAACCTCATACCAATTTTATAGAGCATCTTTGTCATATTGGCATGTTTTCAAATTTTCTAGAACTTTAACCTCAACTTCAACTCTTTCTTCTTTAGTCTTACCGTATTTCTTCATACGTTCTCTACACTTTTGATAGTGATCAGTTATGAAACATCAGTCCAGTGTCAGATAAAAGCTTTGAATTACTTATACTAAATTACTTCATGGTTTAATGGCTAGGGTTTATAGTACACACATCATTAATGTGGCTTTTTGTCAACCTGTCAGCTGAGTTTTCTTTTTTTTTTATGTTTCTCTTTTACTCTGTTTTTCTGTTTCCTCGCTGTCCTTTTAAGTATATTCTAACTATCTCATTGATCCCACAGCCACATATGAATTCTACTAGTTTATTAATGAATTCTTTTGCTTTTTCTATAACAGATTTTTAAATATCTTTTTTTTTTTAGAGGAGACATTCAAATTGTGTTGGGCTTGGATGCAAGACACACACACACACACAAACTGGCAACAAAACACAAATGCCCTGTGTCTTCTCTCTCTCTTTTTTTTTTCCGAGGGATTAGCTCATTTTGCCTGGCAGCTACACCACTCAAACAATCCAGCAACAGTCAACGTTTCCTCTAATGAAGTCCAGTCACACAGTCAGTACATGGCTCATTCCATGTCCCTTACTTGCTGTCAGCTCATTTGTGTAAAGACATGCTCTTTGTTACGCTTTGTATTGTGTTTAGAGGGGAGTTTTGGGTTCTTCATTTACTCAAATACCCATGTCCTGCCCTCTCCATTTAAAGAATGTGAACACACACACAGGAAGGGTATGTTTCAACAAACAGGATGCAGAAGTTAATCCTTCGAAATTGTCTTCCGTAACTGACATATTGTCACTGTGCAGTGTCTGAGCTGGAATTTAGAAAACTCCAAAATAATCAATATCCATTCTTAAAATTTCTTTAAATGTGACCGTTTAAGAATTTCATTTCAAACTTGCCATCAATGCTCTTGCCTTTGATACTGCTTGCAAAAAAAAGAACGACAAATCTATGGGTTTACAGTGGTTATATATTTTAATGACTTAATTACATGGGATAAATGTAATATATTAACACTCTAAAAAGCACAGACGTCATCTCTGAATATTTGCAAAAGTGTTATGAATTATGAGGAACAAAAACATGGGTTCGATTGTTTTTCACCTTCCCAATCAAATCCTAACGTATCAGTCAACGGGAAACTTAAATCATTCAAACTTATTTTAACACAGTTACATAACAATATAAGCTACAGATGAGCTATATCGGGGACGTTATACCCAGTTCATTTTGGGCAGTTTTATACATATAGCCAGCTTTCAAAAGTGTATGAACAATGAAAACTCATTTAAATTTACTCTGGGTATTTGTTGTGCCAATTACACTAGCCCTCGCTCCCCCTATTTCTTCTCTCTGTCCCCCCGCCCACCTTAGCGCCACTCAGAGTTTGTGGCCACGTTTCAGTCGTTCTTTCTACCTAAACTTAGGAATCAGGCTGTCCCATTTCAGCTACTGTTTTGCCTTATTTAATGTTGGCAGACAGTGTAAGCTTTAACTTACTAAAAATGTTTATGACGCCTTTTCGTCTTTGATTCTATTTCTGACGACGAGCAGCGGGCGAGGTAAGGCAATAGACCGAATTACCAGCGAACCAGTTACTTTCTCATGGCGATTTTTTTAGCAGGCTTAACTGTTTGTAATGGCAGCAGGTCATGATGGTTCAATGTGTGTGTGTGTGCGTGCGTGTTCTCCCCTTCTTCTTTTCTTAACCGCTTCTAGAGGAGTATGTACCATGTTCGTTAAAATGTATGAGAGGGTGTTCCGGCAGAAGGACTACTAGTAGTCGCCATAACCTTGTTTCAATTTAGGGAGAGTGGTGCACCCATGTCCACCACAAAGCGCGAAGAATAATTTGTTCTTTCCAAACGACAGCTTTAATAACTTCTCCCGTTTGTTTCGAGTCGTGTTTTTTTTATTTGTGATAACAACTTAAATCTTTTTTGCTTGTAATAGAAACTCTTGGTGGTTACTTAATTTCAGCTGTCTTCGCCGTCACCTGGACAACTACCACTGACGAACGACGAGGAAACGGTTTGTATTTTCATTTTTTCTCAGTTCATATTCCTTTTCATTTTTCACTTTCAAAAGCCGTTCGTTTTAAAAGGACCATTAAACGTTGGCTCAAGATTATTATTATTATTGTTATTATTATTATTGTTATTATTATTATTATTATTATTATTATTATTTACGCACACAATTGCGAACACTGTAGAATACATGTCTCGTCATCGACAAATTCGCACACATTTCAAGTCTTTACTGAACCACTAAAGCTGAAAATACAACGCGTACTAAAATGTAACAAAGCACGGTAAGCACACACTCGTAATGAGCCGAATAATTTTTATGCTGGTTTTATTACTAATTTATGTGACAATGTTTTCAGATCCCCGTCATCGCTGTAAATATTATTAATTATTGATGTTTGATTTATTTAAGTGAATTAACAATAAATATTCTGTTGATTAGTTTTCAAAATGCTCATCGGCCCCTTGATTATAATGAGTCCATACTGCAACGGTGTCTAGTTTTTCTTTTTTGTTTGTTTGGGGGGGTTTTTGTTATAAGCATGTTAAATCGCGTTTTGTATTCTGTAACATACGTTAAATTCAAATAAGTCTTACTTATCTTTCTTAACTCAGTTCAAGGAGTCATCATGGGTTACTGTTGTGGCGGACAGTGTGGGAGACTAATTTCTGTACGATGCAACCACCTGCACAGTAACCTTTACATGTACAAATAAGGCTTGAACATACCCCACAAAGAACAGCAACAAACACACACACACACACACACACACACATGAATGGATGATGTAGATTCCAACGATTTTACGTTTTCATGCATCAAAAACTTGTTGATGCATGAGGTCGTTTTGAGGTAATTATCTTGTTGAACATTGCCCTCTCCTGGTGAAATCTGCGACGCAGGACATTTTCGTCTTGCTTTATTGACACGGAGAAAGACTTCTCTTATCAGCCCGTGCTGTAATAATCGAATGTAATGTATAGATCAAAAGAGAAACATTCCATTTGTGACGCTTTGCCTCATTATTGAAAAGTCTGTATGAAACAGTCTGTGGCCTAGAGTTTAGAGAAGCGTGCTTGTGACCGAGGGGTTGCCCAGTTTTACTCCCAGGACCGATACTTCCACGGCTGAGGTGTCCTTGAACAAAGCCCTTAACCCCAGATGCTGTCCACTGCTCCTGCACCTGGTGTGTGTGTGTGTGTGTGTGTGTGTGTGTGTGTCTGTGTGTGCTCACAGAGATTGCAGAGATTGAATTCACTGCTCACTGTTGATAGTGGGTGTGCGCGCGATCGCGGGGATTCTATTCTATTCTAAGAACAAAAATTTGTGGCACGGCTCATATGAGGGTTTTGAAGAGCAAAGCTAACAACCAACATTATTAGGTTACAATGAAGATATTCTACTATAGATAGAACTATGTCTAGGCAAACACCAACTGACAAATTCTGTCATCCAGTAAGCTTTAAGAGAACAGTACAAGGGACTGAAAGGGATTTAGGTGTTTAATAAACTTTTGGACTTTTTGATAGTTGGATATATATTTTCTTTTCTGGAGTCAAGGATGACTTTGAGGGTGTGAATGTAACTAAAGTGTACTGAACCAAAATATCTTTTCAGAGATGGAAATCTCTCTTATATTTGTTTTCCATTTGAGATACTATATTCAAGTTCCGCTTCAGGGCTTTGCCAAGTCATGTAATGTTCCTTAGAGCGGCTTGTTTGGGCTTTTTTACTTAGCATACGCAATATGAATTGTTCTTTTGATTTCTTGTGGATGAGTTCATTTGTCTGAGTTACGTACAGAAAATTGCAGAATATACAACAATTACAATTTTCTCTTCTCTGTATGATGACATGGTAGACGTTTGTGTTCAGTTTTCTTTCTCTGCAATTCTCCAGCAAACCGTGCAGTAGCAGAAATTATTCAAATAAAATAATTACCCCACTAAAATGCCTGTAAAAAAGATGCTTATTCACATTTAGATACCTGTTCTCATTTGTCAGATCACTGATTCATGTCCTATAAGATTTTTAATGACTTCAGTGCCTTCAGATGTGATTTTTCATTATCAGTGACTCTGAGCTGTCATGTAGTAGATAGAAGCTTTGGAAAAATCAGGTTTAGCACAATTCCATTGCTGCTGTATCCAGGACCCAGCTCCAGAGAAATTATGAAAGGCTCTGGATGTGAGATGTGATCTTCTCGCTTACTGAAAAATCCAAAAGATTATGTAAGCCTGCCTATAGACAGTACTCCAGCTGTGTTTAGAGAACTGTAAATGGAGGCCCCTCCAGCAAAGAATGACTTGACCACATGTAAAGATTCTATAGGGGTTCAGCAGAAATTCCCCTCACATGTGTAAAACATTATTCTTACATACCCTTGCCTCTCTTTCTCTCCCTCTTATCTGGTGTGTCCTCTCACCACTACCACTTCCATCTCTCTCTTTCTCCCATCTCTCTCTCTCTCTCTCTCTCTCTCTCTCCCTCCTTTAGACCAAGCAAATTCCCAGAATGATACGCTGCAGAGTGCTCATGTGGGCTCTAGTGACCCTGGTGCTTTTTCAAGTCATGATTCTTCTGTCTGGCTGGTACAGACGCCCTGTTCAACAGGAAACCACCAGCCCCTCTGGCGGTAAGGTCCACGTGTTGCTGCTTTCGTCGTGGAGGTCAGGCTCATCATTTCTGGGCCAGGTATTCAGCCAGCACCCATCCGTTTTTTACCTAATGGAGCCAGCCTGGCACGTGTGGACGTCGTTATGGAGGTCAGGCGCCCGCGGACTGCGAATGGCCGTGCGGGACATGGTTCGGAGCATCTTTCAGTGTGACATGTCGGTCATGGACTCTTACATGCCCCCACAGCGCAACGTCTCCAACATTTTCATGTGGAGTCACAGCCGTGCCCTCTGCTCACCGCCAGCCTGCCTGCTCGCCCCCCGTGACCAGATTAGCAAAGAGTCCGAATGTAAGGAGCGCTGCGATCAGCGCGGCCTGGAGATGGCGGAGGAGGCGTGCCGCACCTACAGTCATGTGGTCGTCAAGGAAGTTCGTTTCTTTGAGTTGGAGTCACTCTACCCATTGCTCCGAGACCCTAATCTGAATCTCCGCATCATCCATCTCGTGCGAGATCCCCGGGCTGTGGCGAACTCACGGGAGCAAGCTTCCGCCGCGCTTGAGCGCGACAGTTCGATAGTGTTGGAACAAGCGGACACGCCCAAGAAAGACAGACAGTTCCGCGTCATCCAGGAAGTGTGTCGCAGCCACGTGCGCATCCATGAGACGGCCATGCTGAAGCCACCTGACTTCCTTCGTGGCCGCTACAAGTTGGTGCGTTACGAGGACCTGGTGAAGAACCAGCTGAAGGAAGTGGAAGCTATTTATAAATTTGTGGGGCTGGAAATGACGGATACTCTTCAGGAGTGGATCTACCGTATAACGCACGGCAAGGGTAAAGGCAGCAAGAATGACGCCTTTCAGATCACGTCGCGCAACGCTGAAGATGTATCTTTAGCCTGGCGCACCATGTTACCCTACGAAAAGGTGAAGCGTGTACAGGAGGTGTGTAAAGGAGCCATGTCACTGCTTGGGTACAGAACTGTGGATAGTGAGAGGGAACAGAGGCTAATGGACCTGGAATTGCTGACCGGGCAAGAGAAATTCAAGTTCAGCTGGCTTCCCTCTTCCAAGTCTTCCAACCACACCAAAGTGTAAACATCCTATTTGTCCTTCCATTTTAAAATCCACAGACACGCTTTCCTTATACAACACTGTCTTTCTGTTTTGAGTGTATCACTCAAAACATCTTTGATGTTACTTTGAAGAGTAATATATCGATCAACAGGCTTTGAGATGGGCAGCATTTGTGGAAGATTTGGCCCTTATAAAGGTGTTGGGTCACTGCACCTGTCCAAGGCTGGAAAAAAGGCTGCTCATCCTCACTAAACTCACTGCAAACCCAACTTAAGGGGAATCAGGTCTAAAATAAGACTTAAAGATGTGGGTGATATGGGTGGAAAATCAGAATTGCAGACAATGAAAGGAAGTCTTGGGACTTTTTTTTATGCATGCTGCAGTGCTGGTGATCTGGACATTGTTTTGTACAACAGTAGATCGCCAGGTAACTCCTTCAAAGTGTATATTTATTGAATGATTGTGTAAAATAATGTAAATAGTCAGTGAATCCTAATTTTATAGAGACCTGATTAAAAAAGATGTTGTGCTGAGGACTATTTCAACTGATTGTGGTAGGATGCATCCTAATCAGGAGATGAATTAGAATTAAACGTTAGGGTAATTTTATTGGTGTCACATTTGCATAACGTATATTGGAATTTGTTTTATCTGGTTTTAGCCTTAACTCTCATAATGTTTGTAGTTTATAATTGATATCTAATTCATGATTATTGGGGTTTTTTTTGGAGGGGGGGTAGAAATATTAGGAAATTGGTGTGACACAGCAAAACAATTATCTGACAGAAGTCAAGGTTCTGACTGCTGTTTTCTTCCTCACAGTTATCCAAGACAGTCTCTCACACTCTCCATACACACTCAGTCGCTCCTTATTCCAGCACTCTGTAATGGAGCGCTTTCTTGGTTCCTAATTCCAGCACTCTGTAATGGAGTGCTTTCTTGGTCTCCTCTGCCCCCTGAGCACTCCTGTAAGAGGGAGAAGAAGTGCGTCTTTAGTTTTTGTCCATAGTTTTTGGCAAGGGATCTTTGTTTGCATCCGTTTCAGAATATTTCCTTTGAAGATTAGAAGTGGGAACATGGAGTTCCAGTAAACCTGGGCTAGGCAGTTGGATGGCTCAAAATTTTAGAAGAATCTAAAAACAGGCCCTGGGGAGGCTACTTATTGAATGCCACGTTGCTGCTATGGTACTCCATTAGTCGAAATGTTTAGAGACAGAGGACAAAATCTTGCCCAGATCATTCTGGTTTTATTCTGATTTGTGTTTACTGGACTGAATCATGTTTACTGGTGGGAGAGCAAAGCTAGCTTGACAATTAAAGTCTAGAACAGATTAAGTACATGGTTTAATGAATGTCACCTTTCTTTTCCACTACATGCTTGTAAACTATCTCTGCATGTATTCAGTCATAAATTTAATTGAGAGCAAATATAAGCATTACGTGTTTGATGTTAGTGGCTTTAACCATCTTTAAGAATACACCTTTTGTTCTTCCTCTGTGTTGTGGTACTGCTTTTTAAGCTTTTAGTGTGTTGCGTTTGTGGCAATGAATGTTTTTTTTTTTTAAAATCACATTGATTTATAGCTGGCACATAGAAGTACTGTCTCCCATCTCAGAGATTATCAGGCAGGGAGGCAGTTCAAACCATCCATAAAGATGTATGGCCCCTGTAAAATACAGGATGTAGATTCTGAGAGAACACATATGTGGTAGAGTGTTCAGCACTTGAGGGAACAAGTAGAACATATTGAGTACATTGTGTTATTTTCCACATGGTGAACATTTCTCTCTCTCTCTCTTGCTCTCTCTCTCTCGCTCCGTGTGTATGTGTGCGTGCGTGTGTGTGTGTGTGCCCGTGCGTGCGTGCATGTGTGTACACATGCTTTTGTGCGTGAGAGATTGTAGATCTATGTGCCAAGGTGTGTTAACTGCCTTAACTAATTAAGCTTGAAGGAAGTCAATTTCTTTAACAGTCCCTTTGTTTCCAAATCAATATGTGAAACAGAAACTAAGAGGTACGGGTAAGTGACAGGTTGTGCCAACATTGTCGCAACTCTGTGCAAAGTGACTGTACAGGAAACAAATTCTTGGCATTTTTTTCTGCCTTCAATACAACAAGTTCTGTGGTTTTGGTCACTGATTCACTTGTTGTGCTCTACCAAACATTCCTATTCACCTTCAGACGTGGCAGCCACAAATGAATGCTGAAAATGTTTAGAACGTCACTATTTTTTGACACATGGGCTCATTCTAACAGTTACCAGGGCTCAGCAGCAGCGGAGGCTGGCAACACACGCAGGTTTTCCACTGTGGACCCAGGTCTTTGATTTTCTTTCATTTTCTGTATGTTTCATCAAAATTCTCACTCTTCACAATGACTTAAACTGCACTCAAAACTGCACAGATGTACTGTGACATTCACGTGTGATGGATGTTATGATATTTAACCCAAAGTAAAGCCATTTGTAAAATAGCGAACAGGTTAAAGAAAAAAAAAAGGGATCAGTTTCTAGCCAGAGCAAAGGTCTACCACAAGGTTTATCATCTGCGTGGTACTGCTCTCACTCATCCTCCCAATCATCTTTTACTAATGTTTTTTCAGACAGGACATGAAGCTGTTTAATATTCTCACTTGAAATGCAAAATTTAAACAACAACAAAAAACACTGGTAAATATTGGTCTACTGAACTATTGCATCAGGGAAACAATAGGAAAGAATATGTAATTGCGTGGAAGTAATTGTTAAAATGGGCCTATTTGTCAATAATGTGAACTTCCCCTTTAAGGAACAGTGGTTGTGTATATACCCACCCCACACTCCATGTGTTAAAATATGTTTTGTCTACTGCATACATATTAATACAAGGTGACTATATCAGCTAGCTAAAGTTGATTTTATGG
The DNA here is from genome assembly GCF_902362185.1 of Chanos chanos. Taxonomy (NCBI): domain Eukaryota; kingdom Metazoa; phylum Chordata; class Actinopteri; order Gonorynchiformes; family Chanidae; genus Chanos; species Chanos chanos. Next base: position 36,549,610 of record NC_044495.1, on the reverse strand, counting down.
AAATAGAGCTATTTATTGATATGTCCATGATATGTCAAACATATGTAGGTGTTTGACACTACATTGTTTTGTGAAGGATATTATCAAAGTTTAATGACAGACAGTAAAAACAACAACAACAAGAACAGCATAGCCCTGGAACAGAATAAGTGTACTCAACTCTCTCATGTCTAGACATGAATTTCCTCACATGCTAGTATTACCTTAAACAAGCTGTACTTTATTGTACAAGTTTCCTAAACAGTTATTTGATTGATAAAGGAAAGTGGTATGTGTCATAAACTTATCCTGAGATATTTGTAACATTGCAGTATTCTGACAGTCATGCTGATTCTTTGTGAACTACTTTATAGGCTGGTTGGTAACTTTGAAAATCCATGTACAACTCAGGCATTTTGTCCTGTGCCCTAAGAGTTTTTGGCTCCAGCAATACTGTGATTCTCTCTCAGTTTGCTCAACCCATTTCTGCATTTTGAGTTAACCAGAGACAATGAGAGCCACGTGTGATTGGATTGAAAAGAATGGATAAACTGTCTAATGCAATCACTGAGAAATCAGTTGAAGTAGAGGTATCAACCAAAAATGTCATACATTTTGACAGAAATGAAGGATCTCTTGCAACATTTGAAGGAAAACTGATCACAATGAATGAAACCCTTGACGATTCTGAAAATGGATTATATTTGTATTACACAATGTATTCTCTGTATTTTGCTGATCATGCTGAAATCCACTTTTTTGGTTGGTACAGGTTGGGACATTTTAAAAATGATTCTGGAACTTATTGTGATGTAATTTTGGGGATGTGTTCCTAAGTTTACAGGAAAATGAACAGTGCTTCTTTCTCTATTTCATTTGGCATTCTGTGTGACGGTCTGGCATCTATTAAACACTGTTAAATATTACTTCAACGGATTGAGTGAACTGTTGATGATTAATCCATTTTTGAAACTTACTTGACCTCTGACTTCACTAAATGTGGCCATGTATTCTTAAAACACTTCCCTTCTCAGCTAATTTCTAACTCAGCTTATCTAGCCTATAAAAATATCTCATTTATAAGTTTTAGTGCGTGGCATCACTACCATTATATTAGACTGATGGTAACCTTGTAACATCATGAAAGGTTATAGCCGTGTGAAACTTTACTGACAAACTGGAGGAACCAGGAAAGTTACTTTTATTAGCTGTAGCATTGATGTTTGTTCTCCCAGTTATTACATAAGTGGTCCACCCTCCTCTTAGACACATAATACAGAATTGAACACTTCAACTGACATGAGTTATTTTCTCCTGAATGGAGCTGGTGTTAAAGGAGCAGCAGTACACCATCTTGGTTTTGCAACTCAGATTAGATGCAGAAAATTCAAGGAACACAGGACGTCACGAGACATTTTTTCACCATGTAGACTGAAAGCTGAATTCAAGCAAAAAAATTAACACAGAAAGATGTGTTTGTCAGTCTCAAAAGACACTCAGAATCCATGATGGAAGTTAATAATAAATTGTGTGATAAAATTCAACCAAAAGGCCATTTTAAAGGCACCAGGAAATTGTAAAAAAAAAAGCCAAAAAACAAAACAAAACAAAAAAAACTTTCATATTTGTTTTTCCTTAACAGTTTGTTGCCAAAATGTCATTTGGTCTACAGCTCCTGTGTCGGGCCCCCATTTCTAAGGTGAAGAGATGTAACACTAGCGCCCTCTGCTGGCCATGCAGTTAGCCATGGAACTAAGTACATGAGTACATTAAGTCCATACACACATCTTAAGGCAAAACTCAAGGGAAAAAAAACCTTTCAATTAATAGTGAGTGAAATAAGTAAATGTAAAACAATTTATGATGTAGTTTTGCCAGTGAGCAAACATGTACACAGTATACTCCAGATTCACAGCAGTATACACAAGTATAATATTGATTTCAGTGCTTGTGCTCTGATGAGGTCATGAAACAAACTGCATCACCTTGAAAATCTTTTGTGCCTGACAGAACTAACCATTTCTAGGTTATCTTCTTTGTGCTTTGACACTCTTTACCTTCAGTTAGTTTTTAAAGGGTTTAGAACAATAAAGTTGGATGAGCAAGATTTTGAATCTACAGCTCAGCAGACACCTTGTGGTGGACTTTGAAATTGCAAAAGTCCTAATCTAGACACCCATGTGTAGACCTGTCATGCTTAATTGAAGGAGTCCAATGAGTTCAGGTGATGGGAGTCCCTTAATTGCAGCAGTGCTCCTTAGCTTATACTATAAACTTCATAGGTTAACTGCACATGTTCCCCTTAGTAAAAGACAGAGGAGTACAAACGTGGAATTGGGCTGAACTCTGGTTTTGAGCTCTGTGAAATGCTTCTTTTTATGAGGTTTGACACTCTTGGGTCCCTTTCAGCGTTGTCATGGCTGTGACGTTAAAATAAAGTCTTCTTTGCTCCTGTAACCACTTCTCTTTGACTTTTGTGTGATCAGTTAAATCCTCTTTCTCTGAGCTGTGCTGTTACTCACCCTGATTTAGCACCTCCTTACAGTCAACTATGAGTGTCCACTCTCTAATGAATTAGTCCAACGAACAAACAAACAAATGCAAATGACACAAGCTACATACTGCTGTCTCTCTTCAGGTCAAGTGCATCAAACCTAACTTTTGACCTCGCTGGCTTTTGAAAAGAAGGGCACAGTTAAAGTGCAACAGCTTTCATCAGAACAATCACATCAAAGTTTGAGACTAGAACCCCTGATCAACCTGGTGAAAGACAGCAGGGCTTTACCATTTTGTGCACACTGGTCAGTGTTTGTCAAATTATTACAGTATACAGAAAAAGGTAACTTAACCTCTTGTCTTTACTTCAGAAATGTAGAAACTATGGCGTGTCTAATGAACAAAAGCAAGGATTCGCTTGTGGCCCTTTCTTGCATTTAGCATTGTATATAAAAACTAGACACATTGGGCAAAGAGTTTCTAAGGAAATGATGATGGTGAATCTATTGTGACAAGTCAAACAGTTTAATACATTTCTTACACCTTATCACAGAGTGAATATGCTTATCTCTAAACACCACGTTGCTCTGAAGTTTGTATCTGTGTGTATGTGTTTTCTGTAATCAAATCGTGATGTTGACATGTAATATGTGTCTGGTAGCATAAAGTATTGTGTTTATCCAACTGAATCTGTGGTTAAATAATGATTAAGCACACCTGCAACGCACTGATTGATATTCTCTCTATTTCAAACAAGTTCTGGAGAGAAACACCCTTTCATACGAGATAGGCAATCTTTACCGTTACTCAGGATGATCAATGCACCGAGATGTAAGTGGCAACTAAACTGGAGATAATTTTGTTTGACTTCTGTATGCGAGGCGCCCGCCTTGGCTGCCTCTGATGGTTTGTGAGAGTTTAGCTAATGCGCTTTTTTGTTTGATTGATCGGTGGGTTCGATATGCGGGCCGGGCACTTCTGCGCGAGAGACAAGGGAGGAGCACGAGGGACGCGCTGCGGAGGATGCTAGATGACAGAATCATCAAAACAAGAGTAGCCAAGGACTCCCCTATCGCCTACTTCCTTTGCAATATGCTTCTCGTCTTCGTACAAGACGCATCCTGAGCAAGAAATATATTGTCAACAAGTTTGCCCTTTTCTCTCCTTGTGTTTGCCAGTTAGGACTGACTGCGCCACAGGAGAACCAGAGCGAGGGAGATATAGAAAGAGAGAGAAGCAGAGAGAGAGAGAGTGAGGAACAGAGAGATAGAGCTACCTTCATCCCGCCTCCTCCCCTTTGCTTATTGCTGATTGACATTCCTACAGATCAAAGATCGCTTTCATTTGCTGTTATGGAAACTCCCGGCTGCGGCAGTTGCTGAAGTGACGTTGTGCAGAGAGGTGAAGCAGATGGGAAGCTAGCTGGTAAATCATGCTCGCGAAGGCTCTAGCATAAAGAATGGGCTCAGCGGTAACGCAGATATGGCCAGGTCAACAAATATAAGCGGCAAGGATGGTGACTCGAAGGTGTCTGCTCCCCCGGATCGCACAGAGGTGCGGGACCTTACAGACCCCCGGGAACTGTCATTGGAGGAGGTGCTGAAATCGTACGAACAGCCCATTAACGAGGAACAGGCTTGGGCTGTGTGTTATCAATGCTGCAGCGGTTTGAGGGTGCCGCGTCTGGCTACAGAAGCGACTGGGGTGGTTTACCGGGTAAAAGATCCGTCCTCCATACTCCTTCACAGAGACGGGACGGTTTCCCTTCAGCCCGAGCCTTGGAGTCATAGCGGTAATTAGACCGTGGCAGTGATTTATCATCATTTACTCACTCCTCTTTCTTATGCCACTTTCTTATGCCACTAACGAATCTTTTAAGGATTTGTTTAACAGGACTGAAAACTCTAGTGTCGTCGGCTGAAAGATAAAAAGATTGTTATTGCTGTGTGTTGTAGCTGTTGTGAAGTGAAGCTACCCAGTTTTATTTGATGCCAAATCGAACTGTTATCGCTTAAGGACCCCCCCCCCCCCCCCCCCCCCCATATGAGAAATGATCAATTATTTAAAGGATGTCATCTGGTGTTGGAGACGTTAATCCCACGGAAGGGAAAAAAAAAATCAGTGGTCTTTTCCTCTTGAGAGGTTATTGTACTGATGCAGACTAATTTCCCCCACGTTTGGAGATATCGCAACCATTACGCGTCTGTTAGAAAATTCCTAAGAACGCCAAGAACATGCGTACACCTACACCTGCGTGGTCTGATTTATGGGTCGAGGAGTGTCATACAGTGTGGAGTTCCTGGCAGCCATTTAGATAAACCAGGACTTAGTGGCCAATCCAACTTTTGTATGGCTTTTCAAACAAGATAAGATATCATATTTCTGATATGAGTTGTAATTTATTGATTAGAGAACGCCTTAGAGTATGTTTAGATCCTCAAAACGTGACTAAAGCATGTCTCCCTCTCACGTGTGCCTTAAAACATTGATATGTGTTCTTGTACTTTAATTCAGTGTGGCGCTGAGTAGTATGCAATTCTTATTCAACAATAAGAATAATCATTTTAATACCGAGGAGAGGGCAGTTTCGCTCCTAAATATATTAGGACTGGATGAAAAGTGTTTACTATTCGTAATACCCTAAGCCTGGTGCAAAAATGGTTTCTTGCTGATGCTAAAAGAAGAGAGAAAGAAACTGTTACTTACTGATGTGTAGTAATTCACCACGTTTGGTCGTTAGAGCAGCATACTTGACATTTATATGAGTGTGATGAATCACACTCAAAGCAAATGGAGCATATGGTTTTTGTGTTAATCATACTGTGTTGGAATAATGAATAAAATATGTTGTCTGTACTTGTCAGAACTTAAATCTGTTCTGGTATTTCTGATGGGGAAACATCACTGGAAGTTGACCCTGAGAGCAAAGTTGCCTCTTGATTTATGACAGTATTCTTCAGGAGTTGCTGGAGTTGTTAAATCCATGATGTTCTCTGCGTTTTTAAAATTTGTTTTAGCATGACAGAATACAGGATATTTGTGTTACTGAGCAAAACAGAATGGGCATTTCACCTTTTATCAGTTTGTTAGAGTGGGTTGTGGGTATTGCTTATGATGTGCATAAACTGGATGAAGTTCAAGGTGAGTGAACGTTGATGTCGACATGTCATTCTTATATTGTCCTCTATGAGGTCACTCTCAATCCCACAAACAGTGCATGCTGGAGACAGGATATTGTGTAATACTGAACAGAAATCCTCTCCTGTCTCACACTCTTTAGCTGCTTCACTTTTCAGTTATTCCCTTTTGCCCCAATCAAGATCCCATAAATAAATTTCCATGGCAACTAATGACAAGAGTCCATCTTGAGCAAGTGAAGTGGGAATCTAGTGAAGGTGCATGAAAAATGTGAATATAAATTGCAGAGGGAATGAGAAATACACAGTACAGGTAACAGAAAGAAAACGTGAGTGAGACATGAGAAAAGAAAGACATCAGCACAGAGAAAGGGCCTTGTCTCCTGTGTCCTACGCAGTATTGTTGGTGGGGCCATTTTAGTATCCTGTGATATTTGAACCTTTTACCTGCCAGCAGGACACCCGTCTAACAGGTCGGGTTGCTAACTTGTTCAGGGAAATTTCTGCTTTTGTTTGTGTATAGAGATTTGAACAAACGGAAACATCTCCTCACAAAGTCAGAGGTAGTGTCAGACTGGCCTCTTTGTTCTTTCTGTTCTTCATTCCCATTTCATCTTTACTGAGGGACCTTGCCCTGTTTGCAGAGCTTTGCTGCAGAGAGAGAGAGAGAGGGAGAGAAAATGAATAACAACAAAGGAAAAATGAGAGAGAGAGAGAGAGAGAGAGAGAGAGAGAGAACGAGCCAGCTGACCTCCTCAGTCTCAGGTTCTGTTGTGCTGCTGATTGTGAAGTTTCTGCCCCTTTGGGTGTCCTAACTGATATCTGAGCCTGATGCTCTACTGTTCACAAGGGAACCTGAGCTATGAGCTCGTCAGTTATAAGCCACAGACTGCAGCAAAATAACAACATGAAACAGGCCCTTTAACTGCTCGGCAGAACAAAAGGAGGAGATTCAAAAGCAATTGCACAATACAGCCGGACTGCCAAGGTTTAGAAATCTCACGTTTTTGCACACCACGTCGTAATTTAAGAGGAACAGTGTTATTTTCACATATGGTCTGTTATTTCTAAAAATATGAAAATGATTTGTAGTTCCTTAGTTTAAAAAGAGTAAATGGTTTACTGTGTTAATTTCTCCAAACCAAGATGACAAACCTGTTTGTAAGTTCATGCTTTGTTTCAAAGTGTGTCACTGCTGATATGTTTCAGACATGTAGAATCAGTTTCCGAGTCTCAATTATTAGCCCTTAAAGGGATGGATTTCACTGTTTGCACAAAAAAAACACCCTAAACCGATTTTCTTTCTTCAGTTGGAAAACAGTAACAGTCAGGTGAATGTTTATGAATTAGTTGACTAAGAGTCTTTAAGTGCATTGTGCTGTAACATATCAGATTTAAAACTCTCAGAAATGGCCATTCATTCACCATTTGTGCAGTATTTGGAGTTTTATGGCACCACCTACAGTGTATGTGCTAACAGCAGTGTTACCACTTCTCACTTTTGCTCTCTCTCTGTAGATGACTCGTCTCCTTTGCCTGTGCCATCTTTCACTCAGTATCAGGTGAGTCTGTTGTACTGACCAACGCATTTTAATGTGATTGTCGTCTGCCAGCTGTCTGTTAACCCCTTTCCTGAACCCCCGTCTCTTCAGTTGGTTCAGTCTCTGGGTGTGGCCATCTACAGAGCCCTTGACTGGGGATTGGATGAGAGCGAAGAGCGGGAACTCAGTCCACAGCTGGAACGACTCATTGACCGCATGGTCGGGGGGGAGGACAACAACGAGACAGGGGATTGCGGTAACAATGCAACGGCTGATGAAGGCTATAGTGGACCAGAGGAAGAAGAGGATGAAGACGCCGTGGATGGAACTATGCGACCAGTTTGTACATTTCGCCAGGTGATGGCGCTGTGCGCCTCCAGACTAGCCAACCCGGCTCTAGCCCCGGACCACTACCAGGCTGTGTGCCGAGCCCTGTTTGTGGAAACGCTGGAGCTGCAGACTTTCCTCAGGAAAATCCGAGATGCTAAAGAGGTGAGGCATTTTTTGTTTTTTTGAGATCCATGAAAACTGAGCTCAAATGTTGTTTTTCTCCCAAGAGTGATTATTCAGGTTCTCTGAAAATAAAGGAGGTCTTTGGTGCACCATGAACAAGCAGAAGTTCTGCAGTCATGGAGAAAATGGAAACTACATGATGTTTTCACACTGATCTTTAAGTAGTACCAAGAAACTCACACATCAGCCACACTTGTACTATTTCACTCATATAGAGCACACATAGATAAGCGGGTCAGATGTTGTTGGAGGGTCATGCCGTATTTTTTTTATGATCATTATTATTATTATTATTGATCCTACTTGTTCAGTTGTTCTTTCTGAACACACTTTTTCAGGAGCTGAATTATTCATGGGTGATGCTGTGAGAGTGAATGCTGAGGTGATGTGTTCATGGCATAGTGCCTTCCTCAGTCATATTGATCAGTCTCTGTTTTTGTTTTTTTTGTCATTGTAGATGCTAAAGAAGATCAGAACTGAGGAACCACATGAGGATCTGTCCACTGCTGAACTGGATTCTCTGAAGAACACAGACTGGGTATGAGACAGGACACTGTATTATACTTGGTCTTAAACATATGGTTTATAAGGAATTAAATGATTTTTAAGCACTTCCGTAATCAGAATGTTTTTTGTGGTGTCTCTCTGTGTGTGTGTGTGTGTGTGTGTGTGTGTGTGTGTGTGTGTTTAACAGGCTCGTCTGTGGGTTCAGCTGATGAAGGAGCTGAGACAGGGTGTAAAACTGAAGAAAGTAGAAGAACAGCCTTTTAACCCCCTGCCCACTGAGTTCAGCCTCACGCCCTTTGAGATGCTCATGCAAGATATTCGCTCTCGCAAATATAAGCTTCGTAAAGTCATGGTGAGCAGGCCTGAGTTTAACCCTTTCAGACACACGGGTGACGATGTGCTACCATAGCATTGCCGTGGGCAGTATATCATAGAGTAAGGACTTAAGTGATATTTATAGGATTTTCCCCGTTTAACTCATTTATTCTCCCCATATTTTCTTTCTCTTTTTCCCCGCTCTGTCTTTCTCTTCGTCTTTCTTCTGTCTTCTCAGGTGGATGGTGACATCCCCACCCGGGTAAAGAGAAATGCCCATGAGCTCATCTTGGATTTCATTAGATCACGACCTCCACTAAAACCAGTCAGTGTCAACAGATGCCTCTGTCTACTTAAATGTCCCAGTTTAACAGCCACAATACTCCTAATCTAAATGTCAAAGCTCTTTTTTTATTTAAATATGCTAGATGGACACTGTATATCTTTTTTTCTTTTTTACCAGCACACAGTTCAGTGTTTTCCTGTGTTGTCTGTATTTTCCTCTGTAGATGAACGTACTGAGTGTATTTTTGTTCTGGGGTCCATTGGGCTGAGCCTGCCTGTGTTGAGTATTTTAGTGTGTTAAGTGGGTTTGTCTCGGTGGTTTCAGCGTGTCGGTTGTTTCGCTGCATTAAGCAGGTTCGTGTTGTAAATTGTCTTTTGCTGAGTCCCTGAGTGAATTTGTCTCAGAGTATCCCAGTCTGCTGAGTGTGTGTGTGTGTTTACTCTGTCACTATGTTTATTGGGTTTGTATTGATTGTTTGTTTTAGTGTCTCTGCTGTGAGTTTCAGTGTGCTAAGTGTGTTTTGTTTTGAGTGGTTTTGTGTGTCAGTTTGTTTCTGTGCAGTGTTTCTCTTGAGTGTGTGTGTGCTCAGTTTTTGTGATTATTTCAGAGAATGTCATGAGTATTTCAGAATGTATGAGTGTACATGGTGTGGACAGCAGGGCAGTGCGTGGTTGTTGTTGTTATTTTTTTTTGAGAGGATCTGTATATTGAGTGTGTATGTGTTCAGTCTTTACATTTTAATGTGCTGAGTATTTCAGTGTGTGTTTGTGTTATGAATATTTCAGAGTGTTGAGTGTGTACATGTCAATTCCTTTAGGTGTCAGAGCGCACCCTCCCTCCTCCTCCTCAGGAGCAGCAGTCCCTTCATGACCGAGTTCTGGCTGAAATCAGACAGGAGAGAAAACTAAGACCCGTTGACTTGCCCAGCTCCAAGAGACGTGCGTCAATCACTGTCACCTTTGCCAAACATTATCAGTTAGTCATAGCTTCTGCTCAGCGGTCTGAGATATGAGTGTGTTTATTGGGTTTGTAGCATGAACAGTCGTCTCGTCCAGTGATGAGTCTTGAACTGTGGTTGAGTGAAGTGGTGTGTGTGTGTGTGTGTGTGTGTGTGTGTGTGTGTGTGTGTGTGTGTGGATGCGTGTGTATGTTATCATCTGTGAGATGATGTGTGTGTGTGTGTGTGTGTGTGTGTGTGTGTATGTGAGATGACTCAGTACTATGTACTGTCGTTCTTCTTTTCAGCATTTGGCTCTCTGCCCTGCCTGGCACACCTCTGCCCGTGTGATGTCAAATCCACATCCTGTTTTGACCTGTCAGTCACAGATGCAGGATGCCGTCCGCCGTCCCGCCCCCGTGTTCTCCTTAAAGCTCCAACTCTGGCCGAAATGGAGGAGATGAACATCTTTGAGGTGAGGACCCCTTTTTTTTTTATTTAAAAAAAAACCCATGTCCATCCTGTATCTCTCTTTGCTCTATCTTCACCTCTTTTTTCACCTCTTCTCTTTTTTTTCCTGATGTAGGAGGATGAGTCTCCAAGCAGTAGGGAGGAGCTTCCACGGGTGGAGAGCTCTCCCACACCCCTCAAACGAGACCGCTCCTTTTCAGAACATGACTTGGCTGAACTGAGGGGCGAACTCATCCCCTCCATGTCTGAAACCGCCCAGCTTGGCGGGGCTGTGCATCTGAGGGGGGAGAGACCACGCTCAAACACGCTAGGAGGGGTCGGACCAGCCCCAATGCACCGGGGTCTGTATACTTTTACTACAAACTTCTGTAAACAGCCATTACTGAGGATATCCATCACTCGGGATATAAACATATACTTAAATATTATCTGGGAAATACTTTCAGAGAGTTATTAATAAAGAAAATGCAATGCGGTATTTGCTTAGCTGCAGCTTTAAATAAATTAAATGACTTCAGAAACTGTTAATTGTCATATTAAGATGAATATAAATTAAATTGCTGAGAATATTGTTAAACTTCATTAGCCAAACTAATATTTCTAAATGTTTCTTTGTGGATTGATTACAGTACTTTTGCAGTCCTGGGGACCCAGGTGTGTGAAATACTGTGCAGTGCTATATGTCTAAAGGACTGAATATAGAAAACACTGGCTGAAAGACTGTTATGTTCATATGCTTGATTTCAAGGACAATTTAATTGTTTAAGCTGAGTGTGTGTCCTAAGAAAGGACGATGTTCAGCAGAATGTTTAAAAACAGTTGTTAATAGGATACAACAAGGTTTAGGCGGCTCTGTAGCTAGTACTTACACTTGTGCTTAGTAATGGGTAATCTATGGTTTTGGCAGGAGCTCAGCTCTCAGCTCATCATGCAGAAAAGTAAACAAAGCTAAGTTTCAGTTTCTCTATTTCAGCACTAGGGGGCAATCTTGCAGACATATTTGCTCTCTCACTCTCTCTCTCTCTCTCACTCTCACACTCTTTTTTCCACCCATCCATCTATTCATGCAGCCTCTTTCCCAGTGGTTGGATGGGTGCCTCCTTCACCTGCCTGTCGCTCCCTCAGCTCGGTGGAGGAGAGCACAGATGGGGCGGGGAGTGGCTCATATTCAAGAGGGTCTAGTAAACACCAGTGGATGGTGAGTATAAATCCCTGTCCCAAAATGAACCCTCCCCCTGTTTGTTTAAAAAAAAATCTCTGGAATTGTACTAGAAATAAAAACTAGAATTTAACTAGAAATTATTGGAAGCGGTTTGGTAGACTCCAGAGTAAGGTAACCAGAGGGGAGTTTAAACTCATGACTGACACTTATCCTGTCCTGTCATATGTTCTTAAAGGGGCAGGGCCAAGGGATTTAGTGATTGGTACTGGATTGGGCATTCCTTCCAAAGCACTTCCCTAGTCAGTCTTTTAAATCTCTATCATTTCTGTATACACAGGAGGAATTCAGTCACCCAGTGGAGAGTCTTGCCTTAACAGTCGATGAGGTCATTAATGTACGTCGCGTGCTGGTGAAAGCTGAGATGGAGAAGTTTCTACCAAACAAAGATCTGTACAACAGTCTGAAGAAGGGCAAGGTATGCACATTTACATCCTGTTCGATGCAGTTATTAGTTCTGATTGAATGACGTGATTTGAATCTTAACTTTCTGTGTGTTTGTGTGTGTGTGTGTGTGTGTCTGTCTGTCTGTCTGTGCATATGCGCTCATGTTTGTGAATCTTTTTCTAGGTATGTTGCTGCTGTCGAGTAAAATTCCCGCTCTTTTCCTGGCCTTCCACATGTCTTCTCTGTAAAAGGTTAGAATTACATTCTCAATGTTTTTAAGTCCTTCACAGTTTAGGGGGAAAGAGTCACTATTTTTCTGTTGACAGTGTGATATATTTTTTTTTTTTTTGCAATATGAATGTATATTTAAAATAATAAATTCTCTCCCTCATTCAGGTCTGTGTGTACAGCTTGCAGTGCTAAGGTATCTGTTGTCATTGCTCATTTTCCTAGTGTACTCACTGAGCTCTCATCATGTTTAACGCAGCTTTAACAACTGTAATTACATACACAGGCTACTGTAGTACGGGTAAACCGTGACAAAAGCACTGTCCTCAGCAATATGGTTTTCTTTCGTGAGCTTTCAGAGTGTTTTGTGGCCTTTTTATTTCCTTTTGGGGTAGAATTTTCAGGAAGTACTGCATGTCTTAAGATCCTAGACACTTCCTCCTCTTGCCCAGCTAGTCTAGACTTTTTTTTTATATCTCCGTCATGTGGGGTATTCTTTATCTCTTTTCGCTGTTCTTCTCTTCTCCCTGTGGTGTAGATGAAGATCCCCTCCAAAAAGATGGCGCATATTCCAGTCTACACCATTGGCTTTGACAGTAGCTGGAGAGGCCATGGTCGTAAGAGTGAGGTGTACAAGTGAGTCCTCTCTCTCTCTCTCTCTCTCTCTCTCTCTGATGCTTTATCCTCTGCTATAACTTTTTTTTTTTCAAAATGATTAGAATGAGTGCATTCACTAATGGACAGACGGTCTATAATTATTCAACCTCAGAGTGGATGTCTGTGCAGCCACCCTAATATCTGTCCATCACACCGATCTCTGAACATTGTTATGTAATTATCCGCTATCTAGATTGCTAAGTAGTTATTATGTAACACCCTCTCTGTTCCTTTGGATCCTGCTGGTGTAGCGTATACTTAGCCAGTCCCTCTAGCATATAGCCTTTGGCATACCAAGAGCTGAGAACGCTATGATACAATTTTCTGCACATGGATTGGCCTCCTTCCTCCTACAGAGCCACAGCGTATGAAAGGATCAGATTATTAAGGTCCTGAGGAGCCCTTGAACAGTTGAATCAGAGGATTTAGATCAGTGTTTTTCAACCCCCGCCCTTGAGTGCACCCAACCCCATAGTGATTGGTAAAGCGTTTCAGTTTGCTCTCAAACCATATAATAAATTGCTCGCATGCACAGTGAATTAACAATGTAGCCATTTCAAATTGTACCACACTTATTCTGTTATTCAAAGGTTTGATGATTTGTCAAAAATATGACTGCATATTTCTTTAAATGAACGAACGAGAGAAATACATTTTTCGGCTTTAAGCGTGCTAAAGAAGACCAGAGGTTTGAGAAACACAGTTAGATTAAAGGTGTGGAACAAACTCTTGCTAAAGTCTTATTGTCAAGAAGGAGATTCCTTGGGCCCCACCCCTGTTTAAACAAGTCCCACACTAGGCGTCTCTCTCATTCCGTCTTTCCCCAGGTCTTTGCGCTCTTTGTCCCAGTGTCCAGTAGAAGAAGAGTTCCCTCACCTTTATGCTAACGGCTGCAGCTTACGTGATGTATGCGCTGATTGCACCAGGTTTGTGGCCGACGTGATTTCGTCTAGCCGCCGAAGTCTGGACATCCTTAACAACACGCCCAAGAGAGAGAAGGCTATACCCTCTGCATACCCACGCCCACAGTCGTAGCCAGATAGCCAGCTCCTCAGAGGGTGAATAAAGGCAGTCGCTCATAGACTGAAAAGAATTCCCTGCAGGGCTAACCCCCTTTTTTCTGCACTTCTTTTAAAAAAAAACAAACAAAAAAACTCTCCCTCACACCCCTTTAGCCTCTGAGCTCCCAAAACCCTTCAGGTGAAATCCTTCTTTAATGCTCTTCTACCCTTGCACCCTACGTTTTGAAGATTATCCACAAGGACGTGGACCAACAACAATAATATTTCTGCCTTACCCCCCACCCCCATCCACCCCCCCCCCCCAACACATGCACTGCACAACTTAAGTGATAAACTGTAGGATTAGTAGGATTAGAGAACAGAATGAAGGTGAGAGAGGGATGGTGGAAAAGGAGAATAGAGGGAGTCAGGAGGGAAAAGGGGCCTTTGTAACTGAGTTGCCTTGTTTTAAGTTGAATGTAGAAACATCACAAACCAAAACCAGAGCACTATTAAATATAAAGATATCTTTTTGGGACAGCATGAACCAAAACTCTGTGACAGAAGTAGAAAACTATATCCAGGAAAAACAATAACATATCGTATACAATGCCCGACTGCGATGGTATTTGAAAGTGTTTTGAGCTTTTTGAAACATGCTTTAATCAGCTGCATGACAAACCCAAAGTGGTTTGTCGCTGCATGTGCGACTGTTTGAATGTAACTTGAGAGTGGACCAATCAGCCCGTTGTGGGGAGGACAGTCAAATGGTTACTGGTTTTAGTGGTAGAAGACATGTCAGAGCAACTGTTTAGTCAGCATCGCGTTGGACACCAGGTCTGTCATCTCATCTGCAAAATTAAATATGACCTCCCTCCTCCATTCACCACCTTTAGCAATCCCACACTCCTCACTGTCTTGTGCATTACTGATTTTATTTTGTTACTGTGACTCTAGACCTAAAACTGCAATAAAATCAAAAGAAAAAAAGATGCTGTATGTGTGTGTGTTTTTGAAATACTTCTTAGGAAATGTAAATATTGGGGGGATTTGAAACTGGAGTGCAAAATATGCTGACTGGATGCTGGAGTTGATTAAGCAGCAGGGAGAGTATTTACCCTGTGCTGACCTTTGTTTTTCCATTCATGATGACATAGAGACTGTATCCATCTGTAAGACAATCAATGTTAGAGACAGTCTATATGACTGAACTTCATTACCTTCTGTATTTATGCTGATAAGATCTTGGTAGTCAGAGGCTATTTCTCTCTTTTTTTTTTACCTAGGTCAGTGTTACAGTGTAAATGTTAAATTGTTTCGACGGGGAAATGAAGTTGAGTTTGACTTGCTTAGATCCCCTGAAAGGATCATTGTAAACTAAAATAACTTTTGATTATAAAGAGGTGAGAGACGATTTCTGATCATTTTTCCTTATTGGACTTGACCATTCATCAAAGGAAGCATTTCACAATCGCAGAATTCAGAAAAAAGACAATTTAAATAGTTCAACGATGTCACAGAACGCCTCACATCTTCTTGAAACAGGTAGTAGTCATTTTTGTCGTTGACGAAACACCAAGAGAGTCTATGGCCAAAGCACGCCCATGTCATGAATAAATAATCCAGAGACTAAACTATTGGCTACTTCTGTCATCCGGGTCAAGGTTTTTTTTTGTAGTTACTTTACAGAGCGCTCTACGGTTATGCGTTCATATGACTAGTGTTCAGTGGATGCTGTTTTTTTCCTTTCACTTTTTTATGAGAGTATATTTGTTCTCTCCGATAGTTCCCGAAATCAGTGCGTAGGTGGGTGTGTCGATAGAAGTGTGCTTGTGCGCACTCCGAAAAAGAGGAAAAGTTCATTATGAGTTTAGTTTGAAATCCGCCCTGGAGTACCAGTATGGCTGTCTGGACTCGAGCGGACAAAAATGGTCAGCTGGACCTACTTCTTCGAGATCGTTGGATTCGGGTAACCGCTGAATTGACCCGCGAAACTTTAACTTTGACGGCCGAAGGAGAACTGGGTGGACCAGTGAATAACTTGGATTACAATTCTCCGGCTGGACTGCGAAATGGAATGTCGAACGGAAACGAACCTGGGTTAGTGCCTGGAAATCCGAACCGAAGTCCAAACCAAAACCCAGATCTTCACCCGAACCACAGCGGGTTAAGACGAAGTGAAAGTCCAGCACGCGGAGGAGTTAGCCGTGGGCACTACGATAACAATTATGGGTATAGCAGTCCCAGTTCTGGCAAATTTAGCCGTGATAACGGCACGAACTCAGACTTTGGAAGTCCAGGTTCCAGTTATGGAAGTCCTGCGTCTAGTTTTAGTTCCAGGCACGGCGATACGGCCAATAATTTTGAACCTGGTGTATCGGAAGCAGTGAGGAAAGTTCGCGTTGTCAAACAAGAGTCGGGGGGGCTCGGCATCAGTATCAAGGGTGGTCGAGAAAACCGAATGCCCATCCTCATCTCCAAGATATTCCCTGGTCTAGCAGCCGATCAAAGTCGTGCACTTCGGGTTGGTGACGCTATCCTATCTGTAAACGGCAATGATCTCCGTGAAGCCACACACGATATGGCGGTGCAGGCGCTTAAAAAGGCCGGGAAGGAGGTTACGCTGGAGGGTAAGTTGCTCAACTCAATCGCGGGGATTTATGACGGCCAGCACCTATCTTTTACAAACTCTTTTGTTATTACGCCGTGATATTACGTCCTGACTATATCCAACTCCATGATTTTAGTTTGTCCAGTAATACATTATTGATATATGTATTAACAATAATGAAATAACTGTCATTACACGTAATCCAATGGGAACTAAGTCGGAAGACTGTTCAACCAAAGTTATCATAAGGTACCAGTTCCAAAAATATTTTAGTGTTTAACTAGCTACATTGTGACATTTGCAAACTGTGGTCAAATAACAGGTCACTCAGGCATTTGGGGTGACTGTGAATTACGAAGAAAATTCCCCTACTTTCCTACATCAACTTTGTGTTTCCGCCGCAGCGACGTAGTTTACAATAACAGTAGTAGAGATTTTGGAGGGGCGGGGTTAAACATAGTTTACTATATTGCCGAATCATTTGAAGATACAGCAAAGTAACAGCTTCTGTTTTCAAATATGCGACGTTGTGCACTACACGAGATGCACTACATCAGCCTATTTGTTACTTTTACGGTATGTTTGCGTAAGTCTGAGTGATGCGGGGACAGCTGTCAAAATTCAGTACCCTAGGGTATGGAAACATAGTGGAAAGTTCCTACTTCAGATTTATAGTTTGAGTTGCCCTAAGGCCTGTTGAAGCAGTAGAAGTCATTGTCGCTTGCACTCGTTAAACAACCCCGGGGTATTAGCATGTTGTAAGGGGCAGTCAAGTAACTTCTGTCATTGTGGGTAGGGTTTTAGTTTACACAACTCGTACACATCAGCATTGAGTCTGCCTTTTGAAGTTAAATTGTCATTATCGTAACCCTGGACCTCCGGAATTGGTGCTGCATTTAAGACGAAGAAACCGGCATCAAAATATACTCCAAAGACCGTCTTTAAATTTTCATCTTTCATTAAGAGTTACTTGTGAATTTGTTGAAAGAATGTGTCAGCTTTATGTTACTGTTTACAAGCCCAGTACAAGATGAATCCTGCTGTTTGAAGATGGACGTCAGCTGCAAGTCCCAATTGTGCTACGCTTTGCACACATAAGCCAGACTAAAGCGAAATCGGTTAAAATTCCATTGGCACGTACACGCCATTACGCCAAGGTATTTAGCACACTTCTTTATGCAGACTCTTGCCAGAAGTCATTCGTGATGGTTTAGAACCACATCACTCTTGTTTACCTGTCATTTTGCGATCTAGTAAATTCCAGTTTCTTGACGGCTTACTGATATATACCCATACTGTTATTGTTCACACGAGACAGGCTCATGTAGCAGACTGGTTTTTGTTTGTTTTGTTTTTCTTTTCAAGCACCAACCTAAACAAGTGAACAAGTACTGCAAGTGAAATCTTGTCAGAATTTCAAGGCTGATTAAATGTCGTGACTCCTTTGGAGAGAACGCATTATGAAAAAGCTTGATGACATCTTGCAGACATTTTTCAAAACTTTTTCAAATGTTCAAACCCTGTAATGTGGTTGTAGACTGGCCAGAATATTTTGTCTGTGCCAATCAGTCATTGAATGAACAGTTAACTGGCTCTCTGTAATAGCTTGAACACACACTTCATTATTTTTCATGCCAGCCCAAAATACAAAACATTGACTTTACATCACAAAACAATAAAAGACATCAGATCATGCAAGCAAATAATGGCAACACATAGTTGTGGGTTTGTTCCCTGATTCAAATCCTCCAATATGTAATAAAAATGTATTTTAATTGTGCAGACAGATTATTATTAGAGATTATTAGAGCATTGAACTGTGTCCTCAAAATTGAGGGGAAAAAAAAACAAAGCTGACCTTGTCAACCAGTGCCGTGTCATTTTGTGTCTGGGCTCACTGGTCGGTTGAAGATGTGGCCATTGTTTTCCCGAGTGAAACTGTCTCAACCAGACAAGGGCCCCTATTCATGAGATGTCTGTGGCCAGGCCTGATTAGAAACAGTTTTTCTCTTTTGTTCTGAAGCCAGAAAACTTACTGTCCATTGGGAGAAGTCAAAATATAGTCTGCCATGTTAGGTAATTTGTGATTTACAAAAGCAAATACCAGAGACTAATTTAAGAACAAGGATTTCTATTGTGTGGATGTTCAAAATGTGGTGTCATTCATTGATTGTTAGTGGAATGTAGACGTCTCATTAGTACAACCAAGCTTCTTTGTCTCCTTCATTCTCAGTGTTTTTTGGTTTTTGTCATCTCCCTATTGGGTGTGTACAAGAGACAACCAATCAGATGTACAAAAAAGATTTTCTGCACTTAAGTTCTCTCAGTTTAAGCTTTAAGTGTATATTAGGCTAGTTCAACTTATTGTAAGTTCATTTTTGTTCTCCTGAGAGATTTTGGTAAATGTTCACCAAACCAAATGCTTTTCAAACTAACCAGATTTGTTTTTTTTTTTTAAATGTCAGTAAAGTTTCTCCTCTCATACAGCTCTAGTGTGCGCACATCTGTGGAGTTGCCTATGCATTGGTCTGTTCTTGTATCCTTTTTAGGGAGGCCAGCGAGAAATGAAAAATAGAGGGATTATCATTGGGGGAAGTGGAATGATGTCATAACAAGGGCCTGCATTTTTTTATGAGGTGTGTGTTGACGAGAGCTTGTAGAGTGACAGCATTGTGCAGGGCGTGTCTTCATGATGGTGTGAAGGGTCTTTTTTTCCCCCTCCATTGTTAGCATTTCAGTCGGAACTTTCTGTAAATCAGACTTGATTCAGTGTTTTGCCGGGGTGTGTTATGGATTCAGTGGAAGAATGGTGACTGGTGTATACTTTTTGGAGCGGTATTTTGTTAGCTTTGTTTTTGTGACTCGGTGCAAGCAGTTGGTGAATTGGGATCTGTGATGAAGGACAAGGAGGGTGGTGTCCAGGAATTTTGACCATGTTGTTTTTTGGATGACCCTGTGTCAGAATAAGAAAACAGGATGAGGTGCAGGTGTGTGCGTGCGTGCATGTGTGCATGTGTGTATGCGTGTTTATGTTTGCATGAAGACTGGCTCTCACCCCCCCCCCCCCCCCCCCCCCCCATACTGAGGAGTCCAACACACTGTTCTCGTTAAGGGTTTGGCAGCCTGGTGTGGAGGGAGGGAGTCAGAAGGAGGCGGCACAGGGAGCTGAGCTGAGACAAACCACAGAGGTTTTGGGTTAACAGTGCAGTATTGGCTATGGTTCAGCACTAATAGCCAGTCTGTTTGGCCCACATGGGCCTAAGAAAGAAGAAAAAGAAGAAGAAGAAGAAGAGGAGGAGGGCACATATACATTCCCTTGATGTACTGTGTGTGTGTGTGTGTGTGTGTGTGTGTGTGTGTGTGTGTGTGAGGGTGTTTGTGTGTGTGTGTGTGAGGGTGTTTGTGTGTATGAAAAACCATAAATGCTCAACATTCACATTCCTCTATCCTCTCCTTTTTTTTTTTTTTGTCTTCCTTCGCTCCCCTGTGTCATGATGTGGGTTCCGAGGCGGGAGAATGGGTTATGTGGAGCAGTGGCTCTTGGGAGCGCTTCTCTTCACACACATGCACACACACACACACACACACACACACACACACACACTGTCCTTTATGCAGTGACCTAATTAAAAGTGGAACTGGAGCTAAGTGACATTCCTGACAGTTCTAATGAGATCTTTAACCGTGTTGTCGCTGTGGAGGGACTGCATGACTGCCAATTTAACTCCTCCAAACCCTGGAACCAGCTATCACAAACCTTGTCTAATGCCAGTGCAACTGCTGGGCTCTCTGGAACTTTCCAGTGGAAAATAGGCCCCAAAATGATCTGATCAAATGGCAAACAAAGCTGTTCAGATCATCCTGTAACAGAGGGCATGTTTTTATCTTCCTGCTGGGGTTACAGGAGACGGTTTAGTCCATCTCTCCCTCAGTATTACAGGTCAGACATCAGAGTGTCTGCTTACTGAGTCAGCAACAATTATACACTGGTTTTATGGAAAACTGTCCGTCTAACTGACTGTTAGAAGTCAGTTAAGTTGACGTCATGATAAAGCCTTGTGCAGTAGAGGATGTCTTTGTGGATGACTGAAGGGAAAGAGAAAGAGAGAGAGAGAGAGAGAAAGAAATAAAGAAAGAAAGAAAGAGATGAAGGAAGTTCATTTTTTGGCCTGTCTCTGTGTTTTCCTTTTCATTTTGTATAATGTGTATGGAATATGAGGGACTGGTGCAGATGTTGTCCTTGTGTTAAAGGCTAAACAGTGTGTTGGACTGGTGCCCTTTATTCCAACAATTTAGAACCATCTAAGGTCTAGAGACTGAACTGGGGATTAATTTTGGTCAAAACTACATTTCCCATGTCCTCCCAAAATGATCTGTCGCCAGGCAACGTGCAGTGCTTGAATTAATGACCTGGAGAAATTGTTGGAAATCGCAATCTTGCAGAATTTGTGTGGGATGAAATCTGCTTGGTTGCTTGTTTACCCACATCAGGAGGACACAAGTTATTAAATGTTAAGGTCCAAATTGTTCAATTGTACATTATTATATACAAACTCTGTCTCTTGACGTCACCGCATATGGATGTGTTTTCAGTCTGTGGGTTAGTGGTTACATGTCAATAGCAAAGGTTTGATTCTGTGAGTGAAATTTGCGGGACTTTTTTTGGGGGGTTTGGAAACAGATATCGTGCAGTGGAAACTGTCTGGATCCACAAACCCAGTCAAACTGCAATTTAATTTTTTAGTTGTTGTTGTTTTGTGTTTTTTTTGGGGGGGGGTGTTGAATTGCATATATTACGTAAACAACCATTCTACACACAGTCAGATGGCCATGGCAACTGTAGCCAGCAGGCAGTCTTTTTTTTCCACATTCCTATTGGAATCTGTTTTTGCCATAATTCCCCACACTTCGTTATATGTTTCAGGTGTTTTGTCTGTACGATGATCACCCGCATCTGGTGAATTTGTGTGGCTTTGGAGACAAGCTTATATCCGCTGCTGCTCTTAAGAGAAAGGATTGCCGGTTTGTGTTTGTAAACTTTGTGGTGGTAGTGAATGTTTTCTTCATGGGCCCCTGCTTAGTGTCGGACTCCTCTGGTTTGTGTCTCTCCTGTTGGTGAAAGAACCTCCTGTTTGGAGAACCATATCTCTATCCACACACGCACACACACACACACACACACACACACACACACACACAGTCTGCATGGTTATGATCCGTGTGGTTTGCTGGCTCTTGGAAGTGAGTTCTAAGATCTGCCTTATTTCTTATGACCAACACGACTACCCGCTCTTTTACAGACACTTACACAGATGTAAATGTTTTTGCCAAAAACTTTCACAAGCTTAAATTTCTCCTACATCCAAGAGTGACCTCATCACCTTAGCACTTCATATCAGGTTTCTCCTCCAGAGACACCCCCCCCACCCCCCCAGGACAAAAACAGAGAGAGAGAGAGAGAGAGAGAGACATACAGACAGACAGAGAGAGAGAGAGATACAGACAGACAGAGAGAGAGAGAGATACAGACAGAGAGAAAAAGAGAGAAAGAGAGACATGCAGACAGAGAGATACAGACAGAGAGAAAAAGAGAGAGAGATACAGACAGAAAAAGAGAGAGAGAGAGAGACAGACAGACAGACAGAGAGAGAGAGAGATACAGACAGAGAGAAAGAGAGACATGCAGACAGAGAGAAAAAGAGAGAGAGATACAGACAGAGAAAAAGAGAGAGAGAGAGAGAGAGAGAGAGATTGTTGAAAGGGTCTAAGTGTTTATGGGGTTTATGGAGAAGACAATGCGGTGTACTTTGGCTCTTTAGGTGACACTCTGGGAGGGGGGCGCTGGAGCAGTGCAGGGAAACACTGTCCATTCTACCTCCATTTAAGGACAAAACACTTTCATCTCCAAGCCTTCCAGCCATTAGTCTTCTTAAGAACTTTACAGGCCAAACTCACAGTTATGAAGTATCTCATTCTAAGTAATAGCTCACTAGAGACTGGGCCCATTTTAGGACCTTCTTTCTGTTCACATTGAACTTTTTATTTCCATCTCCTTACTCAAGACAATGACCATAAAGGGTTCTCCCTGGATCAAGTCTAACGAGAGCT
The DNA here is from genome assembly GCF_902362185.1 of Chanos chanos. NCBI lineage: Eukaryota > Metazoa > Chordata > Actinopteri > Gonorynchiformes > Chanidae > Chanos > Chanos chanos. The sequence goes on along the minus strand of NC_044495.1, from coordinate 36,527,217 downwards.
GTGTGGAGAGATGCTTTTTATAAACCGTTACGTTCTGAATTTGTTTACGTCGACCCATCAGAGTCTCTGATTATTTGACAGGTCATGCAGGTTTAACTCAAAGCCTACAAGAAAAGTCTGCCTCACTCTTCATTGACCCAAAGATGTAGAATCTAATGGTCTTACTGTGGGTTGTAATTATATGTACCATTTATCATAGATGTTAGACATTTGGAGCTTGTGACTTTATGTAGCATTTATAATGCTCATACTCCCTGATAGCTGAGATTAATGTGATGTTGTCTGAAGTCCAGCTCCAGTCTGGGGAACCCCTCTCAATGGTGTGTGCTCACTGATGGCGCATTTCCATAGCCCAGTACCTGACCCCTTGTGTGCAGGATTCATCAAGGCCTTGACTTGCAGAGTTAGGCAAGTTTGTGGCTCAGTGACATACCATTTATTTTATTTGTGTCAGAATCCGTTATTTTCCTCATGAAACACAGAGTAAAAATATATGATACAGTATCTCTCTGAGGAGGAATCTACCTCAGTGCAGCAACCCTACTCTGAGTTTAAACTGTTTTCTTTTATTCCTAAAGAATGGAAGCGACTTTTTAAAATGGCGGGTTGTGTGACCAGTGTGGAAAAAGCCATTTTGTGTCAACTAACTTCAAATACACTGTAATACAGGATACGCCCTCAAAAGGGAGAAGCTTAGACACGGCTATGACCCAGCAGAAAGTTCAGTTGGTCTCTTACACAGGTGTCAGTTGATTTGACATTTTGAAACCCTGTAAGTTTGGTTAAACTTCCCACTCGTATGACATGACATATGAAAATGTGGTAATGTCTTAATGTTAATGACTGATGAATAGTGTAACCAAAACTCCCTGTTTTACCATGTGACTTATATTGGCTTAATTTAATTCATGGTAATTCGTAGTTCATGAGATAAAAAAAAAAGCTGTTGTTGTTTTGACCATTTTTTTTTCTTTGTATCTTTTCATTTTTAATTTTATGTTGATAGATGCCCTTATCAAGCAAAGAGAAAGCAGTCTCATATTTTAAACTCAGTATTTATCGTTTTCCATTTTGACGCACAGTGGCCGCTGACCCTGGTGAAGGGGCTAAAGGAGAGATGAACCATCGTGCTGGCCCTTGGGCGTGGAGTTGAGAAGGGCTGATTAATGCTGTGTTTACTGAAGGTCATGTCTTTGTGCAGTCTCAGGCAGCACACAGAGTGAATTTTCTGGGTCCATGTCTCTCTGTGCAGTGAAGTACATCAGGGAGGTGTCTCCCCTGTTTAAGAAGCCTTCCATGGTGGCAGACCTGCCGTGGGACGGGGTACGGCCGCAGTCGCCCGGCCTGGGGGCCGGCGGAGAGGACCCCCACAAACTCGGCCCCGTCAAAGACAGAAAGGTCATTCCTCTGAGAATGAGCTTCATCAGCAGAAATCTCACCATGCCTGACCTGGAGAACAGGTGTGTGTGTGTGTGTTTGTGTCTGTCTGTCTGTCTGTCTGAGTGTTCGTGGCTATAAACTTGTGTGTCTGTGTGTGTTTTTGATTTTTGAGTGGACCATTCAGGCATTTTAATGTGAACAAAAGTGGTTTGACCTTGAGCTGATAACTTTTGTGGTATGCAGAGTACTTGAGAATGTGTATGCGAGTGTATGTATATGTGTGTGTTTTGTTGACCTTGCTGTCTCATATCTGGTGGCTTTGCTGAATCTGATAATATAAACTGTTTGCTCAGGCTAAGTGAATGGCTTAGTGAACTGAATTCACAGATTGTTGTTTTGCATTGAAAGCTACATTGTGATTACAGTAACAGTGATTATGATGTTTGCTCCTAATGTCGTAAGTGTGTATATAAGTGAATAAACTAGTCGTGTGTGGCTTTGTCATTAGTGGTGAATTCAGGCTGAATTTCAGAACAGTCAATTCAGTGAATTCGTGTGAATTTGATTCATTTACTGTAAATCGCTTTCATTCATTCAGTAATCGTAAAACCTCAGTTTTCCATGAAAAAAGTCTTTCAGTTCCTACAGTGAATTCTCAGTTCACTTTCTGAATTGACCAAGTGAACCGGCCTCAGCTCTGGCTATGACATCGACTGTGAAGGAAGTGAATTGTACACTTGTGACTGTGATGGGGGTTGTATTGACATTAATATGATTCTGATGATGATGATGATGATGAACAGGTTGTTGGAGCTCCACTCTCCAGATGGGCTGCACACAGTGATCCTGCGCTGTAAGGATGGTCCCAGCGCTCTCTCCTGGTTCACAGCCATCCACGCCAACATTGCCGCCTTGCTGCCCCAGACCCTGGCCCACATAAACGCTTACCTCAACTCGCCCAACACACACTGCCAGCTCAAACACATCGGCTGGCTGGCTGAGCAGGTACACACGCACAATCACAATCACAGTTATACGCATGAAACTGATACCTTTAGTTGTGTGGGTACACACGCCCGTGCCCACGCGCGGAGGTGGATCATACACACAGAGTATTACTAATTGAGATTCTGTTTTGAGTCTGTGTAAGTAGGTGGTGGAATAAGAGGTGGGAGAAGATTGGTGTCATTGACAAATGTTGATCTGAGAGCTTTTTCTTTTTACAGCAAAACAGTCAGGCGTAACCACTGCCCTTGGTAGTATGCTTACGGTACCTCAGACAGACAACCATTGCAATTGGTCGTAGTTAAAAAAAAAAAAAAAAAAAAGGCAAGAAGAAGAATCTGCAAAATTTGGACAGTTGATCTGGATCACAGCCCAAAACTAGCTTTAGCATGAAACATACACATCACACTGCTTGAAAATGATCTAAAATCTTTCTAAAGTGAAAAGAAATAAAATTTACAAGATTATATTTCCTATAAGCATTACCCATATACCTGTAATACCTATACGGAAGTGAGTAATTCACTCATCAGTCAGTTGGTGTTTGTGTATTTGTCCTGTTCATCGCATTGCCATGATTGTGCAGGGTTGGGTCAACAGTCTCTCCTCCTCTGCTTATATATAACGTAAGAGTGTTGACATCACTGCGTGTTCTCTGTGTTTGTTTGGTGTTGATTATCTCTAGCTTTCGGTGGGCCCAAGTATGGGGGTGGGGGTGGGGGGTGTTACAGGAAGTGTTTTGCGACAGGAAACCACTGGAAACTGCCTTTGTGTTAACTACTTCCTGTGTGCCCACCAATCATAGCATACTCACAACAACAACCCAGATGTGCACATATCAACAGATCTGTCCAAAACGGAGAATTACTGTCCCAGCGCACACATGTACATAGTGTTTTTTTGCTCACATGTATTACATTATCTCTCTGTGGTCAGATCCAGCTGGAAGGTGGGCGGCACCAATACCGACCTGTCGTCATGGCGCTTACAGAGAAAGACATTCTACTCTTTGAGTCAGTGCCCTGGACCCGTGAGGCCTGGAGCACGCCTCTACTGACACACCCACTTCTGGCCACCAGGTAACACTCATATGAAGAGAGAGTGAAGCTGGACTTGAGGACTGTGTGTTCATACCAACTATATACTAAGTTGCCTCCAGAATATACTCCACCACTGATGAATGTTAATAGAGAAATTGCATGGATAATGAGCTATGTTACGTGCTCAAAACTGGGGGAAAATTGTTTGTTAATCTCGGTTAATAGTGCTGGTAAATTTTGGAGGAAACTCTGTGTACCACAATGGAAGAATGACTTCCTCTCAGGTTTATTTGTGTCTCACTTTCCAATTCTTCATGTCTCTCAGCTAAAGACAAAAAAAAAAAAAAAAACAACACACACATGCCCTCATAATCTCCCTTTCTCTACTTCTCTTCCTCTCTCTCCGACACACACCCACTCAATTATTTCTTTCTCTCTCTCTCTCTCTCTCTCTCTCTTTCTCTTTCTCTTTCTTTCTTGCTCTTTCTCCAGGCTGGTGCACTCGGGCAGTGCCCGTAGTTCTCCAGCACTGGGCTCAGATCTGGTGTTTGCCACACGCACGGGGACTGGGCGGGGCATTGAGTCACATGTGTTCCGTGTTGAGACACACTGGGATTTGTCATCATGGACACGAGCATTGGTGCAGGGGGGACATGCTGCTGCCGAACTCATCAAGGAGGTCTCTATAGGTGTGTGTGTGTATGAATGTAAATGGTACTGACATTGCAGTATGCATTAGAATAACTGGTGGCTTTGCTCTAGATTGACAGAATAGTCTCAGCTAAATTAAGAGCAGAGAGGAGATTGTGAAGAGAAGAAAAACACTGAGTAGGGAAAAGACTTTGGAAAAGAAGGAACTTGGCCAGTTTTTTTTTTCTCATGCAGTGGAGAACAATAGCTGGCTGCAATTAAGTTCTGGAAATGTTTGGTCTTTTACCTCCCTGTTCGGTTCCAAGCAACACAAACTAACGCTCATGCACTCCCCTCTGCCCCCCCCCTCTTTCTGTCGCACATCCAACTAATTCTTTCTCTCTGGCCAAACTTCCTTTTTTCTGTATCTGTTTCCCTGTGCTCTCTCTCTCTCTCTCTCTCTCTCTGTCTCTCTGATATATTAGGTTGCGTGTTGAACAGACAAGATGTTCGACTGACACTGCACTATGAAAAAGGCTTCACAGTGACCAGTGAAGCAGGAGATGCCGGGGGGGCCGTTCTCTTCCGTTACCCTTTTGAAAAGCTCAAAATGTCTGCAGATGACGGCATTCGTCATCTCTACCTGGACTTCGGGGGTCAGGAGGGTGAACTGGTACAGAAACTATGCATAATTACAAAACTACGATAATACATCTTCATTCAAACTCATTGGGTTTTGTGTCAGTAATGACCATGTCCACAGTCATGATTTTTGTACACTGATAATACGCGAGTGTTGATACACTCTGTGTCAAATACGCTTTCCCAGACTGTGTTTCGCTTTCATCTGAAATGTAACGCTTGTAGAAAAACACCTTTAATATACCTTAAAATGCAAAAACAACTTGGAGAAATAAATATTTACCATTCAAGATCAGTCCTAGGATGTCTCAGATTAAAACAACAGTAATGTTTACATGTTCAGTGTTGACACAGTAGAAATAGATAGAGATGCCTTTTTCCTCTGTTGTGTTCTGAGCGCTTTCTCTCTCTCTCTCTCTCTCTCTCACAGGTGTTTGACCTGCATTCGGGGCCCAAGCCGGTGGTGTTTGTGCTTCACTCCTTCCTGTCGGCTAAACTCACGCGCATGGGGCTGCTCACATGAGGCGGAAATGGAAGTCTGGGGCCTCAGAGGAGAACAGTGTTTCCATAGATACATCCTGTATTTTTTACTAACTCATATATGTATATATATATATATATATATAGATATATATCACAGCATTGTTGTTCTTTTTTCTTTCCCTGCTTGCCTGGTTATGCTACTCTGTGTGTGTGTGTGTGTGTGTGTGTGTGTGTGTGTGTGTGTGTGTGTGTAAACATGGGTGGCTGTGTAAGAGAGAAAAGGTTTGTAAGTAGGAAAGCATGTTTGGGTTTCAGAGCTCTACCTGAGTATAAGCTTACCCTTCTGTATGGTATTAGCAAAAAAGCGTATTATTCCAGTTGACTGTTATCAGGATAACCAGCTGTGCCTTTGATCTCTAGTCAAAAAAATGGCTCTTTTCTGTTTTTTCTTTTTTTCTTGGTGTTTTTCTTCAAATAGGCAATAGTTGGAGAAGCACAATTAGCTTTTCTCTACTTGCACAATCATAGTGTTATTATAATGATATTATTTTGTTATATACATACATATACTGCAAATAACACTATAGATAGTGTTATTATTATGCTTTAACTATAATAATATATATGTTCATTGTATTTCAGTCTGAAACCTTTGCCTGTATAATTATATTCCATGTTTTGCATGGTTAAGACTTTAATGTCCAGTGAGGCACTGGCCGAGGCTTTTCACGCGGATCAAAGATCCACCATCCCAACTAATCCGTACAGCATTCTCACTGCCAGACCTCCTGGATTTCACTGTCTGCACAGGCTGATGTAGTAGGCTGGCACTAGGAAGAGTTGGAGTAGATATGGAAGGTGCAGGTCGTTGCTTCCTGCATCTTTCTCCAGAGAGCCTCACACTTTGAGTCTCTCTTTATTGTGGCTCCTACAGGAATTTTGTTTCCACCCCATGCAGATACACATTAGCGTAAAACTGTCAGCTTCTACCACATGTCAAGGTCAGTGATCGTCAGCATGGGAAGGCTTGCAGCTTATTGGTCTCTCAGGCCTCAGCACTGCCCCCCTGTGGTGTGAGGAGTTATGCTTGAGTGGACACATTGACCCAGTCCAGTGTCTGTACCTCAGTCACTGGCCCCATCTGCTCCTTCAGCATGTCTGAAAGGAATCACTGGGTGTCAGTGGTAATGTTAGCAGTTTACTCTCAAGTTGGCTTAATTTTTCAAACCTTTCTGAACACCTCTAGTCTGCTTGATAGGCCAATCAGAAAGGACGCAGAAGTAATTTGGGATTAGGCCTCTGAGGTTCAAATTCAGCTGCTTTTTAGAGATTCCTCTAGAAGTTTGAATGGAAGGATATGAAGACTTGCAGCAGAGGTTTATGGCGTACTTGTTTAAAAACAGAGAGGGACCAAGCCTGGAAAACATTCCATTAAGTTATGCAAACAAGCATTTCACCTCCCACACTGTGACTGAATACCTAATATGCACATCTGCTGCTTTTTGTCCACAAATACTGCAAAATGTGCAAGCACATGGAATGTCTCACCGCTTCACTCACTGAAAGGCCAAACCTGAACTCTTTTCCACTCATTAACAAGATGTGCTGCAGGGTGAGATTATATGGTGGACTAAAAAACACACACATATGGGAATTACAAAAGAGTCCCCATAGTACAGTGAACATAAGATATATGTATATGGTCCAACTCCAGGCATGGGAGTAAATGAGATGAGCATTTGTTTTATCCAGTGGCCTTAAATGTGTGTTTTCATAATGTACCCATATCAACTCCCTTTAATATCCTACTTAAGTTATCCTTACAAATTATACAAAGCTTTAACTAGATACATCAATAGCATGTGTTTTTATATGTTTTCATGTTTCAGTTTAGGCGCTTTTTGCATGTTTGTCTGTTTGCTTGTCACAGTTAAAGCTAGTTTTTTTTTTCTTTTTCTTTCTTTCTTTTTTTTTGTTTTCTTTTACTGTCTTTTTGTTTGTTTGTTTGTTTGTTTTTTGCTCATTGATCAAGTAAGTTGTGGTGTTCGGGAACAGCAAGGGCCCTTTGCCCCTATATGCACATACTTGGGTGTGGGACAAGCATTAGCTGACTGGATTGATCTATTCCCCTTCAAAAATATGCAAGCAAAAGTTTCTTCTGAGGTGTCCACTGAGTGAGAGTGAGATAGGTCTTTGTGGCTGAGTTCAGTATTCATATTGTTTTGCCTCAGGACTCCAGGCTGGGCACATTCTCCCTGTCAGGGTTGGATTCCCTCAGTGAATAAAGTGAGGTCAAACCCCCTGCTATGGCCACAGTCTCATGTTCACATGGGTTTGCCAAGTTATGCGCAGGCAGAAATGCAAAGGTGGAGTTACAACTACACAAACCTATTTCATTACAATCAGTGGGGACTGTTTGAAAGTGTTAGTATGGTAATGTTAATGTTACAGGTGGTGTGTGTACTGTTCTTTAGCACCGCAAATGAACTCTGAATGTATCCATGTAGCCACCTCCAAGACTGATGTGTCGACTGCCTTTTTAAATATATGTAACATCTGTGTTTGTTAATTGCTGTTCTTTTTTTCCTTTTCCTTTTTTTTAGAGGGAGAGAGGGAGAAAGGGTTTTGAACCAAAGTTTTGGACCATATCTGTGGCAGCTTGCGTTACACACAATCAATTATAGGAAAGAAAACAAATTGATAGGACAAACACTGCTGCTGCGAACTTGTTTTATACAGCGTCTTTTAGTCCTGCACTCTTAGAAACATATGCAACAAGTCTCTTTTAAGAAAAGCTCTTAAAATGTAAATAACTTATATGAATAAAACTGTTACATCTCTAACTGCCTGATGGACTTTAAATTTTTTTCATTACTCAGCTTAAGAAAGTAGTATGATATGTATAAGACTTAAATATTTGACTGTCTGACTGAAAAAATGCTTTTGGGTTTTTAAAGCAAGTAGTTGTGGTTTGCACAAAACTGACAAATAGCCAATGTTTGACTGTGAACTCAAGCCACTAACTTATTGAGTAACTGCTGTCAGGGAAAGTTACAGCTGTCCAGTACAGAACTCGAACAACGGCATCCACTCTCAGCATTTTACAGAATGTGTACTAAGTAGTGTATTTCAAAGTGAAATTTTAAAAAAGATTCAAGGATGTATGTATGTGGTGAGACATCAATGCTGAATTGGAACACATAGTTTCAATGTATGATTAGACATTTTACATCTAAAAGCCAAAAGACTAGGTATCAACACTAGCTGTATGCTATCAGTTAGTCTGATATTTGATACTATTACACAATAGGATAGCAGTGAATGTTTAGTGGCATTGGCAAGGTGTGGGCTCAGGCTTTTTTAGATTATATTTCTGGAGTTTTTGGCCTGTTACACTCTTTACACTTTTTACAACCTAATTTCCAGATTCCATTTCGGAGAACATATTTATGTGTATTGCTTCCAATTCGATTTTCTCCATTCGATTTTCCAGTACGTATTTTCTATCTTCTATATTGTGCAATCACTCACAACGGTAAAAACAGCAACTTCCAGTGTGCAGTAAAAAATATTCCGCAAGGTGGCAGCACCTTCTTACTTTCTCTTCTGTCCGATAAGCTGCAGTACATCCTTTCTCTGTTTGGCCCAGTGAATATCTATGGTCATTGGTGTTTTCCTCTGTTGATGAGCCGACTCTGTAATGCACCTTTGTCAAACAGCTGAAGAAAATATTGTTCTATTGTGAATACATTCAGCGTAACTCAATAGAGCTTTCCTCAAAGCATAAAATATATTAAGGATCTGAGAGGGGGTGACTGCAGAAACGTGAGATGAAATGACAACGTCAACATTACAGGTATACTTCCTAAACTTGCTAGCTAGCTAACTCTTAAGCTAGGATAATGTTTGCTCCTCTGGTTAGCCCACTTTAGCTAATATAGCCAGCCAGTTAAGCAGCTATATTGTAACTACTGTAAAGACAAAAGTTGATGGCGATCTCCTATAACCATAGCTCAGTGGCTTGGCTGGCTTCTCTGAGTCTTCGTGTCTTTGCGTCTTAGCTTGTTAGCAAAATACTATTGACAGAGCAAGACAGCTAACGATAAATGATTAGCTATTTGTAGCGACAAGCCATTGTCCTTATAAAGTAGCACAAGTTGGTGATATTCCCAGCTATTTAAACGTTCAATGTTTAGCGCATCTCGGTCACCTTTGATTTAGGTTGTCAGTGCTTTTAGTTCTTTTGCTTAAAAGATTCTTGGGTGTGTTATAAGAAAAGGGGCGTTCACAAGTGAGTCCATACGTCCGTTACCGTGTGTATAGCATGTGACCGCGCTTAGTGGGCCTAAACATTTTAGTATTTTGTCAGGTTACCTTACACAACAATTGTATCACCCATGCACATTAGTCAGTGTCACACAACTTCCAGTTTCAAATTCCACTTGCTGTAGTTTCGTGCTACTTTTTGCAACATGTGAGGGAAAAAAGTCTTGTAAACAAAGCAGAACAAACACAGTGTTGCATCACCTATTCGTGTTGTTTTTCTCTTTGTTTCGCCCCTCATCTTTAAAACACAGAAAGCTATTGATCTCGTCACCAAAGCAACAGAGGAGGACAAGGCCAAAAACTACGAAGAGGCCCTGCGTCTGTATCAACATGCCGTGGAGTACTTCTTGCATGCCATAAAGTGTAAGTTATGGCATACACTATGAGTCCTTTAGAGTCCAGCATTCAGAAGTACATGTTTGGTCCTGTCTGGACACTGGCCAGAGTCCCTGACTTCAATTACAGCCTGGCAAGAGCCAAAGTGTCCTTAATCACCATGTGGTTTATCAGGGCAGGACGTTGCTTGAAATGACAGATCATTCAGTTGCGTTATGGTCAGAATTGAACGTTAAAGGGCAGTGGCAATGATTTTAAAGCTGTTTTGAATTTGACTTCCAGATGAGGCTCACAGTGACAAAGCAAAGGAGAGCATACGGGGGAAATGTATGCAGTACCTTGACCGGGCGGAGAAACTCAAAGAGTATTTGAAGAACAAAGACAAACAGGGAAAGAAACCTGTCAAAGAGGCACAGAGCAATGACAAGTACGACGTCTCCTGACGTCTCATTCACAGTGACAGTCAGATAAGCTTTAGGCACTACATACAATGCAGTATCTGATGGGTATATTGCACTGATGGTGTTTGTGTGTTGTTTTCAAGGAGTGATAGCGACAGTGAGGGAGAGAACCCAGAGAAAAAGAAACTACAGGAGCATTTGATGGGTGAGTATTTGGCCCTCTGACTCAGCAGTGTAATAGAATTAGAAGTAAAGCTTTTGATTGGTCAGTGGATCAAGTATTAAATCATTGAGGTGTTTATCACAGGGGCTATTGTCATGGAGAAACCCAACGTGCGGTGGAGTGATGTGGCTGGCCTTGAAGGAGCTAAAGAGGCCCTGAAAGAAGCCGTCATCCTTCCCATCAAGTTCCCTCATCTTTTCACGGGTGGGTTTTCTCTAGACACACCTGATCCCCTCCATCAGCACAAGCACAAGATAACATATACATAATCGATATAGTCCCTATTGCATTATGGGTCATTATGGGTCTGCTAATAAATGCTGCATTTATGTATATAAAATATTTGAATCTGGACATTTTTTGCATGTGCTGCGTGTAATGGGAAATCAGTGCTACATATGTGATGTAAAATGAATGACTTGTGTCTTGGACGGGGTTTAGTTGGCTACTTAGGAGATATAATGGTTGAAAATATTATTAGGGGCGATTTGTTTGACCAGAACACATTAATGTAAGTCTCCCTCTGTGTGTGACTGGTGTGATTTTGTGGCATATGGTTCTAATGTGATGTGCGTGTCTGTGTGTGTGTGTGTGTGTATCCAGGAAAGCGCACTCCCTGGAGAGGAATTCTGCTGTTCGGCCCGCCGGGCACAGGGAAGTCATACTTGGCCAAAGCAGTGGCAACTGAGGCCAACAACTCCACTTTCTTCTCTGTGTCCTCCTCAGACCTCATGTCAAAGTGGCTGGGAGAGAGCGAGAAGTAAGAGAGAGACAGAGTTTTCTCCAATAACTATTGTGACAGTCCTATGACATCTGTGATTGTTTTTGTCATTATAATCACTACACACAGATGGACATTTCATCCTCGTGTTATGACCTGTTGGTTTATTTGTCATTTTCTCTTTTTATTTTATTAATGTTCTGGGGGGTTTTTTTCTGTACTCTCCCTCAGATTGGTGAAGAACCTGTTTGATCTTGCTCGTCAGCATAAGCCTTCGATTATTTTCATAGATGAAGTGGATTCTCTGTGCGGCTCTAGGAACGAGAATGAGAGTGAGGCCGCGCGCAGAATCAAAACTGAATTTCTGGTGCAGATGCAGGGTGAGAGATTCAAAGACCTCTCAGCAGAATTTAACACCTCTACTTTCCCCAGACCACTCTATCACTAATCTCACTCTTAATGGTGTCTTCCACCTTTGGTCAGGTCACTTATTACCTCATTCTTCTCAAGTCTTCCAGATTCTCCATTCAATTCACTGCATGTTTAAAGCATTACAGAAGAGTTTCTCGTATTGAAAATAAATTTAAGCTTGGAACAGATTGCGTTTTGAATTGAGATTTGTCATTCTGATCGCATTCTGGTCCAAAGCCTGCTCTTGGCTCGTGCCTGGGAGACAAGCCTCAGTTGGATCATTGATCTGACTCTCCTGGTTCATCCAATCTCTTAGACCCATTTGATTAACCCAGTCCAATCACATATTGGCACTGTACTGCGGGGTGTCCACAGAGCAACTGTTTGTCTCTTTGATTGGCAGGTGTTGGGAATAACAATGATGGGATCCTGGTTCTGGGAGCCACTAACATCCCCTGGGTCTTAGATGCTGCCATTCGCAGGAGGTCAGTGCGGGAATTAACATTGTTTATTGATCTGTACCTGAAGGTCAACACTGCTGTGAGAACATAGCGAGTTTTTTTTTTTTTTTCCGTTCTCTTGCTTCAGGTTTGAAAAGCGAATCTATATCCCATTGCCCGAGGAACCAGCACGGGCGGCCATGTTCCGCCTGCACTTAGGCAACACGCCCCACAACCTGACGGAAGCCGACCTGCGGCAGCTGGCCCGTAAGACAGAGGGTTACTCCGGCGCCGACATCAGCATCATCGTGCGAGATGCTCTCATGCAGCCGGTCCGCAAGGTTCAGTCCGCCACACATTTCAAGAAGGTAAAAGCTGTCATTTCAGTCCACGCTCTGATGTTAGTACTGACATTTCAGTACCCTCAATACTTTCCCGCTCAGCCTGAGTGTGTGTGAGGGCTTAGAATACGTACCATTTCTCTTATAATGTTGCAAACACTCTGTGACAACCTGCAAGGCCATCCAGACTGTCAGTGTGATGTGCTACTTGGTGAGTCCACTAGAGGGCGCCCCTATGCAGTTTTATGCCCATTAAGCTGTCAAATTAATACAAAAACAATGCGAAGCTTTAGGGATAAATTAACCTCCCACTACCCATTTGAAAAACGAGTCATTTCTGAACTGTAATTAGCACATACCTAATGGACAGTAATTAGGCTGTTAATAAAAAGTGACTGTAGTCTTTGTATATATCTTTCTTCCAAATAATTATCTCGTAACTGTGTTGTTCTTATGGCCACTGTTTTGTTTGTTTAAGCAAGAGTGCAGTTTGGCGTGCCCTGTATATAGATAGCCCTTATCACAATTATGAGTTCATAATTACTAACATTTCTTTGCATTTGCAGTTTGAAGAGCATCCCTTTAAGTCTTGGGGATAAACACATTCACGTGCCATCTTAACATGACTGGATCTCTAACTGTGACTCTTTCCTGTGACTGCGCTTCAGGTGCGAGGCCCATCTCGCAGTAACAGTTCAGTGATGGTCGATGACCTCCTGACCCCCTGTTCCCCTGGCGATCCTGCTGCCATAGAGATGACGTGGATGGATGTGCCCAGTGACAAGTTGCTAGAGCCCATAGTCTGCATGGTAAGACATAAAAACTAAACACACGCTCTCCCCTACAGTGTATACACACACACTATATATGTATGCTACATTGCTAGCAAACAGTTTTCTGTTAACTTGTCTGTGTATTCGTTGTGTATTACCAGAGTTTATTGTGTATTACTAGACTTTATTGTCTGTTATTGTGTATCACTAGAGTTCATTGTGTGTGTATTTGTCTAGTCTGACATGCTGCGATCGCTGGCGACCACACGTCCCACGGTGAACACTGAAGACTTGCTAAAGGTGAAAAAATTCACAGAAGATTTTGGACAGGAGGGTTGAGAATGTTTGGGTCAGCACAGGCAACGACACACACATACGCTCCCTCTGCCATGTCCAAAAAAAAAAACAAAAAACAAACGAACAAAAAACTCGTCCCTGTGCAAAGTCCCTCATTCATACAGTTTTCCTGTGTCGAGAAAACCAAAATAACGTAGATTCTCAACCATACAACCCCAGGCTGTCTGAAACTGCCCTGCACTGGGAACTGTGAAGGAGTGCTCCGTAGTGTTTACCTGTTTCTCTGTTCGCCTGCAGTCGTCACAGAGTCCTAAGGTCTGAAAGACGTTTGTCTCGACACTGTAAATTTATGATGTTAAATAGTTCTGGGGAGGGAAAAAAAAACAGGAGGGCTTAAAAAAGAGCATGAGGAAAACTGACCTTAGAGATTGTCCTTATACGTTTAGCTACGTGCATTCCTATGCGCGTTTGGAACGAATGTGTCACTGTGTGTTTGTGAATGCGAATTCCCTAAGTTTGTGTGTCTCTCTGTGTGTGTGTGTGTGTGTGTGTATTTAATCCTTGCTTCTCCTGCACCACTCCACACTAGGCATCAGCCTCTCTGCTTCCTCCGGTCTGAAGTGCTTACTTTAACAGCATTATTATTTAATTTAAATATTTAATTATTAAAATAAATTAAATTAAAAAGAAGTGTTTAATTTAATTTATTGGCTCATCATATTTGACGTATTCACTTTGTGTCTAATACATCACTAGCAAAAAGTCGCTCTGAGGCAGCTGGCTCTTTGTAACTGATCATTGGTAGCATACAGTACATCATCATCATTCAGACTGCACAGTCTCAGACCCCCACCCCCCCCCCCGACAACTCGGATCAAACTGACAGGAGCACCCCTCCCGAAAACTAAAGTGTTCTATCTCCACATGAAGGTATGGTTTGAGATGTACTAGGTATTCAACAGAAATTGTTGCAGCACCATACTATTTTGGGATTTTTTTTTTTGGTTTCTGTTGTCATGTTGACATCTCTGTATACTTAAAGCTAATGGTTCAGATAGACTGTGATGTCATCATTGGTCTCCATGGGGACCACAGGACTGACTGTCAGCCATCATTATAACTACCAAGTTTGCCTGACTTTATTAAATCTGAACTCTGAATTAACGTAATGAAGTCTTGTTTTTACTATTTTGGAAGTTTTTTTTTCTCAAGCAGAAACACGTTGTGACTTTCAATTGAAAAGCAATCCGTTTTGGTTGAACTGAAAAAGAAACAATTTCCAAAATCCTTTCCAAAATATTTCATTTAATTTAACTCATGTACATATTAGAATTCTATACCTGTCCATCGCAAAACCTCCTGTTGCAATGATTCTGTGTTTTAACACTGTTCCTTAAAAACTACACTTTAAAAAGGTTACTTTCATACAACAGGAAAAACATTTACTCTGTACTTAAAAAGCCACATTCTCCCAACTAATTACAAAAGACTTTAACAGAAAAATTACAAAAATACATCAACTGTACATTCGGAGTCATTGATCTGTGTAACCTTATTACATTCAAAAATCTCACATCTGCTCATACACAAGTTATAAAATGATATCTTTCACACCAGTTTCAGTGGAGCTCCTTAGGAAGGGGTGAATAGGCCTATATTTCCACAGTACAAAAGTATTAGTATTAAAAGCTGGGTATTAATTGAGACTTTGTACTAATGCATGCATAGTGTACTCTAGTCATAGGCTCACTATGGCTCAGGCACTGAGCAAGGTTTTTACACTGAAAAAAGATTACATGCATCAGGTAACGCCGCCCGCTGGATTTTGACTGGTGTGCATGAGGACAAGAATGTTTTTTTTTTCTTACACTTCTAATGAACATGCGTCATCACATTGTGTAAACCTCATGAGACACTAATTTTGGAGGAAAAAAAATTACTGGCCAACAGGGAGGCTCTGGGATGTCACACTTTGCTTCGTTTTGATTGGCTCTCGACAGCAGGCCCTGCCCTTTTGTTCCGATGATGAGGAAAGGTCGGCATGAGTTCAGGCTCGCAGGCTGGACAGGAAAACAAAGAGAGACTGTTTAGATAGTCCTGACCACGACACTGACTAAACAAAATGTCTGGGACATCTGGAGCACAGTGTCAGGTCATTCAATGTCATTACTCACGCAACGGTTTCTCCTTGAAGTAGGAACTTTCTAGACAGTCTTTAGCCGAAGCCCTGAAAGAAACGACGATACATGTCAAACGTATTCAAAAATCCTAAAAGTGGTTTCTGTAAAACTTACTCAAACTACTATGTGGATGAATAGTCTTTGCAATCAATCAATCATAGATAGTAAAGTCTAGACAGAAGCTGTACGGGTTTGGGGCATGTGACCAAGCTTTATTACCTGCGTTCTGGGTTATACATGAACAGTAGGTTGAGCAGACGAAGTCCAGCTTCAGAAAGCCAAGTGAACTTATTCTTCAGGTTGTTGTAGGGCTGTTTCCTTAGGCTGTACTGTCCCACCAAGGGAAGGCGTGAGAAACCCTGTGATACAATGGCACGTCAACCATCAAGGCTGATCCAGTATGTCTTCATTTATCTCGTTTGGCTTTCTTAATTGCCCTTACCGGCCAGATATTCTCATTGGGTGTTCCAAGCAGCTGAACAATGAGGTCCACCTGTTGAATCTCTGAACCACCGGGCAACAGTGGTTTGTGGGCCAGAAGTTCTGCTAGAATGCAACCTACTGCCCTGTGAAAGGAGAGCGGACTTGGTCAGAGATGTTATCACTCTCACACAGAGGAGAGTTATCAACAACATGATCTTGCATGTCTTGTGCCACCAATATTAAAAAAATAAAAATCAACCAGGGTTATCAAAGATATGAACGCTAGACAGAGTAAGTTTGGATTCTGTTTGGAGGACACTAAGGTTAGTGATAGAATGGAGTGAAATGCAGATATTCAGAAAATTCTGCCAGAACTAGAACTTGCTCATTCATGAGGAATACATAGCTGTGCCTGTTCTAAGCGCTCCATTTCCATAGGCTACATTTAAAGACTGTTCCAATATCTTGAACCCACCCCTGGCAATGCAAGCTCCATTCACACAACACAATCTCTGACTGGACCCTGGCAGACACTGACGGAAAGGCTTACCACATGTCAATAGCTGTAGTTTGCGTCTTGGTCCCTAGCAGGAGCTCTGGAGCACGGTACCTGCAGACAGAATGGTGTCAGTGTGGGGATTATTGGATATCAGGACTAAGTAGGGACGATGATGTCACATGGCTCACCACAACGTCACCACCCTGGGTGTCATTGGCTGGAGGGGGACGCCGTAAACACGAGCCAAGCCAAAATCCGCTGGGGAGAAAAGAATACAAAGTAAACACCCACCACGCAATGATATACATTGATTAAAAAAACAGTTTTTATAGAGTTTGTTTAGTGTCCCTTCGTTATGAAGAAAATTTCTTGTGTTAACCTGTTAAAGCCCCAAGGATAAGAAGTTCCATAGGCCCATGTTTTTCTTCCTCCTTATATATATATATATATATATATATATATATTTATACAGGCATAAAGAATGTTCCAGAAGTCAATGACATGCAGGATTACTACTTTTTGTTGTTGCTGTTTGTTTGTTTTTTCCCCCTTCCTTTCCCGTGCTGCTACATTCTTGTAATGCATTACTGCTTATGTTTTGTTGCCGTATTGATTTCTGCATAATGAAGAACTTCTCCACCGTCCAAGCAGAGCAAATCTCAAATGACATCTTCTGCTCCCAAATATTTAATAATAATAATAAAAAAAAGTACAAGTAGTGACAATAACTGCCAGTGACAACTTCTTTAACAAAAATGCTTTTTAGTCCAGTGAGCAGTGACAAGAACAAAATGTGTTAAAGTGTATTTAAACTTCCCAAAGCTGTAAACATGAGGGAGCTGGTCTGCATTATACATCCGTTTCATTAAGTGCTTTTGAAATATTGAATGCTCTATTTGTTTTACACCATAACCCTCCTGATATGCTATACAGTCATATTAACTTCTAAAGTTATTGGCACTATTGATGGCAATGACCAAAGAAAGGTCACCCAATGCAAAACTCCATATTTGGAGAATCGCAGAACTTGATCGGGGTTCACAGCACTTCCAAATCTATGGCCAGCAAATCAAAAGGGTACTTGTAAATGCTACCAGGAAAATGCTCTTAGTTTGGAAGTGTGTGCTATGTTTAGACGAGATGAAAATAGAACTCCTTGGCCCTGCACCTAGGTTTAACGTCAAATGAGGGATACATGGGTAGAAAAGAACCTTACACTTAGAATGGAATATGGGCAAGCATGTGAGGTTTTTTTTTTTTGCCTTGGGGTTACCGTTAAGTCAATGTCACAGTGACGGATACTTGGTTACCTCTGCCAAAGGCTGAAGTTTGGCAGCAAGTAGATCTGGTAGCAAGACAGTACTTTTTTTTTTTTCTAAGCACAAACTAAAATCCCCAAATAGTCATCAAATCATGACAGATCACATCAACATTTGCAACAGTCTCTAGATTTGATTCTCGTTAAAAACCTGTGGTTTCAATACAACAGGCCAGTTCATAAGCACGAGGCAAAACACAGAGAGAATGCAAAAAGACTGTGTGAAGGACTGGTCCATAACCCTTCGCTGTGTGTTGTCCGACTTTAAAAGACTTCTATCTTTCAAAGTACAAAAAATACAAAGTACTGAAAATGCTACACATTTATCTGTATTTTCTTTGATTTCACAGAATCAATAAACTCTTTTTAATAACGCAACATACATTCCACATAGTACTATTTCATTCAGCACTGGTATCATTTATTTTATACAGATTTCTGGTCATCTCTACCAGTGATGCCCAGTTTCTAGAAATGACCATATGTTTTGGGTTTGTATTCAGAGTTCATTAAAATGGCATACATTTGATCACTTTTTGTACTGTATCAGGTTGAAGCAGCAGTTTTTCTATGTCAAATGAAAATGTGCTTCATTCCGTATTTGCTTGGACTTTACTACTGCACATTTCATTGTGCTTCAGTAGTCAATGTAACTTACCTATCTTCACACAGCCCTTGTCTGTCATCAGTAGATTGGACACTTTCAGGTCCCTATAACCCACAAACACACAAGTCAGTATAACACATTCACACACAGTACTGCAACTCTAAATCAAGGACAAATATCTGAAAGACTTCAAACAAATTCTTAGCCACATCAGCGAATTCAGCTTTTACATTAGGAGGGAGGTGTAATCTAAAAAACGGAGAATTTATGGAAGTTTCTGTTTCAGCATGTGTACGTGTGTGTGTCTTACCTGTGCAGTATAAAATTGTGGTGCAAGTACGCTAGCCCCTTGAGCAGCTGGAGAACTATACACTTCACCTGTAAGGACACAAGGGGGAGAAAAATAAAGAGTGTGGGTAAAGCCATGATAGGGCATTGCACTACTAGGCTTTGATGCCTGTTGGGAACTTAGGCTGTGTCCATTCATCAGCATTACCTGAGCCTCAGAGAAGGGAGTCTGCATATTCTCCAACAAACTGGCCAGGTCCTGCTCACAGTAGCTCATCACCAAGAACAGACTAAAGGAGGGGGAACAGACAAGTCAGTGCAGACTCTGGAAAAAAATGCTTGTTCAGTCTTCACAGATTTCCTAATAAGTCTGTGTTAGGGGAACATACCTCTCCAAGTGACTCCCCACCACCACCTCCTTCAGCTCCACAATGTTGGGGTGTCTGAGTCTCAGGAGGAGGGTGATTTCTCTAAGGCTACTTATGGGAATCCCTAAAAAAAAAAAAAATCAGTCAACACACAATTAAAGGCTATAATCAATGTTTAAGAAAAGAGAACAATCACATGACCCAGATCTGTTCCCATTACCCCTACAATTCTGGGGGTAAACTGACGGTCTGTGCTCAAGGAACACTTCACTGATTATTCAGTAGATAAAGGGGAACGTGCCCCAGCCAGAGACTGTGACAGGGCTTAAGGATAAAGCCTGGGGTCAAGAGGCATACAGTGTCTGCATTCAATCAGCAGATAAAGTGCTGGTTCACTTTAGGATTTTAGTCGGTCAGCTCACTCACCATCTTTCTCCTTGTCCATCCGTACTTTTTTAAGCGCCACGATCTCATCTGTCTTTGTGTCACGGGCTCTGTCTGTGGTGATATGCATAAAGAATAAGAGCATTTTAATCCACAGATACTGCAATAAATCATACAGGTCTAATTACATTCAAAAACCAAGACACACAAACACACCCACAGTTGGATGCACATAAGCATGCTTTAAACTCTGCAAGTGTAATGAAAAGCAACAACATAACCTATGTCTACTACAAATGCTTTGACCAGTCATCACTGGTGGTGTAAACTGAATACTTAAAGGCACATTGGGTCTGTTTTTGGGTGAGTATTTTAAGAGCAAAGAGGGTGTCACCTTAAAAAGAAGAGGGGGAAAAAAACAACTCACACACAATTCCATACGTCCCCTCGCCAATTCGGTTCAGTTTTTCAAACTCCTTCACACTCCTGCAGTTTCCTAACTGAGGATACATAAAATATCGTTTTCACTGTCACGAATACGCCTCATGGATTCTATGATTACGTGAACTGAATGCAGGTCATCCATGCTTTACATTTGAGAGCGCGCAACACTGAAACATGCATGGTTATGCGGTGGTTATTCTTCATGGTTATTCTTCATGTACACAAACAGCATAATACAGTCGGGAAGGGTTAGTGTATGTCTTGATTACAAACAGCAATGACGTCTCAACACTGGAATACACCACAGGGAGTGTCCCCAAAGATTAAATTAGTCTGAATCGCTACGAAATCTGATTGCTACGAATTTCCTATAGAGCGTCACTGTGTTAGCCAATAACTCAGTGACGTCTCAGCTTGTCTGAAAGAGGCCATTCGCTTGTTAAAGAGATCTTCATTAGTGGGTTGCATCAAATATAGAGCAACACAGAAAGGCCAAAATAAACACTGAAAAGACGTCTCCACTATAAACAGACATGGTAGGCGTTTGGCTAGCGTTACCATTTGAAGGATTCAGGTCAATAGTGAGAGACCGACAACGTACGATTTACTCACCCGGTCTTTCTGTGGGACTAGAAACGTTTTGCCGTTTTTCAATGATTTTAGTTTAATAGGATCGGGGTCTGCGTCTGTCATGGTCTCCATTATTCTTAGACAACTGTTAGGTTGATTCAAAATCTGTTGGCAGAGCAAAATATAACTAGCATCCCTCATCAAAGTGAGCTGCAAAAGGCTTCATAAACACTCTTGGGGATGACTGTAAACTTTCACGGAGTTACACGTTTCCTGAAAGCGGTCAGTGAGTGGCTCGAAGATTCCTAAAGTTAATATGTAGTTCTCCTCACAAAAAGTAAATTACAGATCGACAGATTAGGTCAGGCTGTTACAATATACATTGGCAGGAACATTATATACCTATAAGTATGGACAGACTGATGGACAAAAGGATATATCCGTATAAAAACACATACAGTTGACGTGTACCTGAAAGAAAGTGTCATCGTCTGCATTGGACAGTTGTAAGCATTTAAGTTTTGCCTGTGGGGAAGCGGCCTCTACCAACGATAATTGGGGATCCTCCGGGCCTTGCCTCCTTAACTGCTTGTTCAATTGTCTTCAGTGGTGGTTGTGCCAAGAGATTCTCGCGTGACGGTGCCGTAATAATGATGACGGGAAGTGCTGGTGGCACTTTTTTGACAGATGAGTTGGAGAAACTGTCACTGTTGGAAGACGGGGGTGACGATGGTGGTTGGGGCACTAGTGAGATCGGACAATAAACATAAGTAACAGTGAAATACTGGATAGCGTTCTGGCTTTTTGAAAAATCCACAGGTTAGTATGTGGAAGTGTACAAGTGCATAACAGGTGTGTAAGTGAGCCTCGTATGAGTAACAGGTGTAATAGAGCTTTGCATTATATTTGGACTCTGTAAATATCATGTATCATTCTTTCTTGATCAATTAAAGTGTTTTCTCTATTTCTATGTTTTTCAAATACTTTGTAGGTCCATCCTAAAATTGTCTCAGTGCAAAGGGGGAAACCAAGTACTCACAATTTATGACCATGCAGACAAAATGAATTATGATTTAATACTATTAGGCCCCCACTAATGTGAAGCAATTTTCAGAATGTTCTCTTTTTGTAATTGCTTTTTTTTTAAGACAAAAAAACGAAACAACAGCAACCACATTTCCATTTTTGAAATGTTTTTGCCCAAAGGACCTGTTTCTGCCCACAGTAACATATCTTTGTTTTACAGTACTGCATTTATGCACATGTACACAGACTCATACATTCACCCAAAAACCAGTTTCTTCCCTTCTTAGAGTCACAGCCTTCCTCACTACTTCTGCTAAACTGAATTCAAAGACATGGATGTTAAATTAAATATAACTGAAATATGTGTATAAGTTCATGATTCAGTGTTTGTGACGAGCCTGTGCAGTATACCCACAACTGTAGATGATCTAATAAAGTTCCTCAAGGTACAGCATGGTTTCATCCCCTGTAACATAAGCTTGTCTAAGCATCAATGAGGGCGAAAGCTTTAGAGAGGATTGTGTGCAGACCTAATTAATTTGAGCTGTCTCTCAACTGTCTTGCGTGTAATGGATTTATTAAATACACCTTTGTTGTGCTATGGGTTATATAAAAAACATGTGGTGAAACTGTCGGTGGCCAAATGTGCGACATGTTGTTTACATTTCTTGGAAATGCCACACTGAAATGAAATCACCTCTAAATTGGATTGTGCTAAGCTTTAAGAGCATTGGGCACAATATTGCTGATTAGTGTAATTGTACTTCTTTGATGGCAAATTAATCTGGAAAAAAAACGCTGTAGTTTTTTAGGGTTCCTACTGTTTTTCTTAATGTTTATTGATTTCCGTAAAAAGCTCATGAGCAAGGCTTCTCTGTTTTACCTTAAACGACAACAATAACAAGAACAGTATTTTTAAAAAGTGTTTCATATGGTATGATTTTAAATAGTAATTAGCATAATTATATGGTCCAATATGTAAGCATAGTAATTAGATTACTGATATTATAATCATCATATCATTATTTAATGTAATAAACTAGTATAACTTCTCTGAAGCTTGAATGCTCCCCATAAAACCTTAAGTTTATTTTGGCAAGTCATTTGTACCTTTCTTGACCAGCTAGTCTTCAATCTGAGACACTTGTTCGTCTTTGATTTGAAAGAATCTCTCTTACCTGAATCTTGTAATTGTTTGCTTGCAGCAGACCCCATTCCCCATACAAAACGTCTGATGAGACATCAGTCCATGCCCATGCATGGGTTGTAATTACTGTTGGCTGCAGTGAGAAGGTACAACCGGTTCATACAACCGGCCACTCCTTCACTCCCCTCCACCCTCCCTCTCTCTGTCTCTCCCTCCTCCCTCCCTTTGTCCTGCTCAATCACCCCTCCCCTTACTATTTCAATGTATGTACACATATGCATCTGATGGGTCACTAACACTCAAAGATTTCTTATTGAAACCAAGTAACAAAACTATAATATCTCAAGCACTTGTGTGACACAGACTTCGGCGACTAAGGAGCATAACTTGTTTTATAAGATTTTTTACATCTTTATTTTATGCTAATATTTGAATAAATCATTTTTATTGCTTTACTTTTACATTATGCAGACAATAATTACTTTACATTTAAGATGCAACTTCAGTTCATTAACTTTATAATAAATTGGTAACGACCAGAAGTGGACAAAGTACACAACCCCATTATTTGAGTCAAAGTATACTCCTGGTCAAATATTACTCCGATACAAGTAAAAGTTGTTCAGTTCAATTTTTACTTGAGTTAAAGTACTGGAGTAACTTGCTTTTAAAAATACTTAAGTATTCAAAAGCACATTTTCTTTTTAATGTCAACACGATGTATTGTTGCCACAATGCATTTACAGAGCCTGATGACTTTGAAACAACCTATTGAATGCACTGACTTGCTTGTAGAACCTGTAGAACAAAAAGCTTGTGGAATATGCAACAAAGCCTACAGAAACACAGTTGAATCGAAAGCTGCCTCTATAAAAGACAGTATATAGCTTCGGTTAAATAGGCCCTGGGTTAACTCGGATTGGCCTTAAAAGGATAAATACGTAATAATGTTGTAGGCTAGGTTGATTTTACTTTAACTAAATAGCATTGCCTGACATGTGAAACAGCTGGACGACCTCCCATCCCCCCCATACCCCTCTTATTGGGACCGGGTCCTACGTGAATCCACTGCCCTCGCGTGACCTTACTAATAATACTATGTTTATCTGTCAAGATTAAAACATGTATTTCTGAAAGGACTTTTGTCTGTATCGTTAACTCAGCATTTTTGCAAGCTATTAGTATGCCTTAGCAGTGGATTCACACAGGACCCGGTGTTATGCCCCAAATGGTTTCCGTACGTGTTCACAAGATGTGTTAACAGTAGCAGTTGTGGTCTGCCTCTGTCACCAGTTTCATCACACAAACATATTAATCGCGATTTTCAAGTCGCATTTCATCTACTGCAGCGAATATGGTTGTAAGTAAGTAGTGAGCACTGCATCACAGTACCTCCGAAAAAAGTTAGGCAAACACAGAGCGCAAACGCGTACGGGAAGCAGTTAGCTTGAAAACCAGTTGATTTCAAAAATCTCAGACATGGACTTAAGATATGGCAATGGGTGCGCTGGTGAGAAACCTTTGTCTTTATCTGACGTAGTAACAGCCATCAGTAAAACTGCCAAGTGCAATTGTTAAAAAAAATGCAGCACGCACCAGAGCCGCTCTGGCACGCACTATACCGACAGCACCGGAGTACTTTACTGTGATTGGTTTTTCTCGTGTGACGAAAACAACATGGCCTATCGCATTTTAGAAAAGAAAATTCGTCCGCTAACTTCACAGCTAAGCTTAAAAGTAATGAGTAACGAGAACCTTCATAGAAATGTAATGGAGTGAAAAGTACAGTATTTGTCTTTCAAATGTAGTGGAGTAAAAGTCATAAGTTTCCAAAAAATAACACTCAAGTGAAGTACAGATATTCGAAAAATGTACTTGAGTACAGTACTCAAGTAAATGTACTTCGTTACTGTCCACCCCTGGTAACGATATCTTGTGAAAATAATCATTTAAGCGTTGGAGCTTGTCCGGAATATACAGTTATTGCCTCATCACGTGACAGACATTAATGGATGATTCCTCGGTGACTTCAGGCGCCAGGAATAGTACGGGCTCGCCTATCACACGTGATCTCACTGAGGTTCTGAATCAGGAAGAGAATTGGGTACAGGGATAGCTGTATACAATAACAAAAAGGAGTAGTCTTTAGCAACCACAAAGTCGGCAGCGACGACGAACGAACGAATATGGATGGTAAGATACTTAAGCATTATTCCTTAGTTCAGACCATTACTTCAGATCTTTGTCGATGTTTAACTGAAATGTTATCGAGATTATGCTATCGTTAGCCAAAAAGCTAGTAAGTAGTTTTCACCTGTCTAACCTAATTTGTTAGCTAGCTAGTTTGCTGACTAAAAGTTGTTGAAAATATATTACCAGCGGCTCCTGACGTGCGTTTTAGACTTTTGTCCAGGCCTAATTTTCAGTGTTTGCGATAGTTAACTATCCAGCTGTGAGCGTTAGTTACTGCGAGTAGAGCAACAGTAGCTAACCATAGCTGTCAAAGAAATGAAGGTATTAGCTGGGCCGGAACCTGTAGATGCCTTGATTACTGACGACACAGCCTGACATATAGCCTATTCGATGTTTCACTTTATTGAAAAGTTGACATTTGGAGCAAACTATTATAACATAAATTCATGCGTCACTTATTGTGAATACATAAATTAACTCATGATCTCATCTCCACCCTTCAACCAGCCAGTATGGCTTATCTGTTTGATACGAAGCCTGTGACGTAGTGCATCTAGAAGACAGTAGCTTGTTTCTTGGATAATATGACTGTTAATCTGTTTGTTGCTGTTTTTCTATTTTCTGTTATGGAAGTGATGTCAGTGACTTGAGTGGTCTTTGAGTTTAAATGAATAAAGTGACGTCCAGCATAGAATCACAATGTAAAGTATGTTAACTGTAAACTGTACTCTAACTGGGGAACAAACAGGAGTGTTTCATATGAGATTACTCACATTTTCTTATTTTTTCTTTCTTCCGCAGAAACACTCTTTCAATTGAAGGTAAGTACAGAAAAGGGATCATCTTGTAAAAGTGTTTCGTCGTACGAATTATTAAGAGTGACCGTGTAAGCCAGCTACTTTATGACACTGTCATGTTAGTGCTGAGCATGACTGAAGTTCTTTTCCTAACATTTGTCTTGTATCGACTTTCAGTTCACATCCAAACAACTGGAGAGACTGGCAAAGAAGGCAGAGAAGGACTCGAAAGCAGAGCAAGCTAAGGTTAAGAAGGTAAGGAGTTGTAAAATGGCTCTTTTCCCAGTCACGTCCCAAAGTGCCTTAAAGAACATGCATAATGTACTCGAGCAAACGTTTGAGGTGGATAGGGAATTAGGCTAGGGCTGCATCCGAATAGTCAAAAAGATTACGTCATAAGTCCTTTCCTAACCAGTTTTCCTTGACCTCGTTGGAAAACGTGCTGAGGTTAAGGAAAGGTGGGAAGGAGAATTCATAAGGACTTAGGAAAAGACAACCGCGGTGCTAAGAGAATCCACCCGTGTTCCAAAGATGGACTACTAAAAGCGCATCTTAGATACTTTGGCCCGTGTGTTCTTACCGTGTTTTTCATGCAAGCTATATAGGCATGGACAACCCAGTGAAAAATGCTACTTCATCGCCACGGTTGGACTTGAAATAAAAAAGGCATATAGGCTACCAATCACAAAAGTGAAATGAATGGTTGCTCACCCTCCTGTTCACTCATATTTATCGACATGAATCCCAGTATGATTGTATGAAAATTATTGTTACATTTCTGCAAGACAGGCATAACATGTTAGGCCTACAAATTTACTATTGTACATACCATAATTCTTAAGTTTCAAACATGTCGAATTAAAAACATCATCTGGCTGTAAACATCTTATATCCATTGTTGGTCATGTTGATCAGATCCATTTTTAGAAAATAGAATTTAATTTGTTTTGCAATTACTAATGCTTGTACTTCACTACTAAGACTTACTCTCAATCAGAAATAGTTGGAAAATTGTTAGTAAATTATTTAAGTTTATATTGTGAATTTTAACTGTTTTCTGTTAAGATTTTCAGTAAGAATGCATGAGCACGACGCAGTTTGCGTGAGCAGCCCTTTAATAGTCAGAAATTGTTGAAAACTGTTTAGACACTGTTCTCTTCTGGAGAGCATATACATCTTTTGAGCAACACCATCACTTTGTCATGTTGCTTATTTACTTATTATCTATCTATCTATCTATCTATCTATCTATCTATCTATCTATCTATCTATCTATCTATCTATCTATCAAATCATTAAATGAGAAAACTTCAGCCAATAATCTTTGTGTCACATCAAGGATACGCTTGACGCTGCCCAGCGGTTAGTGTTACATTCACATAATCATTTGTTTTCGTGAACGGGCAAGTGGTGCAACGCTTTAAATGTTGCCACTGCAAAGAATTTTGGTACAAATTATCTCCTTTCCTTTCATAAAGGATGGTCCAGTGTACCCTATGCTAAAGGAGATTGAAGCACCTTTCTGTAGCATTTAGAGAATTGGAACAGCTCTTATCATGGGCTCCACATAGATACTTCTGGGTAATTTCACTCAGTTGGGAACCTTCCTAAGCAAAAAAGACTATTCGGATGCACCTTAAGTGTATTTAAATGAGTCTACTTCCTGACAAGGTGTGGTTTCACCTTTGTGTTGCTGATGTCATCATCTAGGTGAAGATTTTGTCATAGGTAATGATTTTGACATGGTTTCTTTGGTTGCTTATTAACTGATGAGGTGTAGGCCTTTTTTTCCAGAGAATTCACTGGATGAGACCATCTGTGCTGTGATCAGTAGGCTTAAAGGTAGCTGAATGGTATTGTTGTCTTTTACCCATCTGTGTGTGCCGTGAGTAATTGAATACTGGATGGTACTTAGTAACTGACATGAATGGTGACATGACTGATACTACAGATGCACTTTTCAGAGGGTGTGGTCTGATCAGTGTGTATGTAAGGTGTTTTTCTTTTTTTTGGCTTTGATCATTCTATCACAAAGTACTCAACAGTACAAAGACAGTAGTCTTCGTTGTGCATAGGTTCAGTCTGGTGTGAAGTAGACCTTGACAATGAAAACATTAATTCATATACACTTGAATACAGTTTGGTACAAGTAGACTAGGTCTTTTTCTGTTTGACTGTGTCCTTATGGACATAGAATAAATTTGCTACAGATTTAATATGGGAAGTTCATCTTAGCCCAGTTGTGTCCTTGTAATTAAGTTTGTCAGTACAATTTTTCTGAAGCAATATTTCAGATGACCAAAAAGTACCCTTGTTTAGTTGTTCTTTACACCCTCAAACAAAAATGTACCTGCCATGTGGACTCAAACCTCTTTTGAAGGGACACTTTGAAAAATTGAAAAAAAAAAAAAAATTAAGTACAATGTGCCAAGAGAGTAACAGAGTGGGGCACAAAGATTCTGTCATATCAGTGCACAGACCTTACTGACTGACAGAGGGAAAAGAAATAAATCTGCTGTCTTAGAGACAGTCCACTTCCTGTCAGCAAGTCTATGGACCATATGGAGGACGCTGCACTGGCAAAAACGGCTCTTTTTTTTAGACATTTAACTTCTCACAAACAGTTTATTTGGAAATTCAGTGATTGGGTTGATGGCCTGGAAAATCTTTGTAGTTTTTTGTGTGAGCTTAGGTAAAGCCCTAAAAGCCAAAAATATAAAGTTTGGTTGTAGAATCATCTTAGGTACCAATAAATGTACAGTATGTAAAGATTATAATGAGCCCAAAAGGATAAATGTACCCTCTAAAGAGACAAATGTTAAAGCCATAGTCCAATACTCCTGTCATGCTAGTGATGACATCACTGGTGTTTCACACCCTCCAGTTGGGCAGAGATGTTTTTGACCTCAGGAAGGTGAGATGGAATATGAGAGAGCGAGAGAAAGAAAGAAAGAAAGAAAGAAAGAAAACAACTACTTAGCTGAGACTTTGAAGCTCACATCTGTTCTCAGATAAAGAAAAATGATAATTGCATTCCTTTGTCTCATGAGTCAGACATTCGTCTGGCAGTTCTATCAGTCAACTCTGCATAGCTGTGCTTTCTCATACAGCTGTGCTTTATCAAATATGATTGTGTGTCTGCTGACTGTTTCATCTGATATGTTCTTACGAACAGTCCAATGTAGATGCCTTACATTAAAACTCAAGATGGACTGATTTATGTCAAAGTTAAGCCATTGCTTTTGGCCGTCAAGCAAAAATATTTGACGTGTTTTAATGGAAATACATTGTCTTGTTGTCAGATAGACAACGATAGGATTGAGTGACAGTTTTGGTTTAGAATCAAAATAAGCAAAAGTGAACACAATAATAATGGCTTACCATGTGGTGCTGTTATTTATGTAAATTAGGTTGTCTTAGTTATGCTAATGAAGAAGCACATGGACAGACATGAGAGAGATCTGACTGTGGATTACAATTAAGAATGACTCTGCAAAGTCAAGTAATGGAACTGTCTGAGCTGTCGACATGATGAAATCTCGTCTCGTAAGGTTGAAAGAATGCTGTAGTCATCACTCGTCTTTACCTGAGCACAGACTCGCTCTGTTTTTTTTTTTTTCCCCCTGTGCTGCCTCTCTTCCTTTCCTGGCCTCTTAGATGTAGAGGCCTTCTCATTCCATGGGTTTTGTGTGTGAGGCAGGTGTTTGTGCAATGTATTGAAGTCAGTGGTGTGAGACTGCAGGGACGAGCTGAGATAGTGCTCTGTCATGTTACTGTCTGTAATTCTGCGCACTGACCTGTAGAGGGCAGCAAGCCATCACGATAAGAGCTGAGAGAGACTCCAGCTCTATACTGAGTTTGAATTTGCCTTTCAGCTCGCTGACATGTGTCAAAGTAGGTAAATACATGTATGTATATATATATATATATATATATATATATATATATATATATAAAAAGAATAGGTGGATCTACATAATAGACAAACTCAAAAGCATTCGCTTTTTAGCGCAAATCTGTGCAAAATGCTATGGTGTGTTGGTTTCACACTACGCTGTGGCATGAGAAATTGTGAAACATTCTGTTCTGCATGAGTGTGTGAATGTTTTTTCGTCCTTCAGGCCCTCCAGCAGAAGAATGTGGAGTGTGCGCGAGTGTACGCGGAGAATGCTATCCGTAAGAAGAATGAGGGGCTCAACTGGCTCCGAATGGCCTCTCGCGTAGATGCTGTGGCTTCCAAGGTCCAGACTGCGGTCACCATGAAGGGAGTAAGTGTCCAATCTTTCCCTTAAAGTCATGACGCTGCTTTAGACACCCAGTTAAGATCTTTAAGATCTTTAAATTACTCCACTTGCCCCACAGCTCCACTTGCCCCACAGCATATCTCAATTGCCTCGGCTTAACCGTTTTCAGCATATGTGGTTTAGTTTTATAGTTTAGTTCGTGTGATGGCTTTGCTCTTCCCTGGGCTTTTCTGTCGTCTTCTGGGTCTTTGTTAGCCTCCAGCTCAATTCCAGCCTTGTTTGTCTGTATTGTCAAGGTGACAAAGAACATGACCCAGGTCACCAAAGCTCTAGACAAGGCTCTGAACTCCATGGACCTGCAGAAGGTGTCAGCTGTCATGGACAAGTTTGAGACTCAGGTTCAGAATCTGGATGTGCACACCTCGGTGAGTGCCACACAGTCAGAGAAAATCTCTCTATATTGCATGAAACCGTTCATTATTTTCATGATTACTTTCTCTTCACCCATTCACAATTACGCTTCCTTTTTTTTCTGATTGATGCTGTGTCTACTTCCTCCACTCTTCTCTCTGGATTTGTTTCTGCAACGTCTGGTGTCACCGTGACACGTGTTGACGTGCAAACCGTGTCCAGGTGATGGAGGACTCGATGAGTTCGGCCACCACCCTGACCACGCCCCAGGACCAGGTGGATGACCTCATCGTTCAAATAGCGGAGGAGAGCGGGCTGGAGGTGATGGATCAGCTCAGCCAGCTGCCAGCCGGAGCCACCTCCGTTGGGGAGACCTCGTCACGCTCTCAGGAGAAGGAGGATCAACTCTCACGCAGGTACACAAATTCACAGATGCACTTCTCTCTTTCTCTTTCTCTTTCTCTGTCTTTCTTTCCCTTTCTCTTTTTCTCTTTCTCTTTCTCTTTCTCTTTCTTTTTCTTTTTCTTTTTCTTTTTCTTTTTCTTTCTCTTTCTCTTTCTCTCTTTCTCTTTCTCTTTCTCTTTTTCTCTATCTCACACTAAAAGCCAAGGCATTGACAGGTGGTAGGACTCAGCAGAAATTCTTTTCTAACTTTTGTTAGTATTTCTGCATGTACATTTCACAACACATAATTTTTCCTGTGTACATTACAAAAATACTCATCCAAAGACAATCATTTGAAGAGACTTTTCTCTCAGATATACCATCTGAGGGGTGAGGTCTATAACATACACTCTTCATCATTCAGACACACATACACACGTTCTGACACTAATGCACGTTTTTATCTTATGGCTCTAGGTTGGCTGCCTTACGGAACTGAGCCCGTCTCTGAGGCTGTTTCCCTGAGAGGGGGCAGGATGGACTGCTGCTTGGACACAGACTATGAGGGCAGATGGAGTTCTGTGATTGAATCGAACTCTTCTTACTCTGAGGACCTGACAAGGCTATTGATTTTTACCCCACCCCACCCCCCAGCCACATCTATTTATATACACACTCGTCTGTGTTGCCGAAAATACTGTCTGAGTGGGTGTCTTTTCTCTCTCTCTCTCTCTCTCTCTCTCTCTCTCTCTCTCACACACACACACACACACACACACACACACACACACACACTTCGAATCTTCTCTGCTGAAAACAATCTCTCCTTCCATTTTGTCTTGTCCCTGACCTGCTCTTTATCTCTCTTTTCCTCCCATAAATCTCTTATTCTATCCTTTATGTGAAAGAGAGTTGATCACCCCCCCCCAAAAAAAAACTTCCTCTCTTTTGCGGGCTCTGTGAACCGTACTCAGTATCTAAGCCTTAGCTGGACAGTTCCTCTTTTGAGAGAAAATAATAAAAACAATTGCCAACTCTTTTGGTTTTTTTTTTAAAGCAAAGTGTACAAAAATACCTAGAACTAAATCATTTAATAGTAGACGTATTGATATAATTTGAGGGGGCAGTGGGATTTTGCTTTGAGGTGACTTCTCGGGTGTTTGCTCTAATGGTCATATCTCTACCTATGTCTACGTTTCGACTGTAGTTAGTTTTTTGAAAATGCTTATTGTTTTAGGTGTGGTCTCTGAGGAACCCTGAGACGGAGTGAGATGGGACAGAATGTTAACTGAATCATTGCACACCTGCTAAGGTAGAAAAGGGAGATATGAGGCGTGTGATGTCAGGCAGATGGCAGGAATGTCGGGGTTGTGACAGAGCATGCTTTATCATGGCAGAGACGTGTGTCAGTTTTCAAATCAATAAGGAACACGACCGTTTAGTTAGATTATCGATTAGCAATGTTAACAACACTAACACAGAGGGCGTATGCACTCTCCATACCGCCACGTGGTACCTGCCTTCTCCCTCGTGTCACAAAAGTAGAAGTATATAATCTCCCAATCAGTTGTGCATGCTGCGTGGGACGGAAGACAAAAACAAAAACATGTCTATTTTTGACACATGGTTAAATCAGTGATTTGAAATGGTATCTTTATTTTTTGCTGTATTCCAATAACCCATTTTCTTCTTTTCTTTTTCGTCTCTTTTTTTTTGTTATAATTGTAATTGCCTGCTTATTTTTGCTGTGTTCATAATTATTCACGCCTTACTCTGATGCAGATGCCTGTGTAGGTGCTTGCCCTCAGTGCCTGAATGAAAGGTTTGGGGAAAAAAAACGAGACTCACTGTATAATAGAGCAACAAGCTCAGTGTTTTTCTTGATAGTCAGAGAAAGGCTAGTGCTGTGTTGTCATGGAAACAAGGGTGTCTTGTCCCTGTCTTTAGCAATCCTAAGCTGACCTCCATGTGGCTACAGCAGCCATGATGTATTTTGTGTTTTTGGTTTTTGTTTGTTTTTGTTTTTTGGGGGGAGGGTATATTTGTTTTTCTGTTCCCTATGTCATGTAGGAGGGTTATTTGTACTCTGAAGTTATCTGAAATTGGCAGGGTTGTTTGTCTGTTTTTTTATTTGTAATATTTATCTTGTCACAAATACATAAATAAAAGCTCTCTGATTTAAGCACTGAAGTGTAGTTGTAATTTAACTCACTAACCATTGTTACCATGCTGTGTGCCCTTTCTTCAGTTATCCCGGTGAATAATAAACAGTAGTTTTTCATTTCAACAGACATGCTTAGAGAGATCATGTTGAAGACTCAGATGATCATGAGTCACACACAGCCTTAAAGCTCAGAAAGATGAACATAGGTTTTTCCCACACCACCCCCCCACCAGTCATGACTAGTGAAGGTCTAAGAAGGAAATACTAGTTAAACCAGAAACCGTAAACATGCCTCTTTGCCTCATGACTTACAGTCAGCTGTCACCTTATTTAACGTCAACAGGGCGCATTAAAACGTGCATTAGTCAGCTTCTCTGGGTTTAAATGTGGTGAGTGTCTGTCTTGGACTCGCTGATTGAGTCAAATGGCAAAGTTTACCACGGTACAGCAGATGAATGCTCTTATTACCAGGGCCTGTTAAAGGTCAGTGTCATTATAGAAAACTGGGATCTCTTTAAAGGATCTCACAGAAACAAAAGATTTGCTTCAATCAAGCATATTCTGTCTGTCATTATAAGCTTTAAATATTGATGAAGGGAAAATCACTCTTCAGAGGTATCACATTTCAAAACCATTATTTTCTGTGTAGGTTTTTTTTAAGGGCTGATACAAATACAAGGAATTGGACACTGTTAATGCTAGCAGTGTATGCTATGGGCTACTAGACATATACTAAATATTTCAGGCAGCACATTTTGTTCAGCATAGTACTAATTGTTTTTCCCACACTTGTATCAGTGTTACAGAGGTTATTTTACTATTCAAAATAATGTTCAGGTTTCCTTGATAGGTTGTAGTAACTGTCAATGAAATTAGAAAGTGTAAACAATTAGAATGTTATTAAACATATATTAAACATGGGGTTGTGGAAAACTGTTTCATATGCAAACTAACCAAGTCATGAATGACCTTGTACCCAATAAACCCCCAACACACACACACACACATACACACAAACAGGCTGAGACCTGAAACATTCTAATTGTCTCAAAAAGGCCTGTATGCCCTAGATGCACAAATCCTCTTGCATAAAAGGCCAATTCTCCCAAATCCCTCAACAACCCACAGCTGAACTGTTTTTAAAGACCTGTTCAACATCGCACATACAGAATTACTTTGATCTATGAATGCTTCATGTTCTACCATGAGCCGTTTTTTAAATGATTTGAAATACTGCATTCAACCACCATAGCTAACTATTTAACATTTGGAGGACGTTGGATAATATTTTGGGAATATTTTTTGATACATGATTTCGTATGTTCTCTGCCTCTCGCGCTGAGAGAATTATTTTCACTGGAACCGTAGACTGAGTAAAGCGGATCCGTGTAGGGGCGATATGTCTGTACCAGGAACACCCTATTGATTACTCTCATATGACGTGGGCGTTTATTCGGGAAGGGACCTAGAGAGTTAACGCGTTGGGCTGCTCTGATTGGATTAGCGAAAAGCTTAGCAAGTGAATGAGGCTAGAGAAAGGGACTGGAGAGAAGCTGTGGTGATGACAGCTGCAATCAAACAGACAAAAGGGGTAAGCGTTCAGCCCCGCTTTCTCGCGATAGACATATTTGGGCTCTATCTGATAGTCTATGTGATTTAAACAGTTCGGGATATAGCAGCTTTTGACGAATGGGGCGGGGTGATGTCTAAGTTCTTGTATAAAGAGGAAGCAAGAAGTCGGTACAGTCAAATGTGTACCAGGCAAAATGAGCCGGGCGCGGCTATCGACGAAGCGATTGTACGAGAGGATCTAAGAAGTTTTTGTCGTGTGCGGTGAGAGGAATACCAACGCAGACGGGCTGGAGCCGTCGTTGACAGGGGGAGAAGCGTTCTGTAGCGCCCTTCTGCCCCCTGTCCGTCAAAACGATGAGGACGATATTAGCATTCTGTTGTCTCTTCTTGGTAAAAGGAGGTGCGGACAAAACGACGGCAGTTAGTTCCCTAACAAACAGCAGCAGAGTAAATGTGACGACTGACAGCAACAGAAGGTATTTGAATATTGGAGACGGAACTTCACAGGAATTTGAGTTTCCAGAGAATACAAAGGGTGTGATTGTTATTTCAAGTCAGTACCGGAGCTCCGCGAACAGGAAAGGACGGGAGAGCTGGAAGCAAACGGTTCTGGTGCGTTCGCTGGACACCGATGTTCTCTCCATCTTGAACGTTACAGACAGCGGGCACACAGGACCGGTAAGGAGTTACATTATCAGCATCAGGTCAGGTTTCGCTGGTACGGCACCTTTGCTTATCCAGTTACTAGATTTGGACCAAAATTCGAAACCAGTTGTTATCGAGGAGAGGACCGACTTCTCTATCAGGGTGGCGCCTGGCGACGATGACCCTGCCACCCGGCATTTACAGTCGGGTGGGCTCTCCCACTTCTCAGAGAATCCGGTACTGTTTGCTCTCTTGCCTCTCATCTTCATCAACAAGTGTGCCTTTGGGTGCAAGGTTGATGTAGAAGTGCTGCGGGGCTTGCTTAAGAGGCCTGTTCCTCTGCTCCTGGGTGTGGTGGGGCAGTTCCTGGTTATGCCTCTGTATGCATATGGCCTGTCAAGGATGGCATTCCTCTCCAAGGCTCTGTCCCTGGGCCTGGTTATCACCTGTTCAGCCCCTGGAGGTGGTGGAGGTTACCTCTACAGCTTACTGCTGGGGGGAGACGTCACGTTGGCCATCTCCATGACGTTGGTCTCCACGGTGGTTGCGGCGGCAGCCATGCCCCTGTCTTCGGCGTTCTATGGTTGGCTGCTGGGGGTTCACGCCGCGCTCCACGTACCTTTCGTCAAGATCCTGGGAACGTTGCTCTTCATTGCCATCCCCATCTCCCTGGGAATGCTGGTGAAGGTACGGTTACCAGGACTCACCCGCGTGCTGTTGGGGCTCATTCGGCCCTTCAGCTTCATCCTTATCGTGGGCGGCATCTTCATGGCCTACCAGATGGGGGCCTCCATCCTTGCCAACGTGCAGCCGCGGATCGTGGTTGTCGGCGTGACTGTGCCTGTCTTTGGTTTGCTTTTGGGCCTCGGTATGGCGCGGCTGGCCGGCTTGCCGGGGCCCCAGAAGAAGACGGTGGGTATCGAGGTGGGTGTTCAGAACAGCCTTTTGGCGCTGGCCGTCATGCAACTGTCCTTCCGCCGTGAGGAGGCTGACTATGCCTCCCAGGCGCCCTTCATCGTGGCCCTCAGCAGCACCTCAGAGATGCTGCTCTTGGTCCTGGCACACATCGCCCGCCAACGGCTCTGCCCACCAATTCCTGCCACCCGGATCGACGCCTGATTGTCGCTATGGACCCCCCCCCCCCCCACCCCCTCAAGTCCAGTTAGCGGATGGACCAACCGTTACAGAACAGGAGGTGACGAGACATAGAATCAGCCAGTCGCACTGCACAGGTGGACAATGAATGAATATATTTTGTTTGTCATTGTATTTTTCTTGTGTCCTGAAACCAAAGGCCTTTCCCCCAGTCCACTTGAGTGGTGTTCCATTAGTTCCCTATTTTTAATCCAGTTTTACCGGAAAGAACCTTATGTAAATAAAACAGAAGAGAAATACTTATCAAAGATATTTTTCTAAAAAGTTTCTTTTTGTAATTGAAATAATTACTTTGTATCCTGTTTACAAATGATCTGTGTATAATGGGGAGGAACCTGTTTGAGGGGACTTGGCTTGTCTTTAAGACAGGATCTTGAATTGAATCGTGTTTCAAAGAGGAATGCTACTGATTGTTCTCTCTGGATTCAAAGGAGGGTGTTTGAGAATCCATGTACTTGAATAATACAGAGTTGAAACATAAATAAATGCATTTTTGAAAAGCATTAAGTGTCTTCAGTTAAATGGAACATGAAATGTAATGGAACCTTTATTACCAGGGCAGCGATGTAAAGGTGATTTTGCCTGGAATACTAGAAGTTTTTTTTTTTTTTTTTACTTGTACATGTCTTTGGGAGGTTTTGTTTGTTAAATAAGTGGACAGAGGCCTGTTTGCATATATGCCTGTTGCTTCAACCATTTTGAATCTTGACCTTGTTGGTGCCTTTCCCAGCATTTTTATATAGCCTACATCCTTATCTAAATTCAAAGCTCACTGACATATTATTACCCCTTGTCTTCAATGATTGTTTGTTTGTTGCACCTCATTCAAAGCACTGGTTTGAGTCAATAGTTATCTGTTCGTTTGTTGCAAAGTTCGCAAGGTTCATAGTCCAGATTGGAAAATAGCAGTATGTGACTCATGTTTTGTTGCTCTTTGTAGGTTATGTAGGAGCATGTGTGTGATTGTGTCTGTGTGAAAGGGAGAAAAGAGAGAGACAGAGGGGAACTGTGAGAAATTAACAGACAGTGTGAAGGAGCTAGTCAGAGTACTGATTATAGGATGTGAAGTCTGGCATGAGAAAAGGACAATGACTGGAAAAAAGGAAGGGGGGTGGAAGGGAGAACATGAGGTTCACAAATGTAGGGAGAAGTTCATTGCCTGTTTTCAATTACAGGTTCTGTTCTTTGCTTGCTTTTATCGCAGTGAGGACCATAATGTTTCTTAAGCCATGTTGTTGACTGTGGAATGTGAGGGAGTCGTGTGGAATGTTGCTCTCTGGGTTCAGCTCATTAACTTGGTATATCGGGCTTAATCAACACAGAGGCCATTCACTAACAGTATGAAAACAAGTCAGAACAAGTGATAGTCTTATCATTCTCAAATGTTCTCTTTGCTCAAAACCAGCCGGAAGCTTGGGAAATGATGAGTCACACATCACAAATAACTTTATTTGCACAGGGAACCATGACATCAAAAATTTCTTACATTTATCAAAATTCACATGACTATTAGTATTGTTTCATCATTTCATGCTTAGTGTGTGGTCATATGTCTTTCAAAGCACATTTTGCCATTGTGTAGTTACCAATTTAAATAATTATACACAATATAGAGTTCAATCCATATTTGTATTAGGAATTATTGTCTTAGTGTAGCTTAACCATTTATCCTGTAATATCCTAAAAGTAAGATTGCATTTTTTCCATTGTTACTCTTTTGTTTCAACTTGAGTTAAAAGATTTAGCTTTAATATGTGCGGATTATAATGCAGATTGCTACGTTTCCCTCTGGCCTCTTTCCTCAGTTGTTCGAACTAAATAGCATGGCTGGCCTGCCTGAAATGTGGCGATGTTGCTAGGGAGATACCATCCTGCTGTACTTCTTCATGAATTATGAGTTTGGTTGAAGCTGGTCTGTTATCAGTTATGTGTTCACAATCACCACACCTGGCTTGGTTGACTATAACTGGGTATTCAATGAACATTTTAAAGGACAGAATGAGGGAATGCGTTGTGTGTCTTTATCCTCAACATTTGTTTATATCAAATTAATATCTGTCTTGCAACGCCTGTGTTGTTGCCTTAATGTGCTGTTCTTCTCTGCCCGGTTACAATGATCTGAAAGTAATGACGTAAAACACGTTTATCTTCCCATAACATTTCTAGTGATACAATAATAATCAGACAGTTCCTTAGAGAGGATGCTTTGCTTCACTCCAGAGCCATTAACATCAGTTGGCATTTGGGTTGCTTTTAGTTGTATTAACTGCAAATTTTTCACTTCCCCCCACAAATGACATGGACCTGCTGTGTAGGGTAAATTTAGACTCCAGTTCCATTTGAATGTATTTACAGAGTGCCAATCACTCTCACATACTTAATATGACTTGAGAGTGTGGCTGTGGTTTTATGACATTTATGTAGTTCTGTTGAATATGTCTTAGATTTATTAATACGATGTCTGTCTCCAGCAAGTCCTTCATGGAAAAGTACAAACACCCCATGAGATTTGAAGGTTTCACAACAAAGGATGAAAAGAACCCATATCCAATTACATGTTCATTTTGCAATGATGAACAAATGGGAGTTCCTATTTGCTGAAGACTCTGCGGTTTTCCTACTCGAGGTTTACCAGGTCATCGGCCAAAGTCAGCACATGTCTGTTACCCAATGACAGAATAATGCAGCTTCCTGCCTCTTATGTCACTGCACCAGTATTTACACTTCCTGGGCCATGGATTCATGCCACAATAGAGGAAAGTTGCTTAATAATTCAAGAGACAGCTTGTATGAATTTTTAATGAGATCCGTTCAGTTCCTGAGAACAGGTTTCCCTGCTGCAGTGCCTTGCCACCCAGGAATACCCTCCAGGAATACGTAAGGAATCGCACACAGAAATCCTTACGTTAGATAATATGCAAAACATACAGGGATCTGAGAGATGTAATTACATTTTAGGGGCTCAATATAGATTTCTTAAACGAGTATGAAAGCACATCAAAGCTAGTATTACCATAACTCATTACAGTTACATTGAAGTACTTTTGTTATCAGTGGTGTAAAGAAAGGTTTACAGCAAAACTGGGGTTTGGCAGCAATACACTATGGGCCTTACACAATTATTCAGGGAAGCGTACCATGTCATGAAAACACTCTAATGAACAAGCTGCCCCCTGCTACCGTCACTGAATCGATTATATGGTACAACATTTGAGTTGTAGGCCTGCCAGTACATGGCACAGGGACAGTTACAGAGAAACGATAGCCTTGCAAGCCGTTAATATGCATTGATCTGTTGGTCCCATATCTTCTCTGTAGAGTTCGATTTTTTTTCTACAACATTTGCCTGCATACTTGCTGCTTGCCACCAGCGAAAACTAAATTCCAGGCTACTGCCCAGTCTCTTGTGGTCTTTGGGTTACTCAAATGTGTATCCACCTAATTACTGACATATTCATCACGGTATTGCAACCATTAAAATTTTCAGTTCAATTAAAAAAAAACTGTATTTTCATCGCTAGGCTTAAAGGTATACCCTTCTTTACCTTTGTTTTACCGTTGACTGAACCGGGATGTTTTGTCTTGAGCGAACCTCAAGCCTGTTTTCCTGTTGCTCGTCTATCTAACATCTGGATTGGTGGAGCCATCTGCAGAAACGCTGCCGATTGGCTTTCCAAAAGTAGCTTCAAGCCAATGAGAGCTTCAAACTGGGGGCGCGCGAGGATACATAAAAGGAAGTGGTAAACGAACTCGGCCTGTCCACCGCTTAGTCTATCGCTTGTTTCTTTTGTCACATTGCTAGAATAGCACAGTTTCAATGTCATACAAACAAATAAAAGCATACATAATCTATTAAAAGAAAGTCACCGGACTTCCTCTACAGTTAACCTGTTGGCTAAACAGTAATTTGTTTCTGTCTGTAGTTGTAATAAGTGCTGTTTACATCGGAGCCTACTGAGCTAACTAATGTGACTAAAGCTACCATGACTGCTTAATTTGCAAATTACGGAATAATGTGAGCGACCTGAGGCAAGAAACCGACGAAACCCACTATGTCTCTGGATACATCAAATACTTTACGACCCACCCAAAGAAGCACTTTAGAGTCTCTTGTCGGTAAGTCAGAGTTGAAGACTGACAGTGTGACACTTGCATGAACCTGATCTTGCAAATGTTTTGTGCGACCACCATAAGATTTAATATAGTATGAAAGGGACAGAAAAATACAGAGAATGTAGTTATGTAATCATATGAAAGGTGGATTTAAGAACGTCCTCTTCACACTCTCTTAGCAAGTCGCATTGGGAAGAGACCAAGGCTGCAGACAGAACAAGAGCTCCAGGGAGCGGCGATCCAGCTGCTGAACAGACACCAAAACATTTCTGACTTGATTCAGGAAGTGGGAGTAAGTTTCGGGGTGAAAAAGATGGAGAGAGGGAAGGTCAGAGGACAACAGTATGGAAGTGTAATACGGTCTTGGATTCCTCGTGAAATTTTAGAACTGTTGTAGAACTATCTTAACTGCAAAATTTTGCAATTCCTCCTTAGTCAAAATACCCACGTAGATAAATATACTGAGAGTCAGTTGTATCATAAGAAGGATTATATTTTTACGTGATGTTACACAAATGCCTGACTATCTGTAACTACACAAATCAATCTGAGAACAATCTAAGACAGTGGGTACTAAAATCAGCTTGTGTGCGATTTTAGACTGAATGCTGTGGGAGCCTGTGTTGCAGTATTGTTGGATGCAACCACAATTTTTATAGTACTGAATCACAATTAAAAAGAACATGCCCAGATTGGTCAGGAAGATTTGTTGTCTCTTCCAAAGACCATTTAAGTGACCCTCTGTCGGTCTGTGTCTTCTGTCACTTACGTTAAGTCTCCTAATTCTGCAGCAGAGCCCTAAAGTGTGCAAAGTCAGCTGTGATGGTGAGAGACGACTTCAAGGTACACCAAGTCACAAATCCATATTGGAGGCTGGAGCCTCTTTACTTGGTGAGATGCTTGTGGTGGCCAATAATTTTCCTTTTTTTTTTCTTTTTTTTTTTTAAAGGAAAGATCATGTTTTCCAGCTGCTGCTTCTGCTGATCTGTGAACGGACCCATTATATCTAATTTAGCACTAGAATGTAGCTTTTGCTGTTCTTTGTTAAAGCTGTTTTATAGCAATACTGAGGTTTGTTTTTGCTTTACATGGCTCATGCTCTTTCTGCTAAAGCCTTACCAATGCTGCTTTCTCTCCGATTGCTGCTCTTTATTATTGCCGTTCTTTGCTAATGCTGTTTGTCTGTGTAGTGCATGAGCTGTCCCGGCAGGCGGAGGAGTTGGCTGTCCCAGTCGGGGTTCTTTCCGTCAGGGTGGTGTCACAGAGGGTCCTGGAGCTGACAGCACATGTGGAGGGAGACAGAGACAGTGTTCTCCTTAACTGCACTCAGAGGGTATACCCCGTCACTGTTTCCTTAGTTGTGTTTGGTTGTTAAGAGTTTAAACTTTTGGTAATTGTGTTTGTTGGGTATGTTTTTAATTTTCTCTGACTATGTACATGGTCACTATCAGTTGGTTTAACCATTCATTAAGATTAGATAACATACTGCTGTAGTCTGATGGCTGTGTGTTCTGTGTAGTCTGTTGTGTATGTATGTGTATGGCCCTCAGGAGTGTGTGTGTGTTCTTTCCAGGCTAGGCTGTATCCATTACTGCAGTCCGCTCGACAACTCCTGTCTGTGGGAGCTTTTAGCCCGGAGCTCTTCTTCCAAGAGTATTGGAGAGTTCAGGTGTGTGTGTGTGTGTGCGTGTATGTGTCTCCATAAGAATATGTGTATGTATATCTGACTTAATGGAAACATTTGACTGGTCCCATTGTGAAACAAAGTGCCTGGTTAGGGTAAGATTTAGAATAAAAATTAGAATTCAGCCCTTAGTCACAGGAAAAGAAAATCAGTGGGAAGCCTCCACTAGGATGTGTAGACAGGTGTGTCTGTGGGCATTTTTTTTTACACCCTGTCAAGAAATTACTCTGTACATGCTGTTTTTTGAATGATGACTATGTTTCTATGAAGAACTTGTGAAGAGAGGACTAATTATGTTTTTGTGTGTGTGTGTGTGTGTGGTTTTTTTTTTTTTTTTTGTACTTTTTTGGTGACTAAATACCTATAAACAGCCTAAACTGGAAGTGGTGTACCACGTTCACTCTCAGAATATCCTCTCACTGGACTACATGCTGGAAAGGTACGACAGCACGTCAAATGTGTGAATACTGCCAAGCGCAAGTAAAATTTAATTTTGTTGTTCCTCAGTCAATCATATTGATCTCGCCAGAACAGTGCACATTAATCATATTTTAAGCTTGATTGATTCAGGTTGGCAACAAATCTCACTGGTGTTAGATGTTTCTGCAGATTAATCATGTATTTGAGTTCACCAAGTAAAGACTCTTTACAGTTTAACCAGAAGTTATGTCATTCTTTAGTGTGTATTGATGTGCTTGCTTGTCTGATGGGATGTCCTGATACTACAGAGTGAATATTCTAATTGGATTAGTCACTGGAAGCAGCTTGAATTGTGCATTATTTTAAT
The DNA here is from genome assembly GCF_902362185.1 of Chanos chanos. Taxonomy (NCBI): domain Eukaryota; kingdom Metazoa; phylum Chordata; class Actinopteri; order Gonorynchiformes; family Chanidae; genus Chanos; species Chanos chanos. The sequence continues at coordinate 36,484,365 of NC_044495.1, read as the reverse complement.
TATTTTCATCATGATTCCATTAATCTAGTCAGTTTTCCGTTTTGGAGTCAGGGGAGCAAGGACAGAGAAGTGGAAGATAGAGGAGTATTGGGCTCAGATGCGTTTGCATTGCCCATCTGCTGTAAATGTGCATGTGTATTCATTTATTTATTTGTTTGTTTCTTTCTTTGTTTGTTTCCAGTGAAAGCAGATTCAGTACATGGCTGAGGACACAGTTGCAGACTTTGTGTGATTTTACAACCACAGAACAGGAAGATGAGGAAATGAGAAAACACATTCTTTCCAGTAAGATGATTTTTTTTTTTTCACTCTCTCTCTCTGATTCTTTCCGTATGTTTTTGTATTTCTTTCTCTTTCTCTCTTTCATACTTTCTGTTTCACTTCCTATCCTCTAGGATGTTGCTAGTGTTTATCCATCACATGTTCTACACTAGTTGTGCTGTCTCACTATTCTAATGGTCATATTTATTTTCATTCTATGTTCTCTGTATTGTACAGTTGTTAGGAATGTGTGAGGGAACTATTTTAAACTGTTGTGGGTAAATTTCTGTCCCTCACTGGTGGATATGCTGTAGGTGTACATAAAGTGGGGGCATATTCATCACATCAGGCTGATTCGTTTGGACTGGAGACAGTCATGCTGTGTGATACTGTCTGCACTAATTTAATGACTGCTTTGTAGCCTGAGTCCTTGTTCTGTGTTGTGTGTAGCGGTGCTGTCTGTACTCGTGCGGATCGGTTTTGAGGAATCCCAGAACTCGGGCGGGGCAGGCTCTGACAGGAAGCTCTCTCAGCTCTGCTGCTCTGTATTGGACAGCATGCTCGCTTGTGAGTGACTCTGCTATTTATCACTTCTCTCTCTGTTTGTCTGTGCAGTTCTCTCTCTCTCGCTCTCTCTCTCTCTCTCCCTCTCTCTCTCTCTCCTTTTCCCCTCCATAGAGTTTTAATGTGCATGAATAAAACAAACCTTTCCTCTGCAGGGTGGAGATGTAATTAAAATGCTGGATGGTCTGGTTTTATTTTTGACAGCAGTGTGTGCTCTATGGGTTTCGGGGTATACCACAGTGAACTGTAACTTTCTTTTGGATTTTTACTTTATGTCTTTCACCCCCAAAAAAATCTAGGGCTGCTGGATTCTTTGGGTGACAAACAGGCACCACAACCTGAGAAACCGGCAGTTGAAGTATGGTGGGTGGGCTCCTCAACAGCACACAAATATGTGTATCTATATCTATATCTATATCTATGTTTATATCTATGTCTTTGTCTATATCTATCTTTATATCTATATCTCTGTATCTATATCTATATTTATACATACATACATATGTATATCTTAATACCACACACACACACACACACACACATGTGATATGTGACTGTTCTACGATGTTTGTGGTGCTGTGTTTAGTAAAAGGTATTGGAACAGATGTTAATTAACAGGAGTGTAACCTTCATGCGATGCAGGGGTCACGTGTACAAGACCTCGTGTTTTGGGGTGTCTGTCTCCAGTGATTCCCTGCGCCGGTTCTTCACACATTCCCTCACGGTCGTACTCACACACCGGCCGCGCTTCAAAGGTAATAACGACAGAAAAAGCACCTCACCCCACCCCCAGGCACTAAGTCATGTCAAACCCCCAGGCACTAAGTCATGTCAAACCCCCAGGCACTAAGTCATGTCAAACCCCCAGGCACTAAGTCATGTCAAAGGCTTGACGTGATGCGTGGACAGGCTTTGTGTTCCTGCGTGCTCTTCTAACCACGTCTCTCTGTACACCTCTGACCTGGCCTTCCTCTCACTGTACCTTAACCTTCCACAGTGTCTGATGCCATCACTATGCAAAGTGAATGGAGCTTCGCCAAGTCCAGCCCACCGCTGACTGCCCTCTTTTGTAAGGTGAATATGAGATGGTCTTGAATGTTAGAGGAGGTGGTTTTTCACGGTCTGTTACTACTGATCACCTTCGTGCAACTGGTTTGGCTTCTTAAGGTTCCCTCAAAAGGATCTTGTTGGTTTAGTAATATCTCTTCTTGTTTTCTGAGTTGTGGTTTTCCTCCTTCGAATGCATACAAGGTTGCTAAAGACGTTACTGATGCAGTAGGAGATATATAAAGATCTTTTTCACCTTATGTTCGCACCTTATGTAAAAGTGATGCAAATTTAATGCGATCCTCTGGCTGTAGCTTTCACAATGCTAACAATGAGCATCAATATCTGGAGATAATGGGAGTGCATGAGCCTAAGAATTGAACAGGCCAAACTGGAGTCTCATTACTCTCATTGTTCCTGTATACGGGGGATGCTAATGTTAGCATCTTTAATCTTTGCTATCACACCCATCAGAGTGCATCTAATTTCTCTCTGCAGATTTGGTAAGAACATGATGATGGACAGAAAAATAAATAAATAAAACAAACCATTCCTTTGGGGGCATTGTCAGTATGAATAAATCTGCCAGTAGAGTGGTAAAAGTCCCACCTTTCTTCTGTCTCCACCCCCTTCTTTCCTCCAATTGAATTCATTTGAAATTTAAGCCATGTTATTAGTCTGTCCAGTCTAATTGACTATGTATTGCCAAAGCATCGACTGTGATAATTTTTTCTCTCGCTCTCTTTAGCTGAGCGTACTCTTCAGTATGGAGGAGCTGCTCTCTCAGCTGCAGCAGATTTTAGAGACTCATGAAGTGAACTGGCAGCATGTTCTCTCCTATGTCTCCACACTACTGGTCTACCACTCAGAGACTCAGGCCTCCCTGAAAGGTGCACACACACACACACACGCACACACGCACTCTCACCACAAACACGCTCATAAACCACGAACACCTACATCTCCACACTGCTGGGTTGTCTCTCACACACACAGGCCTATCTCTACTAGTGTCCACACACACACACACACACACACACACACACACACACACACACACTCACTCTGATGCATAGCAGTGTGTGTCGCCACTGGCTTCTCTTAATGACTGACACCAATACTAGAGAAACTTCTCCAGGTCTACATGGAATCTTCATTGTGACATTCAAGCACATTTATTTTTATTTAAGCAGATCAGACTCACTGAAAGTGGGTTTGTGATTGGCTAAGCTTCTCTGAGGGGAATGTTGGATCAGGTGTTCCAGGGGTGTGTAGTGCCCTGGAGTGAATCACTGGGTTAAGCGTTTAGCTCAAGGTTAAGTGTCCCACAGCAGCTACTAATGGATTTCCAAGTGCCCACTTCGGGACGTGAACTGGAAACCCTCTGGTTTCCAGTTGGTCAGTGCCGTTTTATAAGTGAGTCATTTATCCGGTCAGAGGCAGCTGTTGAAAATACTTTAAAAAAAAAAAAGAAAAGAAAAATCATTATTAAGATGAAGGTATATGTGTGTCTGTGTGTGTGTGTGTTTTTGTGTGTTTTACAGAGCTCCTGTCCAGACTGCTGACTTCGGCTTTTCAGAGCTATGAGCTGGAGAGTATGATCACTGCCTTCTTGCTGGCACGCCACGCCGCCCTGGAGGGTCCCGCTGTCTTCCCCTCCTACAGCGACTGGTTTAAGGTGAGTGTCTGTCTCTCCTTCTCTCTGTCACTTTGCATGTTTGGCATTTTTCTTTTTTTCTCTTGTGACTTTTTTCTCTCTTTCTTTCTTACACAATCTTTCAGTTTTGTTCAGTTTAGTTCACTGGTAGGGCTGATGTAACTCTTTGCCAGAGCAGTTAGATCAAAACTTCCATATCCTACTTTTAACATCCAAAATTAGAGGAAAAATATCTTTTCCCTTAACTTTCATCTGGATCTCTTTCTTTGTCTTCCCCATCCTGCTTTTTTTTCTCTATCTTTTAATACAGGGGGTCGTAACATTTTTTTTTCTCTACTGAATCCCTTCGACCCAAGTTATTTGCCCCAAATACATCTTTGAAATCTTAACATCTGTTAAGTGAATTGAATGTTAAGTTAAATATTAAGTTAATTTAATTTGACATTGATGTTTTAGTCACAGTCTCACAAACCTCCTACAGTGCTGCCATGAACCCCAGGCTAAACACCCCCCCCTCCCCCCGTTTTAACACATAGAAAACTCGAGAACAGTCTTTTTTTTTCTCTCTTTTCATCTCTCCGTCTGGGGTGATGATTTCTTCTTCTGCCCTCTCTCCTCTCTATCTCTCTCTCTCTCTCTCCCTCCCGCTCTCTTTCTCTCTCTCTCTCTGCCTTTTTCCCTGTGTCGTTTTTTTCTTTTCCTCACCTCCTTCGTCTCAGAGACCACACCTCTCTGACAGAGTGTTTTTATTTTCAGATATCCTTTGGAGGGGCCAACAGTCACCACAGCAACAGCAAAAAATCCACAGTATTTTTGCTGAAGTTCTTGTCAGACCTGGTGCCCTTTGACCCTCCGCAGTACCTGAAGGTTACAATATATTATATATCATCCAAAGGTCTATCTGAGAAAATATACAAATGATGAAATCTGTCTCTCTGTCTCTCTCTCTGACTCCTCTTTCTGTGATTTGCTCAGGTGCACATCCTGCATCCTCCTTACATTGCTGGGAAACACCGTGTGCTCCTTCAGGAGTATGTCTCCCTTGCCAGGACCAGACTGGCTGACCTTAAAGTAAGAGCTGTCCTCAGTGACCTGGACTCCCTCTCTGTTACACACACACACACACACACACACACATTATGTAACATAATCTCCTTGTCTCTCTTTCCTTCTCTTGCTGTCCAGGTCCCAGTGGAGCAGATGGGGATGTATGAGGATGTGTCTGGAACATCAGCAGCAGCTCCAGTAAGTGTGGTAGGGTTCCCCCTGGTGGTGGACTGTGTGTATGCATGTCTTCAGTTCCGCATTATCAGTGTAGGCATAATATATAGATTTTCACTGTTCTAGAGTCATGTGCTTTGTTACTTGTCGGTAAAGTTTACTGTAAACACAAATGTCTTGGAGCAGCTCTGGGGCAGGGCTCTGGTTTTGACCATTAAGTTCACTGTTTGTTTCTGCTATCATCAACTGTTTTATGTGTTCTCTCTCTTTCTGTGCGTGTGTGTGTGCATGTACGTGTGTGTGTGTGTGTCTGTGTGTGTGATGCTCGCACCCAGCCTCAGTGTCAGGCAGAGCAGGATGTTGAAAAAGCTGTCTCTCTTTTTGAAACCACGGGAAAGATCTCAGCCACTGTTATGGAGGCAAGGTACCAGCTTTACACACACACGCACGCACACACACGCGCATACGCACACACACACACACACGCACACACACACACACACACACACACAGACACAGCACCTGGTCACTCCCTATTATATATGTGTTGTGTTTTCAGCATTTTCAGGAGGCCATACTTCATGTCCCGTTTTCTGCCTGCCCTCCTGGTCCCGCGGATGGTGAGTGAGGTTTCAGCCCTGTAAGGTTACATTACAGCCCTGGTCCATTTCAGGTCCTCTTCATCACTGTTCATGACTAGAATAGGGCTGGTGTCCTGAGACACTGTGATCAGATTTTGACGACTTTGGCAGTTGACCAGTTGTGTTGTGGAAATCACACAGTTTCATTGAGAGGTTATGTTATGGGTATAGTATTGTTTCTAAAACGCTGTTATAATCTGAATGACCTCCAGTTTTGACACTCACTGGCTTCCTTTTTCTGTCTCTCTCTCTTTTTCTCTCTCTCACCGTTTCCGCTGTCTTTTTCTCTCCGACCTCCTGTTTTCCAGCTTCCTGTGAAAGCTGATGCCAGAATGACTTTCATTGAAGCACTGAGAAAGTAGGTTTCCATGTTTTGTTAGCCCACACACACACACACACACACACACACACTCTTTACATAAGTGCAGTGGTGTAATCAGGTGGCTTTGTTTCCTCTCGCTTCAGGGCAGAGAAGATTCCAGCGTCTCTGTACTCTGCCTATTTGGAGTCGTGTCAGAGAGAGAAACAGAGGCAGCAAGATGGTGAGTAAATATACCACTAACACTCAGTTATTTTTTTTTTTTGTGCTTCAATCTCACTCATTGTCTCTTTCTTCCTAGAATAGTTTTATGTGATAGGAGAATTGTATTAAAGATAAAATAGAGAACTCTTAAGACCTGCTCTTCCTGATTTTCTGATCTGTATGTTGCTTGTCTGCATTGTCAGGTGTGAGTGACTCTGTGGAATCTGATGAAAACCCGCAAAGAAATCTTCAGCTACAGCTGGAGAAGCTGCGTGCTCTCTTTTCTTCAGAATGGAGTGATGGAGGTGAACACACGCACAGACTAACACACACATACACATTAACACACACATACACACGCTTAAGAACTCATGACATACTCAGTCCTTTATATTCCAGATGTGTCAGCCCAGCTGGCCAGAGTCTCAGCTGCTCTGGATGATCTCTTCCTGCAGCGTCCTGAAGAAGTGATTGGACAGACAGTCGTCAAAGTCAACCTGGACGCTCCTGACCACACTGAGAGGAATTTCAGTGTAATTAAAGAAGAGTACTAAATTGACACATGAAATTAATGCCCACTAACAATCAGCTTTTTGTCAGCTTTTTCTCAGTGTGAGTAAAGTTACTTCACCACCTGTATAACGTTCATCTTTTCTCTTTATCCCTGTCTTGCTTTGTTTCTTTTTGGTGTGTCTGTCTCTCCAGGCTGTTGACTTGGTCTTGCAGAGTTTCTGTCAGTGCCTTTTGGCTGCATCTAGACTCAATTCTCCAGACAGGTGAGCTGAGTAGTAAGCGTTGACTGTCAGTAGTTTAATATCAAAGATTGTTCTAGATCATTCATAGCTTTTAACTGTTTCAGCTTTTTTGCGGTCACATGAGATGAGAGATTTGTGCTTTGAGATTCCTCAAGTCATAAAGCACAATAGGAGTTGTCTTGTGGTTGATGGTTTTGGGTCAGTGGTGCATCGGTCAGTGTTTTTGAGCTTTGATAGACTGTTGTTTATGTTATTGTGTCATCTCCTCTATGCTATGTCCCTTAGACAGGGCTCATGGGCCAGCCAGTATGTGAAGGTCTTCCTGGGTAACAGACAGCTGCTCACTGCCCTCCTGCATAGAGTATGGGACCTACTTCATAACCAGGTATCATTCTCTCTCTCTCTTCCTTTCTCTCTCTCTCTCTCTCTCTCTCTCTCTCTGCTTCCCGTGTTGGCTTACATCCCCGGTTCAGAGGGATCCCTTCATTCCACATATCTCACAGTAAGTTACACTTCTCCTGATTCAAGTTATCAGCCAGTTTCCAAGCCCTCACTGAGTTTGATTGAGTGGTTTAGTAATTGAGGTAAATTAGGGCTGTGGGCGCTGAAGTTGAAGGTGACATGTCTACAATGCCTGATTATCCCCATTGACTGGATCGGGAAATATTTACTGTATCAGCGGCGTGTCTCCTCACTTTTTGCTTTCTCTCTCTCTCTCCCTCCCTTACTCTCCCACGTTCATCCCTTAAACTGTAGATAATCCCAACCCATTTCAGTCTCTATTCAGTCAAAGACATACACATGCACATGTCTGACTTTGTCTGTAGGGGGAGCTGTTGAGCACAGCACATGTCCTGGGCTTGTCTGCGTTGGTAGCAGAGCTGCATGTGTGCAGGGCTCAGTGTGATGTTGAGGTGGAGCTGTGGACTTCTCCATCCTCTCACTGTGTCTGTACTGTACCAGAGGTTCCGATCTGTGCCCTGCCCCTCTCCACACACACTGACATGAGCTTTAGTCTCAGGTGAGTGACAGACACTTTACACACACTTTACAGAGGCCCTGTTTACACCTTGCATTAAGATCTGATTTTGGTGATCCGATCACAAGTGGACAGCTCAAACGTACAGGTGTAAACGCATCCAATGCGCATTTAGGTCGCATCGAGATCCGATCACTCAGACCACATTCGGAGGTGGTCTGGACCGCATGTGACCACATTCTTATCGCAGTGTAAACGCGAATGCAAACTTGACCACATTGAACGACTGCCTACTCAACTGACGTCCTCTGCTTACGCGGAAATACGAACTCATTCGCATATGCACACATTCGCTCGCCAACGGCATCATATTAAAGTGCGACAACAACAACAGGCAAAATGGATATAGTTTTGATTTCTTCTTCTTCTTCCGACAGACTAGGCACAGAGAGTGCATTGATGCCTCCCGCCGATTTAAAAACGACAATGTTTAACGTGAAAAAGCTTAACGTGGCTTAATGTCCCAAAACAGCGATGAATGATCACCAAATTCGTCTGACATCTCATATGTCATTAGCACTATTTCTAATTAAAAAAAGCAAAAGTGAAATTCAGTGAAAGGGGTAACGTGTTGGAAATGATTTACGTGTTTATTTGCATATAGAGCGGGGAAGTGAGATCCGATCTCAAGTGGTCATTCGAGACACAGATTCTAAAGCCAGGTGTAAACGGATGTACTTAGAGCCGTCCACTTGTGATCGGATCACCAAAATCGGATCTTAATGCAAGGTGTAAACAGGGCCAGAGAGAGAACTCCTCCTTACAATCGGATCTCTGTAGAACACAGCCTTCAGCGACTTGCACAGTCATCTTATGTCAGAAACACACACAACGCCAAAAATGCTGCACTAACTCATGAAGTAATTAAACATTAAGGTATTTGTTTTGTGTTTTGGGGAAAAAAAAACAGGATCAGCAGACAGTAGAGTTCATCAGTTGAGTTCATTACCATACCATGAAAATCAATTTTTTCCCACAGTACCCCGAACCCCTAGGTAACTCAAACTTCCCTTTAACGGCCCTAGTGTGTAGGTGTTTTTGAATTCTCTCTCTCAAAAAAAAGAAAAAGGGTCTCTGCAGGGATCATGTAATTAACCCCTGTTTTCTCTGGGTTGCTCTTAATGTTGGAACGATGAGAACATGTGTATTCACGAGTGAATGGTGTTTGTTCTTGTTCAGGTTCTGTGTAGCTGCTGTGTGTTATGGGCTCTGTAAAGGTCCTCCTCACCCTGACGGCCGGTGTGACTTCATTCCCAACAGCCTCTGTAAAAAGGTACAAAACCCTCACTTCTCACTCTCACTTGCTCCGGATTGAATGGCTTATTTGTCTCAAAACAAGGTGTGTTGACTTGGTGTCCAGTTACAGGAAAAACAACAGTAGGTCATCAATAGCAAAAACTTGATATCTTGCTATTCCACCTGGCTACACACTGAAATCTGACCCAGCAACCCTGCTTAGACTCGCTACTTGCAATGTATGTGTATTTGTACATGTAATTATTTATTTCTGATTTGTTTGCTTGTTTGTGTTTTTTCTGTCTCTCTCTCTCTGTGTGTGTGTGTGTGTGTGTGTGTGTGTAGTTGCTCTACCTCATTCCCAGGCTGATACCGGAGGTTCGCACAGACATGAGTGGGCAGTGTGTGTGTGCTGAGGAGGAGGAGGAGGAGGAGAAAACAGACGTGTGGAACAGTGTGACTCACTCTGACATGACTGTGAGGGACTCTGCTCTGCAGCTGTGGAGACATCCCGCTCTGTCCTCCCTCAGAAAACTCCCCGACTACCACGTGAGAGAGGCTCATTCGAACAGGACAATACATGCTCACGTTGGCTATTGTGTTTATGGGCCTTACAATGCAGCTGATTTCAGATATTGTGTATATGGACCTCACAATGCAGGCTTACTGTGAAAGCTGTGTGTGATGTCGTATAGAATGGCATGTTGATATTAGGGATGGATTGTATTAAGGTATTGTTCTGTTACAGTTTTCTTTCCCAGAGTGGCTAGCTGTAGAGGTCAGAGTGGAACGAGGCAAAGATGTTTTGTCTGACATAGAGAGGTATAGCAAGACATGTTTGATCACTCATTCACAGTGAACGACACACATGAGCATGAAGTTGACTTTCTGTATATATGTATTCAAACATACAGGATCACAGTGATGAAGGGGAGCTAAAGATGTATGTGTGTGTGTGTTTGTGTGTGTGTGTGTGTGTTCCAGGCAGGAGTATGAACGTTGGGCATGTCAGCAGCAGTACCTTCCTCCTCATGTGGATGAAGGAGGATGTGGAGGAGACTTGAAGACAATGTGTGCACACATCATTAATGCTGTCATAGACCTGTACACTGGGTCAGTGTCTCTCTCTCTCTCTCACACACACACACACACACACATACACACATACACACACAAATATGGAGGCTCTGTGTGTTTAAATTCTGTTCATTGAGATGATCAGCTGATCATAGTAAAATTGTATTTACAGTGAACACACCCCTCAGATCCTTCACCGTCGATCACAACACAGAGACACCTGTCTGCCAGACATCCTCTCTATGCTACAGGTAACAACAGCACTTCTTTCTTATTCTGTTTGATTCTGTCCCTTTTAGACTTTTCTGTTTTCATCTGTCTTAGCTCTGTTTCTCAGCTCTGTCTCTGTGATTTGGTTTGTCCACAGGAGCTAGTGTGTGAGCGAGAGCTGAGTGTTCAGTGCCAGGGGATGGGAAAGGAGGAGGGACATTTCCTCTTAGACCTGGTGACTCAGAGATGCTGTGTAAAACCTGACCAGACCAGCATAAGCCCTGAACTTACACTCCAGCAGAGTCTCTATGCCTTTAACAGGTACACTGAGTCACAAGCTATCTGTCTTGTATATAATGAAATTGTGTTGCCATCATTTCTGCTAATGAGAATTAGAGAAGAAGGCTTATGAGCTGTTGAGAGAGAGGGAGAGAGTGTCTGTGTGTGCGTCTGTGTGTGTGTCAGGGTCTTAAATTACATCTTCACTGCAGGAAGGAACTGCTGTAGCAACATCCTGTAATCTGAGTTCATGTGAAGAGTCTGTATGTGTGTGTGTGTCTGACAGAGATGACCATTTATACCTACAGTGTTTGTGTGTGTGTGTGACAGGGTTGTGCTAGCGCTCCCTGCTGCTGTGCTATACACAGTAAAGACAGAGGGAAGAAAGAGGACACTGGACTATCACAGGCTGCTGGAACACATAAACCACAGTCAGGTGAACATTTAATCACCTTTCACAGAATCCTCTGTTAATCAACAGGAACCTACACAAATCACATACCTGCTTCAAAATGCTTCATTCTCACGTTTTTTTTTTTTTTCTTCATCATTTACCCATCATCTCTCAGAGGCTAGTGTGTTCTCCAGAGGGTGTCCTGGACTACCATCTCACTGCTCACTTGCTCCGAGTAGGTGTTGACTGATTAACATTCGTGACAGATAACAAGATTTGACTCTTGTGTAATGGCTTTGCCTTCACCTTCATGAGAATCTTGTCACACTGTTAGCATGTGCTATAGCAGTAGCATTATCAGTGTGGGGTGGGTGATAGTATCTTAGCCAATCAATGACTGTGTTATCGATGAAGTGTGTGAAGTGAGTTTGAAGCTTACACCAATGGCAAAAAGACTATGAATCAATCAGACTCGCACTCACAAATTCTCTCTCTCGTCTCAGGGAATGCTCAGCGCGAGTCTGTCGTGTGATTCGTCGACGGGTGCCGTGAACAGGGCTATGTCTCAGCTCAGCCTCCTGTGTCCATTGTTACTGCGCTCTGTTGGGGTACAAAACACACACACAGACACAGACACACAAATTAATGTCACTCATCATCCCTCTACTAATATGCGTTAAATATTCAGTGGCCTAATGTGTGTGTGTGTGTGTGTGTGTGTGATAGCACTGGTGGCTGCGCCTCTCTCCTGTTGTAGTCAGTCACTGGAGTCGTCTGACTGGAGCAGAGACACTGCCTGAGCAGCTGCAGCTAGTGGCTGACTGTTACCTCTGGGCAAGCAGGTAAAACACCCTGTCTCTGTGTGTGTCTCTCTCTCTCTCTCTTCTGTATCTGTCTCACATACACACACACACACACAGGCAGACCTTTCCTAGCAAAATCTCTCCGCAAATCAACCTTGCATAACAGGTACACCCATATGACACATACCCTCACAAAAACCTGAGGCAGTGATCAGTTTAAAAACGGCTGTCTTGCACCTTTTGCACACAGAGCCACTGACACGGTTGAGTGGTTGTGTTGTAGGCTGGTCAGAGGGCTGATGGTTCCGGTCCCCGCTGGTCCTCCACTCCTCCTGGCTGCCTGTGTGTACAGTGAGTGGCAGAGACAGGACAAACAGACTGAGGCCATGAACACGAGTCTGGAGCGGCTAGCAGAGCAGCACACACCGGTAAATAGTCACCAGAAACACGTGGGTCTGTCACAGAGGGTCTGTTGTGCTCTGTGGATTAGGCCAGTTTTTGACATGTGCTTTGTGTTATAGAACTTTGATGCACTCCTTTAAAAACACATTCAAGGCTGACGAAATTGCTTGATTGTTTTGACCAAAGGAAAGATTTATGTGGGGGGTTTTTTTGGCGTGTTTTTGCAGAACTATAATTAATCTCTTCTTGTTTTTTACACAAACATTTCTATGAAAGTGCATGCTCATTTGCTAAACATCAATGCCATACACGTACATCACGTCAAACAAATCTGTGAAAACTATTCAGATGTGTCTTTCAAGCATCATTTAACATCAATTACAGGTGCACCCGAGCTGTAAATACAAATATAGTTTTGTGGAAAATATATTACTTTTGTCAGCTAAATTACATGTGTGTGTTTCTCTCTTTCTCTCTCTCTCTCTCTCTAGCTCTTGCTGTATCTGCTGTTCTTCTGTGTTAATGACCTCCTTTCATCTTACCTCAAACATCAGGTATCACATTAGTCTGCACACAGCTCAGGCACCAGGGATGGACACACATAAAACCACATTTAACATTTCGTTTAAATACATGTTCACCGTGTACAACAGTAGATGACATGGACCAGTACAGATACAGAGAGCTGACACCAAGTGCAGACCAATTCATAACATTATTTGAGATTCTTATACACGTTGAATGTAGCCTTGTGTTAATTTTCATGTTTTGCATAGGGAACACGGTGCGTGAAGCGTGTTCAGCAGTGCTGCACAGACATCCTGGCTCTTCTCGTGGACTCTGCTGATTGGCTGATACTGTTCAACCAGCGGAGTTCAGGTGTGACCAGCTTCACTACACTCACAGCTCAGTGCTGAGTTTTCCTGCCTGCCTGCATGGTGTAAGCACTGTTTGTGTTTGCCTGCCTGCCTGCATGCATGGCGTAGGCACTGTTTGTGTTTGCACTGCAATACCATGAAAGATGCTGATTTAGTTGTTTTTATTTTATTTTCCAAGAGCAAAATCAGTACCAGTCTATAACCATGATAACAACTGATGAACTCATCCGTTTGATGCCCCTGGCTTTCTACAGGTGAGAAAATCATAGGTCTCATATTACAGTAACATGATTAGTGAGTTTTAAGAGGATTATAAAATCCTTTTGAAAGTTAACAAAACTGCCAGAGTATCAGTGTTGAGAAACCCTGGCCTGATTTTTTTTTTTTTTTTTGGTTTAATTCTTTTCAGGTGATTTTGAATGCACTGTAGTCATTTAGATGTATATCTGTTCTAACTCTTATTAGAATGACTTGCTCCTGCTAATCTGGGACTTGACAATATGGGAATGCTGTCCAAGATACATGTGTACACATGTATCTATAACGCTAGCTCTTTTGTCTTTTGCCTAACGTTGACTCTTTCATCTGCTCTGGTGTTGTTTCCCCCAGTTTGATCCCCAGACTGGACACAGAGACGCTGAGCAGAGCAGTGAGGGTTCCTGGGTTTATCTCCACCGCAGTTCTCTCTTACACCGCTCTTCTCAAACTGTTCCTGGACGGACAGACTCCGAGTCCCCGCACAGACAGCTCGCCGCATCAGGTACGCTCACCTGGGCTGTACAGTACAGCACCGAGTCCCACTCCAATCTATACATACATACATCCATCTTAAAACTAATATGAGTTGTTTTTTTTGGCTCTAGGTGCATGTGTTTGAGGTTTTGTCTGAAGCCAAACAAGTTCTGCTGAAGAGCATCTCCATGAGTCCACAGAGCTGTCTCACAAACAACATAAGAGCCCAGGTAAAACTGACTCTCTCTCTGTATATATACATATATAGTCATGCTGTCCTTAGATGCCCACAGCAGGAACTTAGGTTAACACTCAAAAATACATGTACAGTTTGAGGTCATATATTTATTGTTCATTACAAATCTCACAACAACACGCTTACATTACATCTAACGTCTATGATCTCCCAACAGTCAGCAGATTTCCTCAGTCACATGAGGGCATTGCCAATAACTATTACCCACTATATGACCCATCTGTATTTTCTTCCTGACCTTGTAGTTTTAAATGCAGGAAACTGGAAGGTAAGGCTTAGCATATTAGCTGCCATTAGCATCGATAAGTGCAGAACACTATACTGTTTGTCTGTGACGTTTCCCTGTTACCGAGTGACCATATCCACTTTCCTTTTCCCCAAAGCTGGAGGCAGCGTGTGGAGAACTGGATCCTGAAGTAGCAGCAGCTCTCTCTGTGCATCTGAACCCTTCCAGTCTCAGCCCTGATTTCAGTCCAGACCTGGATTTCCTCTGATTGGAGGATAGGCGTATTCCAGAATGTTCTCTAGAAATGACATGTCCTAACCGTTGTCCAGTACAATGGGACAGGAAGGAGTCTTACTTACTGTCATTCTGCTGGTCCAGTGAACTTCAGTCTCAAATATTTATTTTGGGTTGGGAGACCAAAGAAGTGCCACTTTAAACAGAAAACACTTCTAGTGCCATTGTACTCTAAAACTCATTTACATATGAACACTTTTGCCATTACAGCTGCACAGCAGAACACATAACAGTCTCACCAAAAGTTCTAATAGTCTCCTACTCCCCAATAACACAAGAATGTCAGAGTGATATGTAAAATAAAATGTAATAAAAACACATTTTACCGTCTCATAACTAGTAAACTTATTGGGTAACTGTCACTTCAACAGTCCTTTCTTAGTCACGGCCAAAGCCAAGTGCTGAACGACTGCTGTATGTTACATTACGAACTGCAGCTTTACATTGTAATATATTTGGAGATTGCTGAAGATCTATTAAAGGCCCTGGGTGTGCTGTGTACTTTTTAAAATGCTGTCTTCTTCAAGAGAGACCATGTCAGTCACAGCAAGTCTTTCGGTTTTAGGCATCACTGTCACGTGTACACATTCAGGTTCTACACAGGCTCACTGGAGACTCGCGAGCATGTAGTCCATGTCTGATGTGTTTGGAACAGTTCGGGGGGGTTCGGATGCGTGGTCGGATCTGTGGGCCGGAGCCTGTTGGTTTAAGGGCCTGCTGGCCGACGGATTCTGCTGGTCTAAGTCCGGGGGGACGGGGATGGGTCCACTGTCGATGCTGCCCCCCTGGGTTAGGGGGTGCACCATGGACATGTGAACGTTGAGGTTGTGTGCTTTCTCAAAGCGTTTACCACACAGCGCGCACGCGAACTCCAGGTCAGCCTCCGCCTTGTGCTTGGTCATGTGGTACTTCAGCGACGCCCGCTGACGGCACTGAAACCCACACACCTCACACCTGAGGGTTGGATGTAAAGAATAACCATCAGTAGATGGACAAATTCCACTGCCATAGCAACACAGGTTTCTGAACATGCTAAAGGGCATAAAAGCTTGTCCTTTATTCCAAAGGATTGGTCCTACCACTGCTAATAAATAAATAAACAAACAAACAAACAAAAATGAACTCATCATGCCTCCCCCAATGTTACCACCACATGTTATTGGTCTTATAAGAACTTACTGTAGTGGCTTGGCCCCCGAGTGTCGCATCTGGTGAACGGACAAGTGCTTCCTCTGTTTGAAGGTCTGTCCACACTGGTCACAGATGTAATTCCTAACCTCTGAGAACAGACAGGATGGTCAACATAACACTAAACCTACATTATTACACGGCTTTGTTGAATACTCGATTCTGATTGGTCAATTACGGCATTCTACGGTCTGTTATTTCTGTATAGCAGACCGCTGCTACGTATAACAGACCATTGCTATGGACCTTTTTTTAACGTTAGCAGTAAAATCATTTTCAAATCAATAATAATTTCATCAATATTTTGTGTCAAATTATTGATTTCTTTAGTAGGTAACCATGTAATAAGCGGGATAATGTACAGCAAGCTGGTCATTATAGCGATATAAACCCCTTCAGGCTGATGCAAGACCCCTCTGCTTCGCGTCAGGGTCCTGCATCACCCTGAAGGGGTTTATTTTGTGATAATGGCCGGCTCGCCGTACATTATACCCTACTTATCTGGTTTCTGGTAACCACGGTTTCTCTAGCCCTACCTGTGTGGATGAGTTTGACGTGTCTCTGTAGGTAGCGGTCTATCATGAAGACTTTGTTACAGCCAGGATGTGGACATGGTCGTTCTCTGACCTCCTCATGGTGTTCCTTTATGTGTTTCTGAAACCCACATATGCCCATCTCAGTCATAAAAGAAAACAAGCCACATTTAACACACACACACACACACACATACAGAACAGAGTTGTAGGTCCTGACCTTCATGCCATCAGCTCCTCTGTAGACCGCAGTGCAACCTTGGTGAGGACACTTGTAGATGTTAGGCAGTTCCTCTCTGATGGAAAGACAAGCCACATTAAATAGACAGTTATTTCCAGATCCATGCCTCAGTCATCCTTGACCAATGTAGCAGAGCCCTCTGGGTACCACACAAACGTCTACAATTTCGCCCGTCTACCCACAGAACCTGAAATCCATCTGTACCGTTCTGACTTGATCTTCTTCTTCCAGCCTGGCTGGGGTCCAGGTTTCCTCTTCACTTTGGGCTCTGTTGGATTCTTACCCGCTCTTGCGCTTTTCTTCGGGGAGGTTCTGGACAGACAGAAATCAGGAGGGAATGTGCTCTAATTGGTTGATCTGCTCTGACTTTCTGGAATCGTTTCCAGTTTCAACACCATGCCCAACCATAGTCACTCTTTACCTCTTCTCTGGATACGGATCCGCCTGGTCGTCAGATGATGCACTTTTCCTCTTGTCCTCATACTCATCCTCACTGGAAAAGTTCCTGAAATTTAACAACAGCAATAATGTAGCAGAAGAACTTGAGGCTTAGACCCTAAAAAAAAATTAAGGTTATCTGAACTAGATTTGTGTCCAAAAAGTATTTTGTATTCAGACACTTAAGGAACCCATTTGGGCTCTGCTGTGGTAATCTCACCTGTCTGACAGGTCACTGTCCTCTGGCCTGTCCACAGGATGAGCAGGCACAGGGGAGGGAATCTCCTCACTCCGTGGTAATCCTGATTGGGAAATGGGAATAACAGACAGCTCCGTGAGACCACCAACATCTGAGTGGAAACTAGGGACAACAGCAAAAGCCTCTGTGCTTCACATCTTAGCAATGTCATTAAAGGAAAGGACTCGAAGGAACAGCTTCTGTGCTCCAGTCTTAGAAACTTCACTTTTATCATCACAGTGCAACTGTCTTCAGAAAGGTAACTAAGAAATAACCAATCTGAACACAGAATAGCAAAATGTTTTCAAAGCAATGATCTTTCAGTACAGCACATGACATTGCCTCTCACCATCAGCGCCAACAGTGGAGAGGTCACTCTGAGCAGAATTTTGGGTCTGAGGGGTGGCAGCTTGACTAGGATGTGCCGTGGGTGTGCTTGTGCTGGAGGTGGAGCTGTTATTGAGCCTGGCTGCTGCCTGGTGTTCGTGGTTGGTTTCTCCTCTGGATCTCTCTCCTCCTGTGGACTGAGCTCCACTTACAGCGTGCCCAGGGTTTACCCTTGGCTGAGTGGCATTCGTGTCCATCACATAACTGTGTCCATCTACACAGCCCCACACCGCCCTGACCGAACCCCAGTACTGCCCCTCCAGCACCTCTTTCAGGTCAGGACAAGCACGGCAGCCCTCTGCATGGTGGTGGGCCCAAGACACCAGGTTGTGGAGACACTTTGGGTCTGAAGATATGGGGGCTGCAAAGAAAGGGGCAAATGGAAGGAATTTGAGATTCAGATGTAGAAATTAATTATTTGCATTTGTAAATTTGTCCTTCTTTGACTCATGAACTTACTGGTCAAGACAACATCTTCCTTCGACTGTGACCATTCTGAGGTAACCCTGAAAGAAAACAAGAAGCAAAAAATAACAGCAAATAAAAGAATTCGGTGGATCAGCGTGCACTGGCAGGGAAATCCGACTGTCATTCTATAAATGATAATATACAAGTACTTAAGTTTTTCATTTTAAGGTCCAAAGAGTATATGCCAAAGGCAGGTTTTATTTCTCACCTGTCTCTGTTGGTATCCCGCGCTGAGGGCGTGAGGTTCACCCTCTGTCGAAAGGCAAGCAAGATGCTGTGGCACTTATAAAACTGAGCGTGACAGTTCTTGCAGATGAATTGCGAAAGTCGCGGGTCACGGTGCATCGGCACGCCTAAAAGCTGTTGAAAGTCTAAGCAGAATAGTAATGAAGACTCGGATTGTCTCTTTTCTGCATGGTTATATAGTTCAACCGACTCTCCTTGCAGGTTGTCGAAAGCTTGCCGTAATCTCCGAGTTGAAAACTTTCCGTGACATAAACGGCAGAATTCGGTGTTGAGTCGACCAGAGCCTAAACAAATCGCAAAGTCAATATTTAAACGATAAAATGAGAATATGACTTCATTTAAATGAAGAGACAATTAAGTGAATGGCCGCTTTACTTTAAATAAACATTCAAACACAAAATACTCACGCACAAAGAGCACAGGTATAAAAGCTTGACATGCCCATTTTTTCCACACCACATACGAAAGCTACAGCACTGACCATATGCAAATAATTTAAGGTTGAAGGATGCAACCACACGTCATTATGATTTCACCTGTCTGCTTTGACGTGCTCGCTGGTCGGTCTTCCCCGAGTTTCTCTACGTCCCGTGTAACATCAGGCTGCAGTGTATCTGGTGTACCCCCGGATGTTTTCTCACTGAAGCTACTCTCACACATTTCGACAGCCGCAATCTTTTTAGTGCCATGCCGAGGTCTACCCCTGCGTCCAGGACGTCTCACTGCTGGTCCAGGTCTCGCATGCACAGTTGATTCGGCGCGCGGAGACCTAGCCGACCTCTTCATTTCCGTATTCAGAGTCTGATAAGGACTTTCAGTGAGAAGAAGAGATAATAAAAAATAGAAGGTTTGACAACTATCTGTTTTTGCAACAAGGAGCAGCCTACATGTCCCATCAGCAACCGTAAACAGCCAAAAAGTTTAAAAACCTTTTCTGTCACCAAGTTTGGATGGCATCAAAAAACGTTTTCTTTACATTTGTCAATCCTTTTCTCCAAGAGCGATATAAATAATTTGTCTCTGTGAATGCACTGGATATAAACACGAATTTCGCCCCGTTTAATAACCGTTTTGCACGACTAAACAAATCCGAGAGTAAATAACAAGACCCGGAAGTAGTCGGAAAAAACGCGCATGCAAAGGAAATACTCATCCACAGCAAACAGTGCTTACAGCACCACCACTGTCTTTCAATGGAACTGCAGGAATATGTTAGATTTTCAGGTAGTACCATGAACGCAGTTTCCTCAGGGTGTAGGAAAATGGACAGTATATTTCATGTCCATATTTGGGAAAACAGATTCCACGAATATGATTACTGGAAACAGCCAAGTCTCTTGCATAAGAACTCTCATTTGCAAAAACGAGAGGAAAACATATTGTTTATTAAACATTTTATTGTTACTAAAATACATTTTATTCTAGTAATTAAAATAAATACAGCTGTTGCAATTCTGTTTACAGTATGGTTATTATTGTCATTTTAGTTCCCATAAGTGAGGCATATAAACCATTTTCTAACCTGCATTTTGTAAGACTCACAAAATGGCAGAAGCATGACATGTTTTTTCCTCTATTGCTCCATCCTTCGAAACAGAGACAAAAATCATACCAATGTGTACGAATATTTCATCCAAAAAGGTTACTTCAATGTTGTCTTCAAAGCATAAATAATTAAATAATTGTAATAAAGTGACGTATTTCAAGTTCAAATATTCTACACAGATAAGTAGAATACTTTGAATGACTGAAAAAGTAACAAAAGTAATACTGGTGCCCTGTTTCAGAGATTAGCGGTTCTAACGTTAAATGCAAAAAAAAAAAAAAAAAAAGGTCATACTAAACAATTTCCCAGGTCACACTTACTTTGCTCAACAAATCCAAAAAGTTAAGCATACTGCATAAGAGGAGCTTTCCACAAAGGGTAAGGAGGAGGTTAGCTGTTGTAATGGAGAACACAAGAGTCAGCTATAGACCACAGGCTAGCCTGAGGAGCAACACGTCCCCGAGGAAGTGCCGGAGTCTTCTGGCTCAGCATCCACAATCTGTAAGCTACGTCGAGCAGTTCCCGAATAAGGGACGTTGTTTATTCTTGCCCTCTCGTCCACAATTGCCACCTGCATCATTCCTGTCAATTTTAGTACAGGACAAAACATTTACTTTGTGGCATCAAAACTGAACTGACTACAATAAAGTACTATGATCTACAAGTTTGTTGTGAAAATATGAGTGTGGCCTCTACAGTTCTCTTTCATAGCTTAAGGAACTGAATGTGATGTAATTAATTAGATACTGAGGTTCCTGAAATCAAAAATATCACTGTAGCAGAACGAGGACTCACGTTTACACAGGTTAAGAAAGAGTTCTTCAATTCCTAAGTTTAATTTTGCTGATGTGTGATAATGCTCTGCCCCAACTGACTCAGCGTATCTGTAAAGAGAAATGTCCAGTCTCTGTGATTTACAGTCATTTTATCAAAATGAACAAAAAATCCAAAAAACACATATTTAGTTTGAAAACAAATTTGAACAGTTACCTTTCTGCCTCTTGTGCTGAAACATTTCTGTCTTTGTCTAAATCTGTCTTATTGCCTACAAGAATAAAATGGCAAGGGCAATATACATTTAAGTTGAACACTTTATTTAAACAGATACAGTAAATCGTGTGAATCACTTTGAAAAAATATACTGTAAACATGCACAGAAATACAACAATTGCGTTTAATTGACTGTTTACATTTTTTCAACGAGCTAGTTTGTGTTAGACATTGTTTAGCGAGTAGTATGTGAATTCAGGCCAACTAGTCAAAAAGGAAAAACTGCACCAAAAAATTGCTTACCAACAATACAAAGACATATATCATTTCCCAGAATTTTTCTCAGTTCTTTTACCCACCCTTTGACCTACAAGATGAACAAATGAATGGAAAACAGGTAATGAACCCAGCAAACCACTACAAAATGACGGCATTTTGTCCTTAAGAGAATTAAAAGTGGACCCCAGTTATGATTCATATCAATTGTCTCATGACAATAATAACAGCTGATCTGGATTTTTGTTCATATTGCTGTAACTCAAGCATATTGTTTTATTTAATTATATCAGTACTCAGGACCAGGGCAGGTTAAAAATGGCAAATCAAAACCCAAGGTAAGGTAAGCATCAGAAAATATACACTGTAGTTGTACCTTTTGAAATGAATCCTCATCTGTGATATCATATAGCAAAACAGCTCCGTTGGAGTCTCTGTAATATATGGGACCGAGAGCATGGAATCTTTCCTGACCTGCTGTATCCTGCGGAACACGAAAATAATAATCACACCAGAAATACCAAAATAATTACAAAAAATGTATAAAACTAACACACAGAACAGAATATGTCCACAAAAGGTCTGCTTTCTCTTATGTGTAAATCTGAATGAGAGTAATTTAAAAAAATTTTGTTATGTTTATGTGAAAGAAAATGTGCTTAATCATAAAATCAGATACGCATGCCAATTACTATACTGAAAGTGTTCGTTTATTAGAGATTTATTTGTAAATCTTCAACGATAAAATCCATAGACATATATATGTTAAGATTCAAGAGCAAATGTGGTCATCATTTTTAACATGGTTTGGTTATGTGGTAGAACTGCTGAGATCTATTAATCAAAATAACCAACATGCAAATTTATTCAAATTCGGCTGAACAACTACTGATCATTTTCCTCCCAACATACTGGGAAATACTTAAAAATACTCACTCACTCACTATCTAAGCCGCTTATCCTGATTAGGGACGCGGGGGGTGCTGGAGCCTATCCCAGTGTTCATAGGGCGAAAGGCAGGGAAACACCCTGGACAGGTTGCCAGTCCATCAGACACACAGACAAACACACTCACACGCACATTCATACCTAGGGGCAATTTAATGTCGCCAATTCACCTAACCTGCATGTCTTTGGACTGTGGGAGGAAAACTGGAGCTCCCGGAGGAAACCCGTGCAGAGGGAACAAGCAAACCGGCCAGGAATCGAACCCGAGACCTTCTTGCTGTGAGGCGACAGTGCTACCCACTGCGCCACCGGGCCACCCCTTAAAAATACTTTTATAATTAAATAATTTAAGTATTAATTTTATAACTAATTATGTATTTATAATTCATAATGCTAATTATTAAAGCGCTTTTTATAATTAAGCACAACGGAGATGAAACTTTACATCCAAAAAGGACCACTGTAAAGTGTTACACACTAAATTTGGGTTAACATGGAACAGGGGTGGCAGGACAGCACTGCGCAAAATTGCAGATTTTGAAACAGTATCCCTCCTACCCACTCAAGTGCTACAGTCTCAAATGCCATGAAGTGTGACGTGTAACATCTATATTATAGTCTGATTGCAGTTTACTTTTAAAAGCCCAATAAGTAGGACATGGATCCAGGTGATTTCTCTTTGTAGCAAAATTCTTCAACAGTTTTCACACTGAATGATTCTGTAATCACATCATTCTGGATATAATGCAGTTTAACTTCAGAAAGAGAAATGTAACTCAGCAAGGGATACAAAGGCTTGCCTAAAAATATGCAGCTATGGACTGTCACTCACCCATATTGAAAGAGTCACCCTGTTTCCTGCAATGTTTAGCTTCTTGGTGAAGAAAGATGCCTGGAATGTAAATTAAGGCAGATAAAAACATAGACTAAACAGTTGTACATTTGGCAAATTTAAAACAATGCAAATAAATTGTTATGTAAGCTGTGATGTGAGGATGAAACACTCAATGATAAAGTAAAATTCTTTAAAACGGCTTATTGCCAAGAATGAATGCAGGTCAAGACAAAATAGAGTTTCAAACAACGGTGAAAAATGCTTTGTACACAGTGAGAATGATTCATAACTTTCTATTAGCATATTATTACAAGCGTCGCTTGTCAAAAAAACTAACTCCTGACTGACTGTCACGAGTCATGACGAGATCCGACGAATCTGTGAAGATTTTTTTTTTCAATATATGGTTCTGAACTACGACGTAGTTATTCTGGATGCTGAAATAAATAAATGTTAACGTTTGTTAATTTACTGCTGAAACTCTTTTTGAAAACATTCGTCTTCCTGTGTTATGTGCCCATGCCTGCACCCGCATTTGGTTCTAAAATAGATACACATAAATATTTTACTCAGATTCAACGACATATCAACACGCATTGTGAAACCTTCAGAAGCAGCGGCCGTAGAAGATAAGTTCCTTAGTGAGACTGCGCAGCTACATATTTAGACTCAAGACGGGATGCCTGACTAATTTTTTGGTTTCACTAACCTGTAAAGTTGTAATGTGCTTGTCGTAGAACTTGTTCTCGCAGTATCGTAGAACAACAGATGTTTTTCCAACACAGCCCTCTCCTAACAGGACCACTTTGAAAGTGAGGGATTTGTTTCTTCCCGACGCCATGACGAAATTCTTTTCAAGTGTCGAGGAATTGTTTGAAACGCATTTGACTTACTTGTTAATTTTTTAATTTTTCGTAGTAAGGGCAAAATTTCTCAGAAGGATTTGATGAGACGAAATTCGGCCCACGAAACACGCTCAATATTTTGTTGTCACTTTGTGGCTAAACATATCCTCACGTACACTATCAATGGCGTCCCTTACGTCATGCTGGAATGGGACAAGTTCATTACTGTAGAAAACATGCACTGTGGCACTGCATGGGTAACTTGTAAACAATTTAAGGATGGAACAAAACGGCAGGAGGACATATAAATATCACAGCTTCAAGCATGATATGTGTTAAAGTGTTAAAATAATCACGGACGAGTTTGATGAATTGTTATTAAAGATATGTGATCCGAAATCGTATGTAACTACCGTTAAAATGAGGGAAGTAATGAATAAGTGAGTTTAAGAGCAAACTTTCCACTGTCATGTTCAGGGAAAGCCAAGCACAATTCAGTTGTCCTTAAATCATCATAACACGCTTTTACAAATGTCCTCTTAAATATAAAATTAACATTTCCAACCGATATGATTCGAAATTATATCACAGAACGTGTTAGTATTATTGTTTATAAATATTTGCTTCTCTGTTGGACCACAAAACGTTAGAAAATACCGTAATTTCCTCTGCAGGGAACCTACATGCAAAATATCGCGACAGCGAGAACTCAAATAGGGAAAGGTACAAGGAGAAAATAACGTCACAGTCAGTCAGAGCTGCTTAGCTAGCAGCTTAGAAGCTGTGTGTAAGCTAGTCAGAGAAGAGACGTACATAATACTCATAAATTCCGAAATTGTCGCTAGTTTTATATAACACGATCATTAACGTAGATAAATATAATGGATTTAAATTCAAACTGTCGATCGCCGAGGGAGGAAGGGGAGCTCGAAGACGGGGAAATATGCGACGATGAAACGGATGAAAAACAGCTCTCTGAGCAGGGTATGAGGCCTAGCAGTACGAATACTGGCTCCTCCATAAGATGTTCACGGAAACCGAAATCAGCACCTCGAAATCAAATTCCTATTATGGGTCCGGCTCAAGACTTTCGTGCCATGATGCCGTTTAATCGCGCAACTCCCTTGCACGGTCCGTTTCCCCCTTGTCATAGGCAACAGATTGGACCCAGTGGACCGGACCGATTACAGTCAGGGCAGAGTTGTGACCCGAGTCCTCGATCAAGCTTCTGGGAACGCAGTCACAACACCCTCGGTAGATTCAAGTATCGAGGGAAATCAAACGAGGGACGAGGGGACTGGGGGAGAGGAGGTGGGGTAGGGCGAGAGAATGGAAGGCCTCCCCAGGGTCGTTTCTTATTTGGAGATAATCATGCTAATAGAAATGACTCTCCCACGAGAAAACGTATCCTTTCACATACTAAGCTGTTGTTGTTTTTTATTTTGGTTCATGTTAAATGGTTCATGTGGCAAGTACTCCAAATTTTGACATGTCATTCTCTGATGCCTATTTTTCAGTCCAGCCTTTGTACAGTTGCGTTAACAGGCAAATTACGCCCGCCCCATTGCCAGCAGGAAGCGTGTCATCCTACACATGGACCCGAAGCCTTTTCTCAGATGAATATTCATATGTCATCCAGTGTTAGTGTCGCTGGTTTCTTATTAATAATACCCGTTTCACGTAAGAGTACTGCTTATTCTTATTTACTGAAACATGTCAAAGTATTTCCTCACACTGGTAAATCGTTCTGTGGTTTGTCACACTGTACATTGCAAGTGGGGAACAATCAAGTTTAAAATCACTGTCAATCCTGCTTACATAAATTTATATGGAGATACAATCAGTGAGCTCCACCCCACATTACTGAACTTATGTATCCGTTCACATGGCACCAACGTGACAGTAACTGCAGTTAGTGTTTAGTGTTAAGCAGACGACAGAAATTTATTGTCATGTTCACATGAGCTCTCAGAGTATTTGCTAAGTTTTGTACATTCTACCAAAGGTCGTGGGAAAATGAATAACTGAGAAGCAAAATGTGAGAATGATGGGAAGAACTACTGTATCAGTTAAAAATTCCCAGAGCCCTGATGAGTTGAAAACTTCGAATTTCATAGTGAAATGTGATTCTATATGTTGCAGTAGGCCCCTGTAATGATGCATATTTTGTTTAATAATAATAATAATAATACATGTTTATTTAGAGCCCAGTATCAACCGTTTGTAGTCTCAAAGGGCTTTACATATCCACCACAAAGGTAGGTAGACCATTTCAGAGGAAGGGAGAGCGGTAGGAAAAGGCTCAGTAGCCAGTGGACTTCTTTTTAACTCTTAGAACGACTAATAATGCAGAATCTTGAGAATGCAGGGTGCAAAGAGCGTTATAGGTTGTAATTAAGTCGGATAGGGAGGCCAGCGTGAGCCCATGTAGAATTTTATATGCCAATAAGAGGACGTTAAAATCTGCCCTTGCATGAATTGGGAGCCAATGAAGGGAAGCCATGACAGGTGTATTGTGGTCAAACTTCCTTGTTCTGGTCAGCATTCTGAACCAGCTGAAGACTTTTGGTACAAGAGGCAGGCAGACCAGAGTACAGAACAGTGCAGTAATCAAGCCGAGATGCGACAAATGCTTGAACAATGGTTTCTGCATCAGCCACACTTAGAAAGGGCCTAATTTTAGCAATATTACGGAGGTGATAGAAGGCAGTTTTAGTTGTGCTTTTGATGAGTGACTAGTGAGAGACTAGAGTCAAAAATCACGCCAAAGTTTTAGGCTGTAGAGTTTCGAGAGATGATGCAGTTGTCAAAATGTAGGGTAAGATCACTAAAAAGATGCTTATGCAAAGGGGGACCAATGACCAGCGTTTCAGTCTTGCCTGCGTGAAGCATCAGGAAATTTGAAAAGCCTTCATTTCTGTTAGATAGATCCATTTGTGTACTTTGCAGTGCTGTTCAGGGGGATCCTCTGACGGATTTTAGACAATATGTTTTCCAAGCCGGTTTTGATGTTTAGCTCTACACGTGTGTTCAGATCATTAGTTTTAGTATATGGATTTTTAACGAGCCGAATGCATATTTTTGGAAAATATGAGTTGTATGAAAATCTGATGTTTTACTTTCCTTAACTTTTGATACTAGAGAAGCTGTTTGGCAGAGCTCAGGGAAGAAAACCGGTACACAGTGTAGCTAAACCTGAAAACGGAGAAGATGAGAGCTTCGAGATGTTGCTCATGAAATACAAGCAAATTCAGCTTGAACTGGAATGTATCCGCAAAGAAGAGAAGATGGCACTGGAGCCGAGCGACGAGTCGCCTCAGACGGAGGCCGCCGTGAGTATTACCACATTAGAACCGTCAACAGAGACGGGCAGTATTCAGAATGAGGCAGCTACAGCGGAGCCTCTGTGTCCTGAGAAGGCGGAGAAAAAAGTCTTTCAGGCTTTCAACCTCAAACCTTTGAGGCAGAAACTCTTGAGGCCTGCCGAAATGGACGCCCTCAATGCCAAAACTGACAAGGAGCCTCAGGAAAAGGAGGGCGAGAAAAAAGAGAACGAAATGGATCCAGAAGAAGAGTTAAAAAAGGACAAAGGTACTGATTTGTAACCGCTCTGAAAAACGGCACATGGTAATAATGCACAGTGTCACTTCAGAAAACCATCAGAATTATTTGAATAAGAACATTTTTTGTTTCATAATGCAGTGAGTTTTACATCTACAATCAATTGTGTTCTAAGCTCGTGATTGTCTTACAACATTAACTTGTTTTGATCTTTAGAAGTGGAGGATGATGAAGAAGAGTCCGAATCTGACATGAATATATCCTGTGTGAGCAAAGAATCGGATGGCACTCCCCTAAAGGTATGAGTTGTGTTGGTAGTATATTTTAGCAGGAGGCTGGCAACCTGTGCCGCGTCTTTGAAAAAGTATCTGTGTGTGTGTGTGAGAGCAAGAGAGACAGTCATAACCTTTTGAAGTAAGATTTTTTTGTCTGGATTCAGGGTTGTGTTTAGAGTTAGGGGCTCAGGATATGCATGTGGTCAGAGTGAAAATGTGTCAGGAATGAGCAGGGTAAGGCCTCAATGTTCCAGGTTAAAGTAAGACCAGGGCTTAAATGTCAAGTCCCTGCAGGAGTGGAGTGGTTGGTATTTACCAAAAAGGAATGTACCATTTACCCTTATCTATATGTCCAAGAGGAGAGCTGCTCTTGGTGTCACTGTATTCAGGAACTTATGGACCTGGAACTTTGTTACTGTATTTTTCGTGTGCTGAATTTTCTGGAAACATTGTGAGGGATCATGTAGATATTGTAGTTTTGTCTTTGTCTTTAGTTTTTCGGGTGACTTTGCCGTGGAGAGACGTGACCTTTTTTTTTTTTTTATAAAAAGTTTTTATTTCTTTGGGGGGGGCGGGCAGGTCAATGGAAAGGATGACGACGATGAACTTTCGGAGCTACAGCTGCGTCTCCTGGCCCTGCAGTCCGCCAGTCGGAAATGGCAGCAGAAGGAGCAGCAGGTGATGAAGGAGAGTAAAGAGAAAATCACCAAGGCCAAAGCCTCCCAGGAAAAAAGCAGCACTCCTCCAGAGAGAGCCAAAATGACCACCAGGTCCGCGGCAGCTGAGAGGGCGAGAGCTGGATTGACCAGCAAGCCTCAGGGAAGGGGCAAAGCCGCTGCCAAGCTCGGGCCAAAAACTCACCCCGGGAAAAAAACTGCAAGCCCAGGTAAGACCTTCAACTCACTGTACCATCTCACTTCGGCTAAGGAGCCTCGTCAGTGCTGTAGTTGTGACTGCTTTTGGTTTTTACCTTTTGTTATGTTTCTTCTGTCTTGAAGATATGTCTTGTTGGATACACATGTCCAGGCAAATTGGTATCTTGGTGTTTTAGAGGGCAGGGAACAGTACAATCTTTTGAAATGAGCTCCTGCTCTCAGGCCACTGTGTGTGGAGAGCAGCTGTGTAGAGTGAGACAGGAAGGATGACAGGGGTTATATAAATAGGCTTATGATTCTCATGAGTCAGCACACAGTGATAAGGAGTCTTGTCATTTGCGTGTCGTCTGTTAGATGTAACTGATGGATATTAGTCAAGATCGGGTAGTCATTGTAAATGTCGGATAATGCATCATGAAAGATGCTGAGGTGTATGTATACACATCATGTGATTTCACTAAACGTGAACATGTACACCTGCAAAAAGTCAGAAGACCAGAATGTTTAACCCAGCCTGCACCACTAGTTCAATTTCAGTCTACACTGAATAGCTGATAAATCAGAATTCGTAGGTTTTGATCTGTAGTTGTGAGTCGGATGCGTCTTGAGCTCAGACCATCTTGCATGCCCGACCTCTAGCTGATATCTGTGTTTTATCAGCACAGCGCCTGTGTTTTAGAGCAACATCACTTAAAAATGAGGATTAAGTAGCATCTCGTGATGAGAACCATCCTGAACTGTCGAGATCAATCACAGCAGTGATTTTATTACAGGATAGATTAGTGGATTGTTAGTGAACTTTATGCCGGGTTCATCTCTTGGACGGTTACTCTTGTATCCAGGGTCGGCGGGTAAGCAGGCGTGGCGGAAGCAGCAGGTGCACACGTGGAAGCTGCAGCATCAGAGGGAGCAGGAGGAGCAGCGACGCAGGCTAGAGGAAGAGGAGGAGAGGAGAAAGAGGGAGGACGAGATCCGCAAAATCCGCGACCTGTCCAATCAGGATGAGCAATACAACCGTTTCATGAAACTGGTGGGCGGCAACAAACACCGCTCCCGCAGCAAGGTCAGAGAGCATGCCAAAACATGTGTGTGTGTGTGTGTGTGTGTGTGTGTGCACCAAATGAAGGTTTTAATGTCTTCTGTTGGTCTGAAGAAAGCTCACAATTGAATTTGGTCCTGTAGAAGCCATTCGCATTTTCCTGTGAGTTATGTTTCACAGTCCTTGTGAACAGTTGAACAGTTTAACTTTATATGTCTTGCAGAGATGTGCCAAGACCCATTCAGCTGTCTGAATAGTGTCTGATTTTGCTGATTGGTTCATGCTGTGATAGCTTTGGATTTGATGCCAGTGGTTCTCACACACTGTTGTTCCTCCAGTCTGCAGATATAGACCACAGGAAGTCCCTGAGCAAACAGGGAGTTGATAACTCAGGGAACCTTTACCAGTATGATAACTATGATGAAGTTGCCATGGAAACAGACAGTGAAACCAACTCACCAGGTACCCTGACCTTGTTGTTGTTGTTTGTTTTTTTTTACATGGTTTGTTTCTAAGTTTGAATTGGAAAGGGAGCAGAATTTCTTTAAAGACAGTGTGTTTATTCTTGCACCTGTAAGTTTCATAATTAAAGAGTACAACAATGTGAAGACAAAATGATATCTGTGCCCTGCTGGATGTGAAGTGTGGGTTTTTTTTTAGGTTCAGACAACACAGTGGTGTGGATTAGAAGAGAACATATTTTTTTCAAATGTTTGTTTCATTTTTTCCTCTTGCAGCGGCCTCTCCTGCACATGATCCTTTCTCCACTGATGCATCAGCATATATCATTCACGCTCCGGCATTTTCTATGGACGTGTCTCCTCTCACAGTGGTCAGTGGAGCTTCTTCATCCTGTTTTACCGAGCACTTTATCTTTCAGAATGTGTGAACGGTCAGAGTACACATATCTTTTCCATATATGAGTGGAACTAAATTCCCCTCCTTGTTTTTTTTTCTCTATAATACATTAAGACTTCCCTCATATTTTCTCCTCAGGCAGTGAGCTATTTGTATGCCAGTTATCCACATTTGACAAAACAATGGACTGGTTCTTAGGGTCTAGAAATTTGTAAGATTCATGTATAATTTAGCAACTGCTGTTAGCAGTTAAATGTGGTCATAAAATGGATTGTGTCCCCTCAGCAGTACCTGGACCCTCTCACCCTCGCCCGAGCAGCACCTCTTCCTCCGCTGCCACCTTTGCCTCCGCCCGATGAACCCGAGCAGCCTCCCAAACCCCCCTTTGCTGATGAGGAAGAAGAGGAGGAGATGCTGTTGAGGGAGGAGCTGCTGAAGTCACTGGCCAATAAGAGAGCACTCAGAACTGAGGTACAGAGACAGGGCATTGTCCGTTGAGCCTCCTGTTCTCCTCCAGTGTCATAGTATAAGAGTCATTTTAACTCAGAGATGGGAGCATGAGCTGAGTAGTAAGGAATTTGTTTGCCCATTGAAGGCATTTCATCGGTATAAACTTTGGCTTGGGTAGCACGTGCCAGTTATCTTGAATATGCCCTTGTGTAGGAAATGACTGCAGCAGT
Organism: Chanos chanos; assembly: GCF_902362185.1. Classification (NCBI taxonomy): domain Eukaryota; kingdom Metazoa; phylum Chordata; class Actinopteri; order Gonorynchiformes; family Chanidae; genus Chanos; species Chanos chanos. Next base: position 36,453,403 of record NC_044495.1, on the reverse strand, counting down.
GCTGTTGTAAATTTCACTCTGATGTGGTCTCTTAAATCCTTTCTGTTGTTATTTTAGAAGAGCTTGGTTTTGCTCTGAGGAGTTTGACTTGAGAGTGATGGATTACCTTGAGTTTGACTTGGCGTGACTGATTTAATTGTTACAGGACACGTCCAATAACAGTGGACCTCCTTCTCCTGCTGTGAAAGCTGCCGTTAAAGTGCTACCGAGGAGCAACCTCACCGCCGTCAACCTCAACACGGTGGTCCCCCAAACACGGGTCCCCAACAAATTCACACGTGGGCCCCCTGCACCTAGACCACCGCTGATGGTAAGTCTGAGGGAGCATTTTATGAACAATGATAACACAGAGCGTGATAAAACGCGTCATTAGGACACGACGTATAACAGGCACGTAAATATCGTAATTATTTTAACTGTTTGTTTTTTTTTAACCTGTTTTAACTGTTTGTTTTTTTTAAATGTCACATTAAATCTGTGCTGCAGTTGCCCAAGCACAAAGCTGTGGTCGTGCGTCTGAATGCTTCTGACGACAGCGACTCAGACGGAGAGGCCTCCTGCTCCATTCAGAATGTGTTCGGAGGGCTGGAATCCATGATCAAAGAAGCCCGGAGAACAGCCGAGGTGTGTGTGCGTGTGTTGTGGAGAGAGCTTGTGTAGCAGTAAACTAAATGTTGAAAGGGACGTGCAGTGCAGCCAGCACAACCTGAAGTGAAGCATTGCAAAACAAGGCAGGCGACATGACGTTTTACCTCTGAATTATTGTTGCTTGTTGAACCATCTGCTGAGGAGCTTACGGCACTAACAGTCCAGCTGCTCTCTAGCAGGAATGGCATCTAGACCAGTTAATGCTAATTTGACAGAATGTTCATTAAGGTCTGAATGAGGTGGAGGTAACTCAGTAAATTGTCTTTTTTTTTTTTTTTTAACGATTTAGGCAGCCAAACCCAAAGGATCCATATCAGAAAAAGAGAACAACCCCATCAAGACTCCAGATACCCTCCCCGACGAGAAGAAGTTTGAATATCGTCTGCTCAAAGAGGAAATAGCTAGGTATGATTTACAAGTGAACAGACCAGTTCTGTATCAACGTTTGTATATTTGTAAATGGTTTGCATGAATCATGAACAGTGGGGATTTTTGATGGCTGAAATGGGAAGTTTTCCGTTGCTCTTACTCATTCTTGTCATCGGTTTTGTAGTCGGGAGAAACAGAAGGTCCTGAAGTTGAGCCCGGTGGTGGGCGTCCTCTCTCCAATTGGCTCCGACACTGAGGTGGATGCGGCAGCTGGTAGAGCTGCCAGTCTACAGTTGGCAGAGGCAGAAGACAAACTAATCAAACACAAGTGAGTCACCACACTGCCTCATGAAATCAATTCTGTTCTGAAAAAAAAATCGTTAAATAAAATTGCTTAAGGTTACATTTTTATAGTTTTAAAATGCCTCTGTTAATTTCATTTTTGTTTGGCACAAATATAGCCCTTATTGTTCAGGGAGTTTAAAATTGCTGCAGTGAATTGATTGAACTTACAGAAAAGCAGTTTTAGGTATGCCTCTCCCATATATTTGATGTGTCTTCACCATTCAGAGATGAGGACACAGTAACATTTACTCAATGAAACGTCTGGGTTTTTTCTTTCCCTCCTTTCTCTTTTCTCCAGAGCGCATCTCCAGAAAGATGAACAGCTGCTGAAGCACCTCCTCCAGCAGGAGGTGAAGAAGAAGGAGTCGTTAAAAGCTGCTGAGGCTAAAGTGGCAAAGCTCAAAGAACAATTGTTGGCCTCAGAGAAGATTGTCAACGCCAACAAACTACTGCTGAAGAAACTTCAGGAACAGGTCGGCTTCACCACGCTGTACAAGCACACAAAATGTCATGTTGATTTTAATCGCATACTTTGACTTTGAATAAGCGTTGTTGTGAGTGGAAGCTGAGAGCACATGGGGACATAGTGGATTGTAGTCAGATATTTTTCTGCATTTTAAATATGGACAGATCCAAAATAGTATGGAATATCCTGAAGGCCTGAGCTTTTATGGCTTTATGGAATCTTTTAATGACAACAAATTTGATAGGGACTCATTGTGATAAGTGACACTCATTCCTTATTGAACACATACAAAATGTGAAGTACAGGAAGCTGCAGCAGCAGTGGAAAAAGAATTGCCGTTATTGTCCAGTTTTGTTTCCTCCTCTGGTTTGTAGTGATTACCAGTGAGTCATGTTAGGTCTGCTTTATGAACGCGTTCCAGCAAAGGGCAATTCAACTTGCCAGTATGACAGTATAATTGCGGTCAGCAAATGAATGTCTGACATATTAACATTTAGCCAGATAAAAACTTTCTGGCACAAAACACACTTTGGCTTTTCATTCAGTCTTTGAATTCGACAAGGTTTTTTTTTTATTCATCTTGCCTCTTTGGTCTTACTTACTTAAGTTGTTCTGTTTGAGAGAATTCTGTCCATTATAAGATTTTTAAATCTTCTACAGATATGCGTCTCCTACTAAAGACATACATGCAGATTCTGCAAGTGTGCATGAACCGTGAAGGTATTAAAATCATCCCAGATATGATTGCCAGGATAATACAGAGAAATTGCAAATATTTGAGCAAACGAGGTAAACAGAATTATCATTAACTGGAAGAGCAAGGAATTCTCCTCTATTATTAAAACAGCAGTTAGATTATCTCATCAGATCAAGGTCAACGGTTAGATTATTTCATCAGTCAAGGTAAACTGTGAAGACTGTCTGCTCACACATGCCATGGGTCCCATCTCCCTCTTAATAAAAAGCAGGGACATACATTTTCAAGATCTTAAGATCTACAAAGCTAGTTTGTCGTTTCTACGTCTGAAGACTCGGCACTTACGTGTGTGTGTGTGTGTGTGTTCCTGCAGGTCCACCGTGTTCAGCATCGTGTGGCTTTGAAAAAGAACCAGGCTCTGCGACTGGAGCGAGATTTGGCCCAGGTCCAGGCAAACACAGGCGGCCACAAACGGAAGAACGCTTCTTCTCTTCTCTCGGTAAGCACCACCTGCCCACCTCCTGCAAAACCACAGGGCTTTCCCAAATTTTAATCCTGCTCATGCACTCGACAAGACTTTATAATGATAAATTTGACATGTGGCCCAAATTGCTCACGTACATGGACAACATGCAGATGTAATGTTGCTTTTTATCCCATTCAATTATCATTTGTATTATGATGCTTTTTTAGACATTTTTCATTAAGCTTGTTATTTTAGAATACCTGACTGATTCCTTGAGTTTCTTTTTGGTCAAAAACTAAAATTTCATTTTGGTCTCTCAGCCTAGTAAACTGCTAAGAGTTGAGGGTTCGCCCAGAGTGGGCTCTGAACGCCACTATGCTGAGCTCATCGCCCAGAAAAAACGCCTGCAGCAGCTGGAGTCCGAATACGCGCTCAAGATCCAGAAACTGAAGGAGGCCCAGGCTCTCCGTCAGGCCGAACCCCGCCAAGCCGCGCCCCAGCCCCCCTCCCGTTCCTTCCCCCTGTCCCAGCCCTCTCTACACGACCTGACTCAGGACAAGCTGACCCTGGCCAGCGAGGACACCGAGGCTGAGGAGGAAGAGCTCTTCCCGGCCGCCGGCGCCGCCGTCGCTGCGACCGGGTCCGGTAGCCGCCGCCGGTCATTCCGAGAGTCGGGATCCTTCACCAAGCCAAAGCTTGGACATTCGGACCAAGCTCCCGCTGCGCCAGTCCCCTCCGCTCTGGCCAAAGAGGGTCCAGGTAAACCCACCCAAGGGGATGCCCCTGCAGCCTGCCTCCCAGAGCTACTCCTGGGGCTGAATGTGGAAGACCTGAAGAGAAGGTACCAGCAGCCCACAAATCTGGGGAAGCTCCTAGAGGATGAATTACGCACACTACAGGGAGCCTTAGAAACCATGCCCCCTAGTGGAAAGGTAAAGCTCCTTAGATAATAATTGAGTTTTTGCTTAGCATGGCTGTTCTTAAATTGAATGCAGCGTGTGTGTGTGTTAACAGAATATTGTGTGTCGTGATTTTTAGGGGAATTGTTACCTAATAATGTGCTAGAGGCTCAGATATGATTTATTTTACATTACTGTTAGCACATGATAGGTTTGTAAGGTTCTTAAGCACTTTGCCTGTTTTGTGATGAAAGACTGGAAAAGATATGGTGATTATAAACACATAGTCATCATATGCAGAGGTACAGAATGCTGCATACGAAAGAATAAAAAACCTTGTGGGTGAAATTAGGTTGAAGAAAATGACCATTATGTGCTACCAGTTTGATCAATCATTGTGGTTCTGGTCCTGTCATAGGTTTTCCAAGTGGATTTTGACCCGATGGCAGTTCCACAGAACCGTGGAGATCTAAAACCAGTTTCCTTTGGACCATATCGCAGTCCGTTGTTAGTTTTCAAATCTTACAGGTTCGTACCCTCTCTGATGTTCCTTCGTAGTATGTAAACAGTCTTGGGTTTGTTTGTTTATTTTTTCCATTGACATCACATTTTCTCATTTTGGTTCCCCACAGATTCAGCCCTTACTTCCGGACCAAGGAGAAGTTATCACTGAGCTCCGTCTCCTTTAGCAACGTCATTGACGCACAAAAGTGTTTTTGTCGTTTTGACCTGACGGGCACGTGCAATGATGACGACTGTAAATGGTATGTCCCCACGGTGACGTGCTTGTCAACATTCTGTTTCACTGTCTTTCCGTTGTACAATGCAATTTAACCTCTGTTTATTTTCCCAGGCAGCACATGAGAAATTGCACTTTCAGTGGAAACCAGTTATTTCAGGACATCCTGTCCTATAGTCTTCCTCTTATCGGCTGCTCAGAGAACAGCTCCACCAATGAGATCAGTCGTGCTACAGGTACCTGCCCCCTGCTCTTGAAATGATGCGTTGTATCTGCAAAACTCATGATGCGCCATGGCAACAGACTCTCTCCAAGGCTAACTTTGTTATTTGTCTTCCCCCTTGAAGAAAAATACCTCAAAAAGCTGTTTGGAGCCAACAAGGACCGGATGGGAATGGACCAAAAGGCTGTTCTGCTTGTCAGCAAAGTGAATGAGAGCTTAAACCATAGTAAGAACCATCTTCACTGTCCCTTGTCAACATATAAGGCATATATTTGATTTTTTTTCCCCATACAGATAAATTCATGTTTTCTGTGTATTGCATTTGAATTGGGGTGGTTTCTACAGTAGCAACATTGTGTTAGTTTTTTAATTAATTACAAATGGAACCTTTAGTTCTCAATTCAGTGGTTCTCGTGGTGGGTAACCTCTGTCAAAGTAAAAAAAAAAAAAAGGCTTAAAAAAAACGTCCTGTCCTTTATTGCAGTCCCCCCCTACACCACATATAAGGAGAAACGAAAATGGAGACCTGAACCTCAGAAGCCTAAAGTAAAGAGTGGAGTGGACAACGAGGAGGACGCGGAGGACAGCCTTACCCCCGTCCAATACGGTCAGAACCAACACCACGGAAACTTCACGGCCACTCGGAGCCTTATCAGTTTATCAGAATCCTCCGAGAGAGACACCCGCACTTTCTGTTAAAAATCATACGGACTCATCGGTGCTTTCGTGTGTTTACAGACGAGCGCTGCTCGGTGAGTTGGGCTGCGTTGGACACGTGTGTGACTCAGGACGATAAACGCTACTTTGACAGCGAAACAGACGACATCTCCAACCTGGAGAGCAGCGTGCTGGAGAGCCCTCGAGATGTGCAGCTGTGGATCAAACTGGCCTTCAAATACCTCAGTCAGAAAGAAACGTAAGCACAGAAGCTCTCAAAAGGCCTCTCTGTCGTCTCTCTTATGACTGCTGCTGAATGCACTTCTGATGTTTAGTAAGAATGAACAGATTAAAGGAATATAGTAGTATGGAAAAAAAATTGGGCGGATGCCATAAATGTGTTTTTATTATGTATTTTATTATACACATGGCTTTAATGCTCTCTCTCTGTGTCACTCTCTCTCCCCCCTCCTTTAGCACGCCCACTGAGTGTTTAGATGCTGCCTTAAACACGCTGTCACGCGCGCTTGAGGACAACCAGGACCACCCGGAAGTCTGGTGTCACTACCTCAGTCTGTTCTCCCGACGTGGCACCAGGGAGGAGGTGGAGGAGATGTGTGATATGGCTGTGGACCATGCACCGGACTACGAAGTTTGGTGGACCGTGAGTGGCTGTCCCACACTAACTCTGGCTGATGACCGAACCAGAATTGCTCTTAACTCAACCTTACAGAAGAAAGTAGCACACTCCTACTGAATGATTATTGGTTAGATCAAGAGTCTCATGTTTCTCCTGACCTATATGCCTCATATTGGGCTATAGCTTTAAAACTGGTGAAATATTTAACAGTCAGAACCTCATTTTCTCAGAGAGTCTTATGAAAAATGACTGCAGCTGGCCCCACAGTGGCAATATATAGTCTCATGCTTGTATTGTCTGCATTGAAAACTCAAAGATTCAGAGAAAGGGCTGTAGATCTGAACACATATTTGGTTTTTAATGTAATTTTGTAAGGATATTCAAAGGCTGGGTCTCTGTCTGTTGAGTCCAAGTTGCCACTGGAGGGAGCCACAACAACACAGCAAATCTTGATATTTCTATGTAAAAAAAAAAAAAAGCCAAAAACAAAATGTCAAAAACATAAAAATTCACCAAAATGTAGCTGTGCTCTCAAATGAGGACAAATATTTCCATTGGAAAGCTGAAAAACACTGTGTAATATGCATATATATTCACTTTCCTGTTCTGTATCATGCAAAGTTGCCACCTTTTGAAGCAGATGTAGAAGCTGCTTGATGGCTTTGATGAATTCAGGATAAATTGTCTGTCTTCTGTGACATTTTCAGCCCTTACTCTGCCCTCCTCATGCCCACTTATTTAAAGACTAACCAGTAGGGTGCACTACTGCAGCTCTTTTTGTGAAGTTTATACATTTTCAGCAGTTCATGAAATATCACAGTAACATGCATTTCTGTGCGTACTTTTTTTTTTTGTAAGTTTCATCGCTTTTTTTTTTATAAGGTTTTGTGCAACAACAGGGTTGGACTTCTTTTTTTTAGTTTCTTTTCTGTTCCTTACTGTGGATCAGTTTTTGACCATTTATTTTTTGCCTCCCACTGGCCAATTAGTGCTTGGATCCTAGAATTTATACCATAATTTAGATTTAGAATCAAAATGGTGTCCTTCTCTTGCAGTACTTGAACATCGAGAGCACGTTTGAGCGGAAGGAGAGCGTGTGTGAGCGTCTGCTGCAGTACCTGGTGGGAGAGGCGGAGAGGACTGATCCTGAGCTCCATTCCTTTCGGCTGCTGGAGTCTCTGCTGTACCGCGTGCAGCTGAATCTCTTCACGGGCAGGAAACAGAAAGCCCTGGTCATACTGGAGGTCAGCGCCTGTCAGATAATATCAGGCTCCTCACATAAGCTCTGATCGAGAAAAGCTTTAGCTGGACGGATTATGTCACAAAATCCACCAGATTTTTATTGTTATCTTGAACCTGCCAACTGATAAAATTTGGTAATTGTAGTCAAGAGTCATCAAAAATAGATGCAAGCAAACTATTTGTGGCTTAGATCTACTGTAAGACTTGAATACATTTTATATATATATATGTGTGTGTGTATGTATGTATGTATATATATATATATATATATATATATATATATATATATAATATACACAGAGAGAGAGAGGGTTTAGTATTCAGTAGTATTAAATGTTTTCTGTTACACCCGCAGAAGCTCAGTTGTTTTATGGCTTAAGTCTGTCAAAACTGTCATTTAATTAGTTCTGATGAAACTCACACATTCTCTCTGTGCTAGGATGCCTTGAGGTCTAGCAGTAAGAGGAGGGTAGTGGATCTGCTGAGAGTGTCAGACCGCTGCCTGGCCTGGCTGTGCTACATCCACGTGACGGAATTTGGCAGCCTCCCCTCCGCGCTGTACGACCCAGCCAACTCTAACCCCTCTAGGATTGTCTGCACTGAACCTTTCCTTTTCCCCTGGCACTCGTCCCAAGACATCCGCACCTCGCCGGATCAGCTCATGGCCTTGTTCGAGGGTCGGTGAACTTCACTGATGTGCACATGTTCCGCCCGTTCAGAAATAGCAGGATACTGTGCGTCTCGGGACTTAACATCTGATAAAGTTAACTAACCCTGATGAAATTGATAATGAATTGATTGAGAGGACTGTGTATGTTTTTATATAAGCGTTATATATGATCGATAGGTTTATATACGTCTTTGTTCTCTTTACCTCAGATGCAGTCCAGCACTGTACCGATGGGAGTCTGACCCTGAGGGAGAGAACTCTGGCCTGTCTCCCTCTTCACAGAAACCTCATCAAGCTACATCAGGCGCTGGGAAAGTAAGAGCTGAATTTTACTCTGCAGTTGTATTGCTTTTGGGTGTGTTATGTGGCCCTGTTCTGGGGGTGTGATATTTTTTCGTGGTTGTTTTCTGTTACCTGCAGACAGCAGGAAGCTGTGACGCTTTGTGAGACGTTGCTGAGGACAGCTCCTTGTCCCTGCCTCCTGCTGGAAACTCTCAGTGACCTGCACATGAGCAGTGGAGATGTGGACAAAGCCGCTGCCGTGTGGCTCCACGCCTTCTCTCAGAACACGCAAGACGCTCAAATATTTTACCAGCTCTGCAAGTGCCTTGTGGCTCAGGTACGATGCCTCGCAACCCCTGTTCGATACCGCTTACGTGACTTAGTTTTGAATCTACCTCGATTAGCTTCAGTTGGCCACAGTTGTCTCTCTAGTCTTAGAGAATTGGATTATTCACCCTTGGTGTGTGTGTGTTCTGTGATGTGCAGGACAAGTCTGGGACCATGGAACCGCTGTTTCACAAGTTTATGACGTCTTTCTGCGAGACCGCAGAGAGTGAGCAGTGTCCCATTAACGTTCTTCGGTAAGACCGTACACGACAGTACAAACACAGCCAAAAAAAAAAAAAAACCCTCCAGCAGAGAAAATCATTCTTTGTGTCTTTTATTCGAATAAATGTTATCAAATGTGCACGCAGCAAAAGTTTCCGCGCTCGGTTGTTTAGTTAATCTTCTCTAGTCTTTTTGTTATTTGAAGTTAGTGTGTTTGCGTTCTGTGACAAGTGGAGAATTCCGTCACGCTTTTAGGATCGCTCGGCTTTCCTCTCTGTAAACAGAACGTTGAGGAGCGCTGATGGCACAGCTCTGTGATGAATGTGGGATGTTTACTTTGAAAGGAAGTCACATCTTTATGTGCCGAGAACACACACACACACACACATACACACAGTGGCTGTGAACAATGCTATTATCGACCAGAGAACAGAGCCACACTTTCCTGTGCCTGTTTACTGTATAAGTCTTTGGATCTTAACTCTCCAGAACAGACAGTGAAAATGTGCCCTTTTTGATATCCCACAGAAGACCAGTGCCTTTCACTTGGCCTGGAATAGTGGAACATGTTGGGTTTTTTTCATGTGTAGGACACTTAAGAAATTCTTTGTAGAAATGAACCTGGACCAGTGTTCTGAGATTTGCTTCAGACCGAATTCCTTTACAAACGTTGAAGACGAGTCTGTGTGTTTTCCACTGTAACCAGACCGTTGTTGTAGCCTTGTGCTGTAATCTAGTATAAATGAGGCCAAAGGCAGGTTTTGTTTTCAGTCGTACCATCTCCAAACTTTCACGTCTGCACAAAAATCTTTGCACACTGTTGAACACAGTTGACACCTATTAGGATAAGCTCCAGGTGTTTGCCAGTGCGGTAAAGTGTGGATTCCTGGTAACCGTATCTGTCCTTAACGTTGTCCAGTGTGGTTTCAGTGACGAGGAGGCTGTCCACCTGAAAACTGAACATGTCTCTCTCTCTCTCTCTCTCTCTCTCTAGCCACATCCTGGGAATCGACTCGCAGGACCTGCAAGGAGTACCGCGAATCAAAGAGGAACTGGCCAGTCAACTTTGCAATCAGCTGCCGTATTTGAACCTCGTCTACTGGTGAGACCAATGCTACTGCTGCTCTGCTTAGACTGGTGGACAGTATACAGGAGTCACATACACATCACGTCTGGATGACGTGCCATTGGTTAAATGGTTCCCCTCTCTGTGAACTTAACCAGTCTAGCCTCTCTGAAACGGTCTCTGTCATGTCTTTCCTAGCCTTTGGCAGTCTGTTCACGGCAGTGTTGGGGAAGCAGTGGATGCCTTTGAAAGGGCTTTGGGCACAATTATGAAACTGGAGATTGTACATCAACTCTGGCTTGAGTAAGTGTAACTGCAAATTTACTTTTTAATGAAGGATGTGTGATGACACTAGTTTCTGACTGTTGATTCTTTGATGGTTGCTAGTAGAAGTATAATGGGTCAGCCCATTCATGGTTTGGTTTGTAGCTCAGTTTTCAGGGTTACGGTTTGGTTTGTAGCGTTGTTAGGCTTGAAAAAATATTGAGCGTACTCAGACCTGAAGATGTAAATTGTGATTAGTGCTATTTGTAATGATAGCACAAACAGTGTGGAATGTTCTCCTATACATCAGCAACGTGTGTGTGTGGGGGGTGTACTGTGAACTAAACCAAGGACCTATAGAAACATGATTTTTTTTTCTTTCTTTTACTACAAAGCCATTACACCTCTACTTGCTAGGGATGAGTGGTCACAGACTCCTAATAGGCTGCATCGAACCAAAGACACAACCTAGGTGAAAACAACTCTCCAATACGCTGTTGTGGTTCTCTCCCCAGTTATCTGCTCTTTACTCGTGGTAAGATCGTTGGGCCGCAGCCCGGTGGCCGAGAGCTGAAAGTGTTTACAGATCTGGTCCAGAGGTGTCTGCTCACTGTGCCAACCCGACTGACCAGGCCCTTCAGCACCTCCCAGTACTGGAGCAGCTTCAGATTCCACAACAAGGTAAATGGACAGCGCTGCAAAAAAAAAAAAAAATGTTTATCTTAATGAGGGAAAACAAAAATAATGTGGTTATTTTGATGAGTAAGGTTTTGGCCAGCTATCAAAATGAACCACAGGATGGTGCTGTAATTGCTTCGTATGCTTTAAATGCTGGTTGCATCTATATTTATCTTTTTTTTTTTTGGTCCTCTTTTTGTAAAGTCGTTCCCATTTATGAAGACACTGAGGCAGAACAAGACAGGGTGCACTCGGAAAAGCTCGGTTAAAAGATTGAAATATTTCGAAAGACAAACTAATTAACTGTCAGCTACAAAGGTAGCCTACTAGCTTCTAGCTACAGTCTTGCAGCAGCTTTTCTGGCCGATCATCTCAGTCACAGTAGAATGTTGGCTTAATCCTTTTCTTCTCCGGTCATCATTTCTTAAACCAGTCAGTGTTTGCATTCTCTAAAAGTATCTCAAATTTCATGGCTATCTGTCATCGTCGCGTCTTCTCGTTGGATGCTCGTGTCTTAAGTGCGTTTCCTTGTCTTCATGTGTAAGGATCACATTTCTACATTCATAGTGCTTTCTGAAGCCCTTTGCTGTGTGCCTTGCAGGTCATATCCTTCTATTTGGGCTGTCTCCCTCAATCCCAGCATTCCCTTGTCCTGGAAAGACTCAGATACCTCATGTCCACCAATACTGAACTGGCCATAAGGTACTCCATAGCCACACAGGTCTCTAATCATGTTACACATTGTTCCCCTCAATTCAGTCTGTTCCTCCCTCACACCCTCCCCCCCGCCCCAGCTTCTGCAACAATCCTTACCTGTGTTGGAAATCCAACCGTTCTGCCTATTTAAATAATGCCTGTTTTGTCATCTTAACTCACTCTGTTTTTTCATTTACTTTCATGTTTGATGTAATTGTATTGGATTTAGCAGAAGGTTTTAGAAACTCAAGTCCTGCATATGCTACATGTTCGTAAGGTCATGCAGAGATGTGAATAGTCAGTGATGGTACTGCAGAGGAGTGGTCATGCCCAGACTGTTAGTGTCGCTTGTTGTTGTTGTTGTTGTGTAGGTTGCTGCAGCTGGAGTGGAGGGATGGCAATATTGAGCATCTTAAGTTGCAAATCAAAATGTTGAGCAGTAGCGTCCCACACGCTCTGGCCATCTGGGAAATGTAAGTCCTCCGTCGGTTTAGACTGTCAAGGACACTTCTCACTGAACAACACGAGCAGCATCTCAAATGTAGAACCTCAAGTTGCCAAGTTGTTGTTGTTTTTTTTTTCCAGAGTATTTGGGCAGTTTTCCCCCCCTCATGTTTGTTAGTCTTGATGATGATGATGATGGTGGTGGTGATTTGTGATGGTGATGAAGAGGTGTGCTGGGCTGATGACTTGTTTCACTGTGTTTCTTGCCAGAGCTATTGCTGTTGAGAGGGAACAAAAGGGAAGAACTGAGGTGAGTGGAACAGTGGGCTGGAAGAAGCTGATTTCATAGAGCAGGGCCATATACGTAAAAGCCTCCGATGTTCTCCCTCTGTTTTACCTTGCCATCTCCATCCAGATCTGGCTGCTCGATAATTTGTCTGTCTTTATTTTGTGGAATCTGTTGCCTTTTTTCCCCCTTCTAGCAGGATATGTTCAGTGTGCACGAAAAAAGTGTGCCGTAAGAATGTTCTTAAAGGACAAGGCTCTCACACAGAGGGACGGAATGACAACTTTTTGTCCGTTTGATTGCTGTTTTGCGTATGCCACGGGAAAACCCTTCTAGAAACTCAATAGACATTTTGTCTTGTGTGCGCGCACTTGTGTGTGTGTGTGTGCGCTTGTGTGTGTGTGTGTGTGTGTGTGTGTGCGCACTTCTGTGTGTATGTGTGTGTGTGTGTGTGTGTGTGTGTGCATGTGCGCGTGTGTTCCGTCCTTGTCTAGCACTGAACTAACTCATTGTCCCTTGGTCTGGTGTGTTTGTGCATTTTTTTTCTTTTTTTAATTCATTTCTTCAGGTCCAGCGGCTTTATCAACAAGCCCTCCAAAAGCTGCCCTTGTGTGCCACTCTATGGAAAGATGTAATTAACCTTTTTAAAATTACACACACACGCTCACACACTTATTTCAGATTTGAACTCATTGCTTTGGGCTGCCCAGCCACGCATGCTCATCTGCTCCCCCCCCCCCCCCCCCCACTCTCTCCCTTTTTACAGTGTCTGCTGTTTGAGGCCGCTGAAGGAGGTAAAACTGATACACTGAAAAAACTTGTTGACAAGTGCCAAGAGGTGGGAGTGAGTCTAAGTGAACCTCTAAGTTTAGGCCCCTGCAAAACAGAAGGAAAGGATCACTGAGCTCCTAAACCCCCCTCCATCCCCCACCCCACCCCCTAAAAGAGATTAAATACCTCCAATTTGACCTCTCTCCTACCCCTTACAACCCCCCCCCCCCTCAACAATACGTATCTGCTAGCTTAGCGTGCAGGAGGCTAACTTACTTGGCCAGTTCTCAGACCTCCCGATGCAGTGTCTCCACCAGGGAGGAGGCAGAGAGAGGGAGGGAGAGAGAGAGAGAAAGAGGGAGAAAAAGTGGACGGTAGTCCTTGAAGACTATGAACTCCAGACAGTCCAGTATCTGGGCCTCTTAAATCACCTTGCATCATGTACGTAAGTATGGATTTGACGAATGACAGCATATTACTATTTCCTCTTTTTATTTTTTTTATGTTACCTTTTTTCGTTTTGTTGCGTCACTTTTTATTTAATGTCTTTTTTTTTTTTTAATCGTTTTCGTTCACTCGTGGGGGGTTGAGTTGATGGACTAAGACATCCCTCTCGATGTTGACACCAACAGTGTTTTTTAAGAAGACAGTGTTTCCTCCACCTTTTCCCTCATCCCTTCTTTCTAGCGATGCATTTGTCTTTTTTCTCCTTTCCTGTGTATTCAAGGAAGAGATTGACTCCTCAAAAAAAAAAGATTTTTTTCGACATCTCTCAAGTGCTTATAAAAAACCAAGAGGAAAAAAATGTCTTTGCCATGGGGAAAAACAAAGCATGGCTGTTACCTGGAAGTATTTTATTTGGGTTATCAGTGTCCACTGTGGTTTTTTTGGGTGTTTTTTTTTTTTTGAGACTGCTGCAAAGACTGGTTAAAGTCAGTGCTCGTCCTGGTCTGAGGTTCCAGAAATGGCACTCACAACACATCCTTTAGTCGAGGAATGGTTCCAATAAGTAGATAAATGTTATGTGCAATTTTGGGGGTTTTTTTGTCTTGAGTATCTACATATATATGTGTATATATATACATATGTATATATATATAAATATATGCATATTCGTATTAATTATATATTGATCAAAGAGTATTCAGGAGGATCCAAGAATGATAATCTTACCACTGTTTTGTTTTTTTTTGTTGTTGTTTTTTTGTATTTGAAATGTTTCTATTAAATTATTTTGTAAAGAAACTTTGGCGTGATGTGTATTCATTGTGTCTGAGTCTGCTTTGTGTCCGCTTTAGTTTTAAAGGAGTAGTGTATGTAACTGTTTTACCTGGTGGAAAAAGTAATTGAATCTGTTAGCTGTGGTACGTAATATTACAAAACATTTTGCCTCCCATATTGGTTATTTGAAGCAATATAATTTCTTCCCACTCATTTGAAACATTTTGGAGAAGTGCGTCACACAGAATCACATTTCAACATACAGCCAATGAACACAAACTCCTCAGTAAAACTTTGGATATAAATCATACAATACAATTATTTCACTTATGATGACTGCAAATGTGCATGCAATATGTTTTAAATTGCGAATTTACATCCCAAAATGATGGAAAAATGTAATGTTGGGAATAGACAAATAAAGAAGTGCCTGCCAGCACTAAAGACTGCAGATATCCTACGACAGTGGTGTATATGACGTGATTTTCTCACAGCTGGTACATACAGTAGGTCAAGCCAGAGTATCCTGCCCCTGTTTTAGTCACATTAAAGTACCTCATTTAAATGTGCCCAGCCAGAGTATATTTACTGGACACATTTTACTCTGTTTTGAGTATAGGTTGAGATTAGGATATGTGGTGTATTCATGTACAGGAAAAAAATTGATTCAATGTACATCAAAATATATGACTGGCAGTGTAAACTACACCAAAACAAACTGAAGATGAACTCATTAAGAGGGCAATAAATATTCAATGTTTGAATTATAATGTTCATCTTAGAGCCTTGAAAAGCACAATATAATGGTTTTATTGATTTCAAGAAAATGTGAAATCAGTTAAAATTTTGGTATAGGAAACTCTGTGATAATAAGCAGTCCATCCCTTCATATCCATTCATTTTCTATTAGTGCAAGTCCAAAAGTGCTTGTCATGCTGACAGATTCACTCCTGATTCGCTGCACTAAAGCCTTGATTGCTTCCCATTGGCTCTGGGCAATCCCTTTATATGCAGGATCACATGGCAAAACCTGGCATAAACCTGAAATCTCCAAAAGAAGGTAATGTCTGTTTGCAGAAGCTTACAGTCATGTTTGTAAACTAACAATGCCCGTCTGTGCTTTACGAGAACATGCACTGGTCTGCTGAGACACCCTAGTATCCTTCGATTTGCACATGGTAACGGAGGTCACCAGAACTTGTGTGGAATTGCATGACTGTTTCTCAATATCATCTGAGTTAGCAGAAGCCTGGCAGGGACTTAAGCAGCTCTTAAGAGAGTGAAAACGCCTTAAAACCTGGTTAAAATCCTTTTTGAAATGGAGGTTCAGCAGTATGTACAACAAAGGGTTCAGGCACGAAGGCAAAGGTACCACCAACAATACAACTACCTTCATCACCTCCGTGCTCACCCAGGAAAGTCCTAACATGGAACAGAGGGACAGGAGGGCCACTGGAATGAAGAGCAGGCAGTTGGTGAAGAGGAGCCTGTCGATGTGCTTGATCAGGGAGCAGTCCATACAGTCATCCAGCCAGCCCCTCTCCTGGCTGCAGTATGTCTGAACATAACCCACTGTCATGACTAAATAGCAGCCAGAGTTGATGAGCACCAGGGCAACACTGAAACCCTGGCTGGAGTGCTGGATGAAGGGCAGGGGTAAGCAGAGGGAGGACGAGGAGGAGGAGGAGGAGAAGGTTCCATATTCACTCATTGGCAAAAACGCTACTGTAGCGGCCAGGAGGAAACACAGGGCGGAGACAGGCTTCCAGAACATCTCCGACCTCTTTGAGAAGCAGATGGAGAAGCCTTGTTCCAGGGCAGAAGCCGTCAGGAGGAAGATGGCAGCCTCAGAGGACATGACTGAAAGAAAGGCAGTGACCCTGCATAGATTGTTCCTCCAAAAAGCGCTGTCTTCCATGAAACTACCCAGGCTAATGGCATCCATCAGAGCCAAGACCCCACTGGAGAGACCTGTCATGGCATTGGCTGAAGAGAGTAAGCTGATGAGGTACTTGGCAGGGGTCTTACACGTGGGAGACGTAATAATGGTCAGAACCACCAAAGTGTTGCACGCCAGGGACAAGACCACTAAGGTCCACACTCCAGTGCGAATGAGCCAGCTCCCAAATAGAGTGTCGCAGGTCTGAAAAGGGCCTAGGGGTTCAGCATGAGGATCAATTATAAATGATAGAATCCAAAATCCTCAAGTTTAGCAATTAGTATGATAGAATTGAAAGTGCTGGTCTGGACTCATACATCAGAGACTTTTTACAGTTAAAAGATCCATATATGTTAGATGTGTCTGTTTTGTAGTATTATATCACTACAAGTAACTGTACCTGGAGTTGGGAAACACTGGACAGAAAGGTCTCCTTCAAGTTGAGGGAACAAGTCTCTGGAATCATGGTCACCTGAACACATTTAGAGTTTCCTCTGATCATTTGTGCATTTCTTTCATCCTCATACAGAACCAGAGTACAGATGTAGCTAAGTTAGAGCTTAGAATGACAGCCATCTAAAAGCCTTTGATATTTTACTGAAGACCAGTAAGTCATGGATATCTCTTGGTTAATTAATGAGACAGTGAATTCTGAAACCTGTTCACCTCAGTCTTTCGATACTAAAATACTGGTTGTGTGGAGTATAATACCTTGGATGGATCTGAGATTGGTTTCCTTTCGACTGTGACTGCTGTTGATGACTGCTTTTGTAATACTAGTAGGAGATGACTTTTTACAGAATAAAAATGGGCAGCATTGGTATGCATGCGGCATCTCCACCACTCTGAAAATTAACCAAAAACAACACAAACTGCCTATGTCAGCATATAACCTTTAAAAAATACATAAAGCTTTGAGCCAAACTTTCTGTAGTTTTGAGCAAGTCATAAAACTAACAGATATGTGTCCCACCAATGATTCATGTTGCATTACCTTAATCATTATTTCTATCATGGCAAATAATTAGTAGATAGCATAAAATTGCTGTCCAGGCTATGCAGAAACTTTAACCGAGAGCCTCCAGTGAATTAGAATGCTGGTGTGATCTAGAAAAGTTTACTATTTGCCCTGCTTTTGTTTTCTCTACCTGAGTTTGGGAAATGTCTCTGAGGACAGGAGCTCTTGAAGATCCATATTTCCTCCCAGTCTCAGATGTAGGAGTCCAGACAGGCCAGTCACAGGAAGAGAGGACAACCCATTGGACGTCAGGTCTCTAGACGACGAAAGAGACAAGCTAATCACAGGGGCTGTTAACTGTGTGATGTATTGCAGGACTTTTAGAATATTACCGTTGGCTCACACACACGCCACTACCACTATTATTAATTCCAGAGTCCCAGATCGACCCAGAGTGAGAAAACACGCTGCTCACAGTTTGATTAATGAGGGGAGATTGGAAAGGGCGAGGGGGTGTACTGACTGAATCTTATTCCATGCCAAGTCCCTGTGAAGAAACGATGAGGTACAACAGTATTACCACCACATAGATGTAACATATATCAGATTTGCAATGTGCTACATGCGCAAAGAGAAAGCAATCTCTATGAATGGCTTGAAGTTTCTCAGACTTACTCACAGGGATTGGAGTGCAGTTAAATCCTGGAAAGTGCCTGCTGATATTTCTCGTATTTCGTTGTGATGCAAATCACTGTGGAGCAATTACCATTTTTTTTTCAGAGTGTCCAACAGTACTTCAGTCACAAATTGTTGTGTCACAAACTGTACCTAACAGGCCTGGAGAGTGCTGGATCTTAATTTGTACCTAACAGGCCTGGAGAGTGCTGGATCAAATACAAAAGAAATAAAATACTTACATTCTCTCCATGCTCTCACAGCCTTGGAAGCTGGGTAGATGCTGAATCAAGTTGTAAGACAGATCCCTATAGGATAAAACAATGTTATATCTAGGGATACTTTAAATTAATCAATTTCTGTGCAAATGCTTTATTATGTTTCATCAAAAGCTATAAAAGTGATGAAGTGGGGGAAAAAAACGCAAAACCACTTACAGCACTTGTAGAAGAGGTAATTTGTCACAGATGGTATCAGGCAGTGATGCAATGCTTGCTGATGTGATAGTTCTGAAAACAATTAAAGATTAACAGAGAGGCTTTGAGATTTTTGAAACAGTCCATGAACATAATTGCTTTATTAACAGCGTGTTGCATTTTAATAAAAACATAACAGCATCAGAAGTCAAACTACAATATCATATAACAAATATCATAGTTAATGGTGGTTGTCAATACCACTAATGAGGTTTCTATGTATTTTGCTGGGCACAAAAAAATGGTTTTAAGGGTACAGCGTCAGCAATCAGCACTTACAGACTCTCTAGGCTCCACAGTCCTGTCAGATCTGGAAACTCTACGAGTTCTGTGGCTCCACTGAATAACCTTGTTACAAACAAATAAAAGCAGTTATTTTTCATGACAGTCTTTTGGGACAGATGAAAAAATAACTCAGTGCAGCATTTGACACTTACAGTGTCTGCAGCTTTGGCAAATGCTGAAACGCTGATTCCTCAACATACTGTACGGGGTTATTACAAAGAGACCTGTTCAAAAGACAATTTTTTTTTTTTAGCAAAGTTTGGATTCTTGTTTGTGTGTATGTATGTATGTGTGTGAGTGTGTGTGTGTGTGTGTGTGTGTGTGTGTGTGTGAGAGAGAGAGAGAGAGAGAGAGAGAGAGAGAGAGAGAGAGAAAGAGATTCAGGCCGGTGTGCAGTGCAGTGACGTTTAAATGACCTACATTGTCAGGAGTGAAGGGTTTCCGATGAAGCCATTTTCTGGAATGGATTTAATATTGTTGCTTTGGAGACCGCTAGAACACAGAATGTTAAAACAACAACATTATACTCAGAATGTATGTATTATGCAGAGTGGTAGAGTTACACAGTGTGTGATAGAAGGTACCATCTATGTGTGTATACATTTGACAGCAGTGCTAGGGCTTACAGCTCTTTGAGACTAGTCAGATCTCTGATTGCCACAGGAAACTCCACAAGGTTATTGTAGTTTAGATCCCTGTGTTAGAAGAAAATATATAATTTAATCAAAATCCAGTAAACAATGAACAAATTGAATTGATTTTAATGTGAAGAGGTTCTGGGACAAGCTGTTTATGACATGAACCACAAGAATTCCCTGAGAAGAGTTCACACAACTCACCAAAAATCAGATTAACAATGTTTACCTCACCTGAATCATGTGCACACACGTTTAAATTAAAACTAGACAGAAACTTTAAGAACCAAATTACTTTAGGTGTGTACGTATGTGTTTCTGTGGGGACCAGAGCACTGAGAATTAAAAATACTTGAAAAAGCCAACTATTGCCAAATTTTGCATGACCCTACAAATTTAAATGTTTTTAAACTCAGATAGACCTGATATTTTTAAAACAAAAAGAGCCCAAATGATTTTGGTTATGGTTATGCTTAGCGTTAGGGTGAGGAGCATTAATCTGTGATTCTACTAACATACACACCAATGAGAAAAGGAGAGCTCCTTTAAACACAAAACCTCCTCAGGAGAAAAGTCAAGTAGGGTCTCAAACAGAATCCCAGTGCTCTCCACCCAGAATGCACATATGCTGTCCCTTAAGAGAGCTTCCTGTTTGTAAACATTAGGTAACGTAAATCTGCCTGCAATAATTTAGCTTGGTTACAGCCTGACAGAACACACAGACATCCACATCCCAGATAGTTTGTTTCCCATACAGTTTTGCATTAGTAACCACAATTTACTGAGAGGACACAAAGCAGCAGCATAGACATATCTTCCTGTCATGCAGTGTACATCGTGAAAAATGGGTGACTTCTTTTGCTCCGGGTTATGTAACACCAAATGAATAACAACCGATCAAGAATAAGCAAACATAAAAGGGAGAGTTCGTTTTCTTTTCTTTTCTTTCTCTTTTTTTTTAACAGAGAAAAAAAACAAAAAAACCCAAAAAAATACGAGGACATGATTGTTTCCAAACAGTGGTGTCAATTAGGAAATCCTTTTGTGGGTTGACTAATGAAAAACATTGGCTTACTACTGCATCATCCTCATCAGCCATTGATCTACACATGCTTTCAGTTATGGATGCTCAAACTTTCCAAGGGTACCAGTGGTTCAAGTGCTGCAGTCATCATGGTTCACCTTGATGCTTCTCAGACTCCCATAATGTCAACGCAGAAGAACGCACTGCTACCGACCACAAGAAGACTATTAAATGACCTCACTGTGATTCATTGAAAACAAAAGGATTTCAATTAAAGTTTAATTGTGTTTACTCACAACAGTACCGTAAGCCTATTCTTCTATGACCATTTTTCACACATGATTTTGTCTTTGATAGTTGAACGCCAAAAATCAAGCACATTCTAAACGGTGTTCGTTTGGCATATGTCTTGTGTGTTGATTGTTGTTTCTTAAAGTACTGGCCAGGTACAGGCACTTACTAGGACTATATGCATGTTTGCATGTGTAAAAGTTAAATAAAGGATGCATTAAAAATACTTTCACACCAAGTAATGCTAATTACAAAGTTAATTCAGCAGTTGTTTTTACTGAACTGTTTGTTATATTTTCTTTCTTTGACAGCTCAGCCTATTCTGTGTTTACTTTACTGTAAACAACTACAGACTGCTTTAAAACACTACAACAATAACTTCTTGTAAAAACATAAACTTGTACCAACAGTGTTTGGCTCTTGATTTGAATGTTTTCAGTGTGTGAGTAAGTGAGTGGGTGAGGGTGATAAAGATGCAGAGGAGGATGAACATGAAAAAATTTTGGCTGCACCTTGATGAGCAAACCAGTGAAAGCCAAATTTCAAACCACGGTCAAGATCAAAACCAGAAAAACAAGACAGTGACTGACTCACAGAGTTTCCAGGCTCTCCAAACCCTCAAAGCATCTTTCTCCAAGGGAGTGGATTCTGTTGTTATGGAGATGTCTGAGTAGACAAAACATGTATCAAACTTAATGAATACTGTCTTTCTCTTAACGATAAAAAAGATGGGCAACCATAGGTTAAAAAGAGACTTGCGTAACTTACAGGACAACCAGACTAGAGAGGTTGGCGAAGGCAGAGTCTGGGATGTGGCTGATCCTGTTGAGAGCAAAGGTAACAGCCTGCAAAGAGGTCAGACTGCCCAAAGCCTGGACCGGGATATCGGACAGAACATTGTCATCCATCCACAAATGGCGTAGAGATGAGAGCCCCTCAAAACAGTCTGGTGGTACAACACTAATGTGGTTGGCATCCAAACTCCTGTCAACCAGACGTTGGTACATTGTGAGGAGAAACATCCTATGTTTAGTGATAAGCATCTGATTTCTAACGGACCCAAGACTCTCCAAACATGGTTGTGACAGATTTTCTCAATTTCCTGATCATTTAATGACGGCTCTGAAGCAGAACCATCTCGACAAGTTACAAGTGGGCTTCACAATGGCTTAGTGGTTAGTGCTGTTGCCTCACAGCAAGAGGGCCCTGGGTTCGAATCATGTCCATCCCACCTTTCTGTGTGGAGAATGCATGTTCTCCCCGTGTTTGCATGGGTTTCCTCCAGGTGCTCCGGTTTCTTCCCACCACAAAGACATGCATGCTAGGATTAGTACTCCTGTCAGTGACCTTGACCAAAGGCACTGGCAAAAAGACTGCTGGCAGCAGCTGCCCCCTGCTCCTAGCTCATAGTGTGTGCTCAGTGGTGTTAGGATGGGTTAAATGCAGAGGCTACATGGACTTTAATCCTTTAACGGAGATTCTCATACGCACATCCTATTCATCAGGCACTAGGCACAAAACCACACCTAAATTATGCTGTTCCACACAGAGGGCAGTTCTCAGTCCAACTGGATCTCCATTGTCTACACTTCAATCAAAGCAAACGGTTCAAAACCAAATCACAGTACAAGCAAGATCATCTATACAAGATACAAATGTCTGTCCTGAAAAAAACTATTGTATTTCCAGTTTAATCAAAATAAATGATTAAGAAAAAAAATCTTTGAAGCATTCTCACCAAAAACATTGATATGTTACTCAGAACAATTAAATATGAAATTCAAATATAATTTTTCCTTTTTTTTTTTTTCTGGTCAACTCATCCTGTCCCAGTTTCATATTTTTTCTGTCTTTTGAAGGGTAGCGCGCTGATGAAGAAAATGAGAATTGATTAATTTTCTGTTTCATGTTACATTTCCATGGTGATCTGATGAAGATATTGTAGTATGCAATAAGTCATCCTGTTTCCAGCCTCAGGGAAAAACATATCTGGTTTTTCTACACAACGCCAACCTCATTTCACCGTCATATACCACAGGGCTTCATAAACTCTAAACCACAGTATCCTCATCTATTCCAACTGATATTATATTCAGCTGAGTTTGAGCTTTCTTTCAAAAGTGAAGTCAATACAAATTGGGGGATAAAAAAACAAACAAAAAGAAACAAAGCAAAAAAACCCCCAAAAACCACCTCTGTCTTTTGGTCTCATTCTATATCATTTATGATGCAAAACACAATATAATTCATATGACTGATGTACAGAACGAGAGATTTTACCACAGAACTGCCATTGACAATTTATATTTCTCAGCATTTCCATTTAAAGTAATTAGACAACTGTCTATAAAGAAAAAATGTCCATCTGGTCTGAGACTAGTTATAATGCAGATATTCAGTGAAAAATTATAGAAACTTCAACATTTTTCACTAACATGCTTTTATTATAATTCTCAAATGGAGTGGTCGTGTCTTTATAAGTAAACCTGTCTGGAGAGCAGTCCTGGAGGTGGCACAGGTGGCTGCTCCTCCATGCTATTAAAATTCAAATGGATTTTGGACACAATGCTTGAACACACCGGGGTGGGGGCGGACACGTTTACTTACAGACATGCTGTTTATTTGTGGCCTCATTAGTGCTGGGCAGGTGGTGGTGGTGGGGGGGGGGCAACGCTTGAAAATTTAGTACAGTATCAAATAATGGTTACAACATGTTTGTCAATACACTGTGGTCTTCAGCAGCTGGGAGCCAAAATATATAAAGGAAGTGAGGAATATATATATAGGAAACACTTCACACTGTTGGAAATATCAGCTGTCACTGATTGGTTGTTACAGGCTCTCAGTGCTGTTAGCGTTAGATGCTGGATCTCACCTGGCCCCTCCCCTGTGTGTTTGCAGGGAGCCGGGAGTATAGTGAGTTCCATTGAGGAGAGATGGATGTTTCTGGTGCTGGTAGATTACTTTAAATTTACATTGAGTGCCTGAACCGTCGCCAGACAGGAACTACTTCTTAATTACTTTCCCATCTGGTAAAGATTACAAGGTATCCTCAAAATAATTTTGTTGATTGACCCTAATCAGTGTGGTTTGAAGTTAACAAGTCACAACACAGGTGCTCAAATGAACCTAATATCACTATCGCAGCTTTATTGACAGAAACACACACCACAGAAAGAAGAATAATCATTTTGTTTAATGTAGGGACAGGGCACTTATACAAATATAAATCACACAGGTGCTGAGGTGTCCCACTCATTCCAGAGGTACACAAACATGATTAAAGGAGAAAACAGCCACCATCACCATACTCACAATGACTGGAGTTTCTTCAGTCTTCGAAGGGCTTCACCTGGGACTTGGGTGAGCCGGTTGTTTTGAAGCATTCTAAACAAATCAGATGAACACAGACTGGAGCACAGCCACCTCATTCAACGAATAGTACACACAAGTATGAATACATGGTTTTTTTTTATGTTTCTATTTTTACTTATTGCTTAAAGTTTGCTGTTTATGAACAAGGGTTGTTGATTATGTTGCTACACCTGTAAATCAGCGTTGTCATAAGACTTAAATTCAAGTCAATTCAAATTTACAAAAAAAAAAAAATCTCTAAGTTTATCTTCTTGGGTTTAAAGCCACCTGTTTTCTGAAATAAGCAGATACAGATGGAAAGCAGACATGGCTTGAGACATTTCAGCCCACAGAAAGAGAGAGAGAGAGAAAGAGAGAGAGAGAGAGAGAGACCACATTGGGTTCTCCTGTATGTGCTCCCTGTAATCTTACTGAGTTCGGTGAACAGTGAACTCAGGTCTTTCACTGTTGCTTTAATCAGACCCAAAGGAGGAAGCTAACATTAACATCCTATGCATTATATTCCTTCCATGTTAAACAGTGACTTGAAGTACTTACTTCAAATATATCCTGTCTCCATTAATATGGGTATTTATTTGAATGTTAGATAACAGAAGACTGGGCAGTTGTATGAGGATATGATTGTAAGACCAAAAGATTAAAAAAAAACATAGAAGAAAACAAAACACAGAAATAGAGCTCAACATCAAAGGAGGATCCCTTATCCATATGGAATTCATTATGCAGTTTCATTAGTTCAAAGGGAGGTGTGCTACATGGTGAAATTTAAGACATGTATGGAGGCATGACCCAGTATGGTATTTTGATTGGAGAAAACCTTAATGAGAAATGTCAACAAATCATAGCTTTGCTGTTAAATGTGACAGCAGGTAGGTAAAATTAAAATAACTTTGAAACCGCTGAATAATGAATAATTATTGATCTTTCCCATCTTTCCAGAGCTACTTCTAAATGCAGTAAAATACATGATGGAGAAATATCCAATTTAAACTAAATGATTTTTTTTTACTGTTCACAGTGTACCTCAAGTGAAAAAAGATGGTTGACACGTAAAGACACAACTCTGGTTTACATGTCACATAATTTCAAAACAGGAGCATATATTTTAAAATTGGTTATTGGTCCATATATGTGTACGTTTGTTTGGATGCACAGGGCATGGGTACTCACAACACTTTGAGATTGTGGAGGCCAGAGAAGCCATTTTCAGACATGTGAGTCAGGCCATTACCAGCAAGGCGTCTGGTGGGGGAAACATCCACAGAAATGACAATTACAGACAAGCCACAGAGACACTGCTCAGGGTGTGAAGGAAACTCATGTTATAATTTGTCCTCAACACTCCTCAAACTGTCAAAACATAGATTAGTCACTGATTGCTGAGGAACTCTTAGGTGCTTTCGGCAATACTAAATGTTCTCGTAGCATTCTGGACTTGACAAACGTGTAAGCTGTGAATAGGATGAACACTACAAAACTAGGACTCTTCTCCATTCAAACAATATTACCACACGTGACTTTGGTCAAATGACACACTTCATCTATTATGGGTAACTTTTGCCAGTTCTCTCCAGATTTTAATATCCTGAATTTTATTTAAACGCTCTCATAAATGCTTAACAGGGTGTTTATTGGAGAGAAAAGTGAAGAGAACGATCTAATTTTAACATTTTTAGAGGTTTTGGCTCAATCCCGGTTCTGTTACCCTGTATATTGGGGACAAACTGATCCCTGTTTCTCTCTCTCTCTCTCTCTCAGGCACACACACACTCACATACACACACAGACACACACACACACCACTCAACCACATTAAAAGGCAACTTCTCATTTATTTAAATTTTGTTGTGATAAGTCGTTAAAACTGTGGTTTAAGCCCTTCGGACAAAAATGGTCATTCTTAGGTTAGGCTAGTAGCAAAGCCCCTCCATTATACACCCTTTTAGGGCCTCTGCCCCTTTAGTGAGTATCTCATAGATCCCAGAGAATGAGAATGACGTAATTAACTCACTACAGAACTTTAGCTGGCAGCTGCTCTCTCTAATGTAACGTATTGCAGCTAAGCCACTGTTAATGTGTCCTAGCCAGAAGAGTAATCTCAGGGGACATAATGTAATAGTTTTGTGGGCTGAGATTTAAGATGAGGTGAACTCTGCACTCTGCAGTAACACATCCCCTGCCTGATAGATGTGGATGTTTGGGCTTTAAGTTCCGCACCTCATACTGTGGTCTCTGATGGGTGATCCCTGTTTTCAGTGGCTCTGCTAGATGGAGTCTCTCTCTCTCTCTCTCTCTCTTTCTCTGTGTGTGTGTGTGTGTGTGTGTGTGTGATGTGTTTTACAACAGAGTTTGAGACAGCTCAAATTGAGGTAAGACTATTTCATATACTAATTCATACATCTAGTATTTTCTGTGTGTGTGTGTGTATGTGTGTGTGTGTGTGTGTGTGTGTGTACACTTTAAAGTGATACTCACAGCTCTTCCAGGAAGTTCAGGTTGGAGAAGGCATTATCAGGCAGCGTCATGAGGTTGTTCATGCTGAGATCCCTGTGGCGAGGAGAGACAGAACAGAGGCAGCCTGTTAACATGTAACACCACAACTGGGCTCTCCAGCTGTTCATTCCATACATTCATTCTACAGCTACACTTCCTGTTCAGCCACAGGGCCTGAGGACATGCTTCAACAACCCTGGGCTTAGCTGTCTGTGAGGATGGATGGCTATTTCACTGAAACTGTATCCAACCCTGAAAATGTTTGTCCTTAAATTTTTTTTTTTTTTGCATGTATGTACATGTGTATGTGTACGTGCTACTGGAATCACCTCCAAAGACTAACAGAAATTGGAGATATATGAACATTACAGTGTTATAAATATATAAAGATAAAATCTTAATGCTATCTCTGCCAATAGGGATAACAAATACTGATGTTTAGAGGTGCTTGATGTTTGCAGGCGCTTGACATTCTCATGAACCACCATTTCTGCCGAATACCAATGTCCTCTTCAGACTCGGCAATGAACAATTATTACACCGGTGTATTGTGAAGAAATATCGAGCTGAAACAAACGGAAAAACACACTAACATTTGGGGAGCGTGGTGATATCACTCTATGAATGGTATGGTTTATGTGACACATGGTATCATGCTAGGTCTCTTCGTCTTTTGTGAACACATCCAGACAAAGGCATCTTGGCCAAAATTTTGTTTGATTAAAAAAAGCAGCTCCTTTGCCTAATTTTGCCAAGTAATTTCTGAAATCAGCACCTCTTGTTGAGAGAGCATTCTTTATTATTATTATTAATAGTAGTAGTAGTAGTAATAGTAGTAGTAGCTGTAGTAGTACTTAACCTTCATGGAGAAAATTACAGAGAGATAATAAATAAAACATTTGTATGAAAAAGTGTGGTACTTTAAAATTATGGAGCCATCCCAGTCTGCCTGGCTGAAGGTTGTCAGGCTGTAGCGTGGTGTCAAATGCAAGTAGAGATTTGTTAATGCCATTTTAGCCCATGGCTAATCGACAGTGAGTGAAGTGTTGATCAAAGGCCATAATCCCCCGTGCCGTCCTTGGCGGTGCATAGTTGAGAACGAGATTAGCAGGGTGTCGTGATGCCAAGCATGCAACCTACTGCCCTGAACAAAGCTGCTCTGCTCAGTTAACCCTTTCTGCCACATCACTGCCATGGATGTTTGACAGAACCATTAGGTTCAGCACAGTGAACTGTCAATCATTACAGAGGTTTTTTTTTTCTAAATCTGGTACCACAAAATCAATAGCATCATAGACAGTATATTGACAAAAAGTATGTTTGTAAACTAAGATACTTATTCATAAAGTGGAGCATTTGTTAAAGAGGTTTTCTGAGATTTTGAATTGAACAGAAACAGGCTATATGCAACATGTCTTACCTACTGCTAGATCATACAGCGATGATTTATTCCTTTCTTTATTGTTCTGTCACACATGCAAACACAGACACGTAGACACGCATACACACACTTACACACACACACAGGCACACACACGCACGCATGCACAGACACACATGTTTCTGCAGAACCTTCCCTTGTCCCTCTCGACCCTCACAAAGACCCCCTGTTCCTCACAAGCTGGTTTAACCATTTGCTTGGCATGAATGTCAAGAATCTACAGTATTTCCGAAGGAAATCTCACAGATTCTGTTCAGTGCTCTGAGAATAAGAAAGAGTTAAAGACCTCTTTTTATGATGTGATAGCTTGGATTTCTTTTTCTTTCACTCAGTTATCCGAACAGGAAGAGCCATTCTTCAGCACGTGGACATATAGAGGCATAGGCTTTCCATTGCCTGTCTACACTGTGTGTTTCATTTTTACACCACATATACTGGAATTAATATCACTCTCCTTTGTATGGTTCATATAGCTCTGGGTTTCATTTCCCTGTGTTGACTGCTGTACTTCAAATATTTTAGAGATTGAATCTTTCTAAAATCAGAGACAATTTTATAGTTGCAAAAGTGTGCAAAAGTGTGTCTGACAGCCACAAAACATGTTACCTCTGCAGCACGTTGAGTTCAAGAATTCAAACAATTTTTTGATCACACAAAAATTTATGTACGATATGCACAAAGACAAGTGATTATATTTGATTACTAAGATTCAGACCTGTAGCCATACAGATGCAGTTAAGAGTAATATGTGTGTATTTTTTTTTATTCTTTCTGGCCCAGTTCACCTCGTGACTGAGTTAGTGAAAGGTGCGGAGAAGATTACGTTTGTCTTAATAAAAATTCCAATTCAGTAAGTGGCACTTATGATATCCAGAAGAACCAGTTCACAGTCGCAGCAAGCTCAGAGAGATACACACTGTGATTCAAATGACCTTCAAATACTTCATAGACCTGTACGTGGATGAAGTTGGCTATATCCGTACCAAACCAAAGATTTCTCCTCAGACGTAGACACATTGCCAGTTGCGTTTCTCATACAGAGAGCAGGATCTTTCGACCGTACAAAAGAAAGATTCCAATATTTAAATGTAGAAGCTATGTTGAAGTTCACACAGCTGCTAACACTGACATTGTAGCCCAGCTAGTGGCTCATCTAGGTCATGTTTACTTCTCGCTGTAGTCCCATTAATCATGAGAACAAATGGGAAGGAAAAGAGTGACAGTGTTTCTTTAGCGATAATCGACCCGCTGGGCCTTGGGTTTTTTCCCCACTGGGGACTTGATCTCCATTAAACAAACCGTATTTGCTCTCGCTAGTATTGTTCCCCTTTTTCCCAGTGTAACTAAACATTGCTAATGGATTGGTAAGGACATCTAATGGGTAAAGCAGAGTCACCTGTCCATTGGACGACTAACAGATGGATGGAGAATGGACCAGGTGGATGGCACTGGGCCCTAAAAGCTCCAAATGCATCCATCATTGTCAGACTAGCTCAGGCACGACTTGTTTTAGCTTGAGACAAAGAAAAAATCACTACATAGGGATGCTTCTCTGGAATAGCTGCATGTAACGACTTCTAATATCAATACAGTTTATCTAAAAGTGATGATTCATTTCATATATTGTATTGTAACTTAAATGAATGAAAAGAAAAAGCATTACATCTTCAAATTTCAATGGGGCATTTAACCTTGTGGTGGAAATCAAAGTGGTGCTCTGTGATGTCCAAAATCAAAATTTGAAAAAAAGCAACATTTACATTACATTTATATTTATTCACTTGTCAGATGCTTTCATCTAAACCAACTTACATAATGAATACATACAACATGTGCATCGCTAAGCTGACATGAAATATGTCAAATACTGTTCAATAAAGCATGAAGAATTTTCAGTGAAAATCATGTCTCTGTTGTGTGGTGTAATCATTTACCAGCATAGGACATTTGACGTGCAACACACATACAATGGGTTACATGACAACAGTCACTCTCTAGCTTCCACTGGTTGGCCTTACTCCCTTTTAAAGGTATGTCATAAATCAGCATCGTATCTGAGCATCATTTCACTTCTTATGGCATACATCTTTGAATATCAGTGAGTATTTTTGCAATGGAAGATGAACTTTCAGAATGTTATATAGAATATCCACCGTCATTTGGGTTTTCAGAAAATGTGGGATCAGCTCATGTCACCTGTGCACCAAAACCCATCTTAATACTACCAAACCAGTAGCAGCATGGACAGAGAGTTCCAGTTACGAATCCCACAGTAATCACAGTCAAAAATTACATGAAGAGCAACACAGAAGCACATGTTTTCTCTTTGGACTCATTTCCTGCTGCTACACTCTATATAACATGAGAATGAATGCACCCTGCTCCCTCAACTATGTATGTCTATCAGTGTTTGGGGGGGCTGTGTGTGTGTGTGTGTGTGTGAAGGGGGGGGGGGGGGTCACCTCTGAGGAACATGCAGTATAGCAACACACAGCTTACTTCTAAGTGTGTTCATTCAGGTTTGTGCCAGCTGTCCCAACTACGTACGTATCTGATAACCACATTACAAGAATGCAAAAACATTACAAGTACAAAGTCTCTTACATGTATGGATCTGCAGTGAGCTACGCATGACCACTTAAGTATTTTCATCACTTACTATCAGACTGCAATGTAGCAATACATACCTACACAGGTATTACATTGCACTACATTATATTACACTGTACAATTGCAGACGCCTTGGAATACTCGATGCGTAATATGAAAGATAATAACTAACTGTAAAAACAAATCAGTGCATTTCAAAGAATACTATATTTGCGATATAATTTCGAAACAATCAATAATGCTTTTGAAACTGTTCACGTTTTTTGAAAAATGAACGAAAACCACTCAGAGCAAGGTGACATTTGAATCGGACACTCACAGGTACGAAGTGAAGATGCTGAGATTTGCTGGTAAACTCGTGAGCCCGCGATTGGCGCAGTCCACGCGCAGGAACGTGCCATCTCTGTCGCAACTGCAGCTGGATGGGCAGTCAGGCACCTGGAACTCCATCCGTGCAGTGTCATCTGTTTCTATACCTTGCAGTAAATAATTAGTAAGTAACAATGTGCAAAAATAAATCTTCATGTTTCTTCACTTAAGGAATAATTCTTGTGACTTCAAGATGCAGTGCGCACGTTGGTGTCAGCGTTGTGTACTTCTGTTTTAGAGAACACCCCAGGCTAGTTTGATACCCACGTGTCGTTACAACTTTTAACCCATCGTAGTACCTACACGACGCGTTCATTGACGTCACACGCTGTCAACACCACCCTAGTGGTACTTTGTGTGTTGATGTAGACAAGTAGGCTTCTGATCACATGAAAAGAAGAAGCCTGCGAACATGTACCACTAATGTTGCCAATAAAGAGAGATGACTATTGTAAAAATGATGAGTGTCTTAATTTAATATGAGGAGGATGGCGTATTTTCAGTTCTCTCGTAGTTGGGACTTCATAAGCAATCTTATGAATATGCAAATTATTGAAACAGAAACATGATACCGGTAGAGATTTAAAAACACTTCTAACTTCATGGATAGGACCTTAACTGACTAAACATTGGTATTTTACCGCCATCTGATGGTATTTTATTGGAAAGACTCAGGTTGTCACCGAATTGCAGCCGATATATTTCACACTGGCTCACTTGCGCGACAGTTCCACGGTTCTGTGGCTTTTTTTTTTTTTTTTTTTAGCACTGAATGGATTGCACAATAGTCTATCAATAGAGTCTGTCAATAAATATATGGCTTTATAAGCTGGTCCGTTTTAATTATTAGTCGAAGATGTTCCTATACTCATACCCCAAAGCAGATATTTGCTTACGTAGTTTGTAGTTACCACGGAGCCCCTTGTGAGATTTGTCTCTCTGAAGTGAAAAACCCTGTAGGCTGAGGAGATATGAACTAGACTGAGGACCCTTGCTATGATCAACCTCACACTGTTAATCAAACGGGACACTTTTTTTGTCAGGATCTTTCTAGTTTTTCCTCAGTAATAAACTATTCTGTAGCGCTGCTTTGACTTATGTGTGTCAGTTCTTTCTTTCAGATATATATATATATATATATATATATATATATATATATATATATATATGTATATTTAAATATATAGCCAGGTAATATCTTTTTGTGAGAAAAGTAATCATCAGAAGATTACGGGATAATATCTAATGATGCACTTGATCTTACACATAATATTCTCCCTTCTCTCGCCAACATCTCGGAGTTATACAAAAAAAAAAAATACTGAACCCATACACAATTCAGCCTCTCTGTGTTGACATCTAGTGGAATCTGATGGGATTACATCATACTTCCCCAAAACCACTATGAAAACTGTCTGGTTTTGATTTTCAAAATTTCCATGTTTTTACTCAAAAGTAAGAGATCATTTAATTTTTTTTTCTATTTCTTATGTAGCTCCAAAAAGGCTTTGTGTTCACACAGTTATTAAGTTCTGCGGTCAAAGATAAAATGCTGAGACAGCTTTAGGACCAGGACAATTAATTAGATCAGAGAGGTCTCAGAGAGAGACAAGCACTTTTCTGTTTCAAAATCAAACGCAGTTTGCAATAACACTCGCTTTTCAAAACCACCAAATAGAACAGTCCATGCCTGGATAGACATTTGCGCCTCTTACTGGGTTTATTATTATGAAGTTGGAGGACCTCTTACCAGGCTTATCTTACTGGGTTTATTGTTATGAAGTTAGAAGGCCTCTTACTGGTTTAATCTTACTGGGTTTACTAGACCAGTAAGAGGGCCTCTTGCAGACTTGATGTTGTGTTTGTTGATAGACCATAGTCATTTCCAGTCTACCAGAGAGGGAGAGAGTTTTAGTCAGACGGGCGAAACAAGAGAAACTAAGTCAGAGCCTCCATTATATTTATAAGTTTTATCCGGCCCTGGCCACTGGCCTGGGCAAGCCTTCCTGATTAAAGGGGAAAGGGTGGGTTGGCTTACATGTCAGCTCTCTTCCTGGAGCAGGATGCTGTAAGTTGTCCAGGTCTTCAGAGTGCGCTGAATACTGGAGTCCTTCCTCCTCTTTCTGCCAGAACACATCACATAGTCTCATTAGACAGTTTAGTCCAAGAATCTGGTTATGTGCAATTAATCTCACAGTGCCGTTTATAGCACATGAGAAAAAAGGGTTTGTAAAAACATTCAGGTTTATATGATTTTTTTTAATGAGCAACACATGTGACAATGGTAGTGTGCAAGCAAAACAAGTCATTTTTGACTGTTCATTTTCCAGGGTAAAATTTCATGGGGTTGAAAAGAGTTTGTTTCGGAGTTATTTTATACCCATTAACACGTGCCATGTCACACTTTTCACAAGAGACTGCTGTTTTCAACTGCCCCTATAAATGCATTTGTGCGGATAAGTGTGAATAATATACATACTAAAGACTGTTTACATAAATCATCACTGTACTCCTGAAAACATACATCCAAACCATGCAAAATCTGATCCCATTTTCAATCCAAGAAAGGGGAAGGAGATGTACATTTCACCCTCTGAGTATTATAGCATAGAAAAACATCTACAGGGATATACAATGTGACAGTTAATGCTAAAGTACAGTTTATCCACTATACTATTCTATACTTTTATTTTGAGTTTCTCAGAATCAAAGTACCACTGCTTGATTTATACAAGAGGAAAAGTATGTACATTTGGTTTCAGAATGCTCATCTTTCAAGCTTACAGTGGAGTCCTGGCATCCCATCCACATCCCATGTTCTTTGTGACCTGCCATCCATCCATACTCTCACGCCATCCTCCCAAAAACTCATTCTAACATCGCTAACACCTGGAAATCATATTCTCACTTGGCAAAAGAAAAACAATTTCTCACTGTCATGCCCAGAAATTCTGCCACACATTACACCACTGCACCAATACGGAACAAAAACAGCTTACGCAACACAATGTGGTGGCCCTTTCCAGCTAGCACAAACTCATAGATAGTTTAAGTTTATGTGAAACACATCCTCACAACGCCGGTTTAAGGGGGGTGTAAAAATCTTCCGTGTTATTCAACAATGTGGCGTGTTCTTAACCTGCGGAATCATTATGAGGAGTACGTGACGCATACATTTACTCCCAACGTCTCCCAGGCTTCTGGGGACAGACTCCTTCATTTGAAGTCAAGGCCTCCAGGCCACAGGTTGAGAGCGAGTGAGGAAGCCACTGATTGCAGGAGGACAGGAGGTTTCCTGTGAGAGTGCTGGTGGCCAAACCCAGTCGGAGTATTAGACAGCAAAGGAAGTATTTTATTACGCCATAGTTGTGCCGCGAGGACGGAGGTCAAGGTCATTACATGTGAAAGTAGGTGTGCTCCCCCCCACAAAAGGTCGCTGGAGGAAAAAAAAAGAAAAAGGTTTTCCAAAGGAACAGTCTGTCCCCTGTCAGTACTGGGTTTTTTTTTTTTGATTATGTAATTAGGCAGGCAGGCTAAGGAAGGTTCCGGTTAATGTATTTCATTCATCGTCAACCACAACTTCAGAGCTTAAACGTTTGTTCGTGCATCTTCCTCCAGCTCATTTCCAGATGCATTTCCCCCTTTCTCTGCATCCTGACTTCACATCAAAGGGGTACTGACCCAAAAGAATTTATGGACGTGACATGAGACTGTAGATGGGACAGCCAAACTGCTATTGCAGGGTTGTCACATTCTCTTCTATTTAAGTCTATTGTTGTTAAGCTGATCCTGTAGGGAGATATTGCCACATTAGTCATATTGAAGTATTCCAAAACTATTCAAGTGGGTTCCTTGCCTTAGCATCAGCTACTTCAAAACCACAGAAACTGGGATGCCTTGTCGACATGATTTTTTTTTTAAATGACAAAACTACGCACCTCAAAATGATCCTGTTCTATGGAATTGATAGCATGCAGATGGTTATGAACAGTTGTACAATCAGTAACAAATACTTCACCACACTGTATTATATAGATACCTCAGTGTATCATACTTAAACTCATACACTTCTACGTATCTGTGTGGGTGTGGATGTCAACCCGCTCTCATGAAACTTTAATACTTATCCGTATTATTCATGGCCTCATAGTCACCGGGTTATGGACCAGGTCTTCCTGTGGTGGGTGTAACTTCCTCCTCTTAAATGTGCTGAAAAACAGTTTCAGGTAAGGTCAGAATGCAGCTCATGCATAAGTGTAGCAGTTGTCAGTGTATGTTTCCTGTGTGTGCAGTACGGGACAATTAATTTCTAGAGAAAAGGAGAGAAAGTCGATAAAAGGGAGTGAGAGTTTGATAAGAGGCAATTCATTTCATGAGATGTGTGTATAAATGGCATGAAATGCTTGCCACTCTTTATTGGCTTCTTTTTATGTCTTTAGCCGCAACCACTTGTTGGAAATTAGTAATATGGCATTTTGTAGCAGTGGAATTGAGGTGGAATTTTCCATTTAAAAGGTTTTAAAAGGTTCTTTTAAGGTCATTAGGACAGTAGTGCTAATATTACAGGGACTTGAGTGAGAAGAGATCATTTTGTCTGTGCATGAGTGGTATAAAGTAATTATATTATTATACATCATATAATTGTCAAACGTGTTTCGTCCTTAAATGCTGGATTTGGAGCTCTAGTTCTATAGATGTAGTCATAGTTCTAGTCCTAAGTGACTGATCTGTGTCAACTCCCTAGGCGCTGTGAATCTTGCTTTGTTTCTCTAACAGGGTAATGTTAAGATAATCATGAAACAAAATCAAATGACATGATTCAAGTAGCGAGTAATGCTTTTCCGGGGAAAATTTAAATTTGATCCCACTTTTGGAGAAGAGGTACTTTTTTGGGACAGCTTCTGAAGGTTTAAAAAAATGCAGCGTGTCAAAACCTCTCTGTGGATGCTGCGGAGTGGACATCTAGCGGAAGTTGAGGGAATTACATCATTACTCCACGAAAACCATAATGAAAACATCTTGCATTAGAATTTAAAAAAATTTTTTTGTATCTCTTGGGGGTCAAGAGATACAGATCATTTAAATGTTTAAAAGATTACATGTAGATGCATGCTCCATGCAGATCCTTGGTGTTTATTATTTATTCACATACCTTAATTTCAAGATCCAAACCAAAAAAGTAGAGGCAGGCCTCTGTCCTTAAGCAATCAGTCAGAAAGAAAAAAAAACACCTTTCTTTCTCTAGAAATGTAAAAATGTGCAATGTAGGTTATTTTTTTGAAAGCTCTTTTTAGAAACAGAACAGTTTCAGAAACATAACAGAAACTTCAGAAACAGAAGAATTTGCTATGATCCTTGCTTTTCAAAACTGATGAATAGAGAGAGAAGTACCAATCTGACACTGACATATGGGAGAACATTTATTAGTTCAGTGTTGAGCCAGCCACCACCTTTCATGTTGATTTTTTTTTTCTTTTCACATGATCAGTCTTTAAGGAATAGACTTAGCACGACTGGGTTTTGTTGAGTTTGACATTGTGAGTCTTCCTGTGGTGGGTGTAGTTTCCTCCTCCTGAATTTTTTGAGAAACAGTCTCAGGTAAGGTCAGAACGCAGCTCATGCATAAGCCTAACAGTTGTCAATGTGGGTTTCCTGTGTGTATAACAGGGGATTAGTAATTTCTGCTGTAAGTGTCTTAATGCATCTTTTTTTAACTGTCCGGTTGAGAGCTGTCACTCAGTTTAAAGAGAGTTAAGAAGATCTTTCTTAGAAATGCAATACTGAGTGCACGGATAATACTGATGGGACAGTAAAGAAGGAAGAGTGAGATTTCTGTGTGTAAGGTTTCTGACATGTTGTTCCTTTATTCCACGTTGTTTCATGTTGTCCATACACAATATGGACAAAACTGACAAAAGGTGAGGCAAACATAAACTCAGGCGAGACAAACATAATCTTGTGAGGGATGAAGAGGCAACAGTGTGTCAAAGCAGTCCAAGAACCTGCAGTTTGAATGATGAACAATGAAACTCATTTATCAAGTTCAACAGTTTTGTTCTTGCCTCATTTTTGTACTTCTTAAGACAATGGTGGGCATTACCAAGAACACAGGCGCTAAAAATACAACTGTAGTATGGATTCAGTGCACTCTCATAGGCGTTGGAGGGAACGCCCAAACTCTTGTTGGGTCTACACCAATATCAACACCCACCCTGTATTTATTAAACCCGTGGGACTGGGCTGCTGGGAGTTTCTCCACCTTGAAGATGGAGAACAATGAAGAAAGTACTGTTACAGGCATGCACTGAGGACATACTATGGCTGGGACAAGGAGTGAGGCCATTGGTCAATGGCTATGGTTATTGTGAGAGGCCAGTCATTGGTTACCATGTCGGAGTGTATTTACAATATTTATAGTTTCGTTAGATTTGCGTCTGTCTGTTCCTCATAACTTGGAAATGTCTTCAGAGTTGACGGTAGGGGAAGAGAAGTAAGTGTTGATTTGAAATTAAATTGGTGGGATGGTTTCGAGAGCGTTTGTGAAGACCACGTCTGATGAGGATTACAGACCTCTTCTCAACTACATTTAATGGATTTGATCATGTTTTAAAATATATGGACTATCGAATTCATGGATTCATTGGGCCGATGACAACGCATGATGCTGAACAGTTATAGAAATGGATGTTTCTGGGTTTCTCTCACTTCTTCAACTGTGTGTCCGCTGGCCTGAAGAGACTGTGATACTGAGATAGGACTAGATTACTATGAATCATTCAAGTCACCCCTCCCGTGCTGGAGAAAGATTTCCCTCCTTTCCCTTGACACCTAGGATGGACCAAGAAAAACAAAACAAAACAAAACAAAAAAAAGTACTTGGAGAATGAAGCTATAATGAGACATATTGTTTGGCAGGAACTCCTATAAGAAACCAGGGTAATATATGTGCTGTGTTATTTGCATCTGACATAGTATTTGCTTCCTGTAAATGTTGTGATTCCGAATGTATCACTCTGGTGCCATTTTGTGTTTTCTGTGTCTTCTGCCATTCCAGAATTCCTCAGATGTTAGATATTACCTCAGATATGACCTGTGAGTGAGAGTTTAGAGCTGAGGTTTAAGGGTGTTAAGAAAGTTGATAGGAGACACACTGTGCTGCCAAGTATCGTCACGTGGTTCTTACTTTGTTTGTTGCCAGTGTGAGGAAGCATATGTTTAAACGTTTTATGTCTCCTCACGCTCTGATTGCCTAATGAGTACCTTGGCTCTCGGCAGTTTCCTTCCTCCTAAATGAGTCTGGATGAGTGGCACGGATTGGGCAGAGAAGATGAAGTGTAGACAGAAAACACTGGCAGGACTTTGGGGACTTGACCAGTCAAATAAGAAGACAGGAAACGGGAGGAAAGGGCACATAAAATAGCTCATGAAAAGCAAGACGGATTGTTGGAAACTGAAACGGGTCCAGAGAACTTTCTTGCAGAGTTTGATGAGAACTGATTACAGAGAGCTTGACTTCACCTGGACAAACAGAACCAGCTCAACAGCAGGAGAAGGTGTGTCGCTGTGTGTCGTCATTTTAGAACTACCAGGCACGTTTACAAAATCCAGGGGCAAAGAATCCACCTTTGAAACAATATAGCTTGTTCAAAAGTTTATATCAAGATTACTGCTCTACTGTGGCTACAATAACTCAAGACTACGATATAAAACTGAAGACTCAGAGAGTGTTTTTCCTGCATGATCAAGTTAAATGGCTCGCACTCATTAGATTTTAGATGTTGGCATGCTTGATCAAAGTTGTTTCCACAACTACAAAATGGTCTGCACTGTAGTGAAAATCACACACACACACACACACACACACACACACACACACACACACACACACATATATATATAGTTTATTTTCTCTGTCCACAAATTTACTGGAAGGCACCATTTTGATCTGTCTCACAAAATCTTTTATATATTTTTTTGTATGTATGGAAAAAGTCCCTGAAACCTGCTATGGTTCTGTTAGACTGCTGTCAATTAAAAACTGGCTGCATTTTGTCAGGCTGTTGCAATGGCAAAGCCGTGAGGGTGTCAGGGGCAGGAGCAGGAGGATGTTAACAGGGTGGAGATGCCTCCTGCTCTGAGCGAGTGATTGAGTGAGTGAGTGGGCTCTCCTGGTTCATATCCTCCAGCTTTCTCGACACACAACTACAGGATGATGGGGAGGTGTTCCGCAGGGGTAAGGCCCTTGTGGGGGAGTAGATGACTGAGCTCTGCTCCATCACCCTTCACAAGAGCCTCATCCTGAAGATAAAGACAGGAAAGAGCAGAAGTGCATAGCTAAACCTCTCTGAATCTAAGGAATCCTTGCGTGTCCTCTCTCTCTCTCTCTCTCTCTCTCTCTCTCACTCTCTGTCTCTCTCTCTCTCTCTCTCTCTTTCTCTCTCTCTCTTTCTCTCTCTCTCTCTCTCTCTCTGTCACTCTCTGTGTTCCTCTTTGTCTCACTTCCCATGATTATTCCATTGTTGAATGAATTTTAGAAAACACTTTAAATGATCCACTCTCTTCAGTGTGAGGGAGCAGTGAAGCATATGACCAAAATGAGTTTACTGGGCCATAGCTTGCACAGAGTACAACACATTTCACTACACTTCTCTTGTACAGAGGCCATTAAAGATGCTCATTTAAATACCTCATCATAATCCTGCTCTGCACAAGGAGAAATAATATTTGAATGTGTGAATATGTTAAGTTAAAAGTTTTTATGTGAGTTTGCTGATTGACTTTTCCATGTTTGTTTATTACATTAGATTGTGTATAATAAAGGTCTCTGTATTGCACAATGCTGTTGTGTGATGCAATGTCCTAGTTGACGGCACGATTAAGTGACTATTTCAAATAAACATAAGTTTGCTTTATTTTCCTGAAAATGACCTCTTTTTCTTCCACTGACAAAATTTTGGTATCGGTTTCATAAACTGCACATCGGTTACCTCTGTCTGACACCTCAAGTTACGTGTTGAGTATTTTCATTTGACCATCTGCGATGCTCTTCGGTATTTCCGAAGAGGGAGCGTTTCCAGCAAGGATGACCACCATTTTCGGGGACATTACTACGAAACTGCAAAACAACTGAATAGAAGGAAGCGCTGGTCACTGACTTTTTCCTCCTCTGAAAGCGCATTTCCCCTTGACGCCTCGGCTTGCTCATCTGAATACACTGAACACCAGATTCTGGTTCAAGTAAAATGGATATCTTGCTTTTCGTTCTGCTAATATTGCTGCATTTTTCGATAACAAGTAAGTATTTGAGGGGGAAAAAACTTAAATTCTTGGATGTTGTGTAAATGTTGAATTTTTATGTTGCCACATTAGTGAAATGATAACGGTTACTTATCCTGTTTAGCCTACCAATCGGTGCGTAACGGCTGTAAAGTTTGAATAGTTTGACATAGCCATCTGTACATTATTGCGCGGCATAAGATGAAAGAAATATGATATAAAATATATGAATATGTAAAATAATTTCTGTCATGAACGCGTCTACTCAAGTTCGTTCAAAGACGATTTATTCAATGTTCTTGATAATGGTATCGTCAAGACCATGGGTGCTATTAACAACATACCATTTAACACCAATCATTTATGCTGTAGCTGACCAGTCTTTGATATAAAATCATCATAATATGAGGCCGCAATAATGTATATCATCACGTCTTTGTGTCCTTCGCCTCTGTCTGATCTGTAAAGTTACTTTCAGATGCTCATTCAGTTACTCTAAGTCGTCACTGATTTGTCCACTGGTGCGTTATGTTTTGAATCTAGATGGGTTCCTTATCGCACACGCAAGTAAAAGATTATGTCTGTCGAGGCACAACAGCGTGGTCATCGTCGGCACATGTAATTTCACCAGTCCCCTCCAGCAATGGAGCTGGACTAGCGACATGAGACTTTTGCACTTGGAGTCGTCCAAGTGTTTGTGGGTCAACACGAGCAGCGCACTGCCCCGCCACGCGCGTTTGGCCACACTAAACGACTGTGACACCGCACCCGCGTGGAAATGTCATGACAAAAAGGGGACTTTCGGTTTGGCGAAATGGCCAATGTTCCTGAAGAAACAAGGCCAGAGAGTTGTGGTTCGGTTCGATCAGAAGTATTCCAACTGGACGGAGTACAAAATCGACCCTGATGGGAGAGTTGTGATGTCCTCTCTCTGTTCTAGCAAAGGTGAGTTATCATTTTAAACTGAGCAACATACCTATTTGTGCAGTTGACTCTTAGCTTGGGCCTTAAACGCCACACCTTGGCCCTGTCAAGAGCCTCTGCCATTAAATCTTTAGGTTGGTCCTGTTATGGGTACAAATCGCATGGCATTTGATCACACCTGAGTACAAAGTAAATTGTGCTAAGCTCTTCTTAAAATCTGATAAAATCCTCTAAAAACTATCCAGATAGATAAAATAAAGAGACAAACACGCTAAGCAACCCCTCTTTCTATCTTCTTAGCATTCCTAACAATGTGGCTGAAAAAAAGCATTATT
The DNA here is from genome assembly GCF_902362185.1 of Chanos chanos. NCBI lineage: Eukaryota > Metazoa > Chordata > Actinopteri > Gonorynchiformes > Chanidae > Chanos > Chanos chanos. The sequence goes on along the minus strand of NC_044495.1, from coordinate 36,411,979 downwards.
GTGTTATCATTTTTAATGTGTTACTAAACCATAAATTGTAATGCGAACACGCATAACAAACATGGGGAGAAGAGAAACGGGTAACATTTCAGCCAACAAAGTACAAACAAATAAAAAATGTCTAACCCTTTGGCTTTTCTGACCATTCTGTACACAAAATCAGGGGATGATACTTTTCAGTGTTAATATCCCTCGCGCTGTGTGCATGGCCTTTCATTCTGTCAACCATCACAGGAGTATCATAAGCAGAGATTCTTCCTGTGACAACTGTCTGATTACAAATGGATTGCTCCCATGAAGGCTCATTACCTTTTAAGGACAACATTTCAACAGCTGTCACATTAATATGATATCCAAACTGAGGAAAACAAAAAAACCTTAAAAACTTGACTGGGATGTCATGTCTCTAACTCCTTTACTGCACAGTTGGTATCATATGAATTTTGGGCAGACCAGTGAGAGCAGCGTTGCGATTCATAGTAGTAAGATAGGAAACTCACTCTATGCAATACAGGGAAAATATCTTGAAACACAAATTTGGTGAAAGTTGATCTTATAAATGTCATACAACTTCAAATAGTGACAATGAATATGACACCTATTATATACATATATGTATATTTGTTGTCAAATATTATCAGACACCATCTGAAGCTGAGAGGCCATTGGATTCTGTTCCTGCTTCTTTTTAAGTGTGATTTGTTTGAGTCATTTTGCCATGGTAAGATCTAAATAATCCCTTTCTTTCTTTCTTTCTTTCTTTCTTTCTTTTTACAGGTCTAACAACAGAAATTTCAACAGTCAAAACATTTTCCACCACACATGTACCTGCATCGCTGACAAGCACTGCAGCAAGAACTTCTTTTACAATTATGAATACAAATTTAACAGAGACCCAGAAAACTTACAGAACCAGTGAACAAATCACTACGCTGAGGGTGCCTGTCACTACCAACAACAGAGTGGTCACTCACACCAGTAATACAGTCAAAACCAGGACCAAGAGGACAGCCACCACTGGTTTAAAATCAAGCGTAGTGACTCCTGTCACCACAAAGACAACTATTCATGACAGGAAAATTCTCACAACCAGGTCAACATCTTCCACACCTGGTCCAGAAAACACCAGTAGCCACTTGCATATAACAGACAGCACTGTTACTGAACTCTCTACAGAAATGATTATGGATGCCCATACTACCTCTGAAGCTTCAGCAGCCTCCCAAACCCCTCATGAAGGTCAGAGTGTCCCCTATGAGACATTGAGTTCAACAGGGGAGCTGTCAGAGTCTGCAGTGCTTTCCCATACCTCACAGAGCAGTCAAGGAGCATCGGGTGTAGCTCTCGAAACCACAGTTGTGGTTGCCACCGTAGCCACTTCAGATGGTGGAATGACAGATGATTCCTTCACTGAACCAGCAGAGTCAGTTGAAACTTTTGCAACCACTTCTGTTGTAGATCCCACAAAGGCTGAAATTTCAAAAAACACTGTGGCACAAAATCTCTCAAACCCTCCTGTTAATTGGACAAACACCTATGCAGTTGCTGCAACCACAGTTACAGCTCCAGCAGTAACCACAGAAACTCAAAATTCTTCCATACTATTGCCTATTAAAAAGAGTATTGGACTTATCAGAACAAAAACATCCCCAACCATAAATCTTGTTGAACTTTCCACAACTAGAGAAACCACTACAGCAAGAATCATCTATTCTGCCACAACAACAGCTGCTACCACAACCTCTCCAACTCAAACAACAACTGTTACACCAGTCACAACCACCCCAGTTCTGACCACTCATTTTACCCCAACCACCACTGTGTTAATGCCAACCACTACTGCCACAGTGACAACCACTGCTCCTGCAACTACAACCACTGTGGCTTCAACCACAACTACAACTCTCCCAACTACCACAACAACTGTAACAACAGAATCAACAACGATTCCTACAACAGTCTTCACTACTTTACAGGTGAGTTTCACTAGTGGGTCTCCCTGCGTTGTGCCAACTACTGCTAGTATCTCTTACAGTAATTTTTACAGTGAGTAAACAAGTAAGTCTGTTTTAATGGTTTATCAGGCACTTTAAATGGGCATTGCTGAGTACACATTCTCTTTATGTAATCCTTTGACTCTGTAGGGTGAATCATTATTGTCTTGTCTGTAACAACATTTCACTGTGGAGCATGAAATTGTAATGTTGGCTTGTTCTTCAACTTAGGTGGCAAACAAGGCTATTCATTACATGCACTGGAGGTTAACAGAAATTCAAACAAAAATTTAGTGAAATCTTGTTGAAATGTGTGTGGTTTATAGTTGTTGCTTTTAGTTGTCTCTAAATATTACCACAGCCATCTCTCTATGCAGAGTATGCCATCCATGATTTTGAGGCAAATACTGCAAGAATACATAAGAGAAAAAAAGATGTTTAGAATTTTTTTGTACTATTTATCCTGATGTAGCAAAGTTACACACAAATGTTATGCCTTTGCAAAACATAAAGTGAGAGAATGGCTGTTTAATTTTGACACATACAAAGCATTACTAGCTTGATTGACAATGTTATATATGTTGTGAATATATTTGATATATACTGTTAATGACGGAGATAGACTTACATAGTGTTAAAAGAGACTACCCAACTTAATGTCTTTGAACCTCTTGTTCAGCTGAACAAGAGTGCTGACGAATTTTGAATGGCTTTGTCTGGGTACCTTTTTGTGTTTGTAAATGAGAAAATAGACTGTTGTATCCCATATATTGGCCTAGTATCAGCTGCTAAAACAAATCCACGATTAAATCTAAGATATTGTGCAACAGAGAAAGTCTACTGCAGGAAGGAAAGAAGGGTGGGGTGTCTGAGGAGTTTGAAGGACTGCGTGTGCTAGTGTCACTGATTTAAGTGAAAGTTTTAATTTATGATGCAAATGTACGAGGACAGGTCTTGTTGGTAGGTCAATGACCTCCACTATAAATATTTAGAAAAGTGACGTTGTCCAGTATCGAATTTTCGATGCTGTCATCCTGTCAGAGTTACTTGGACGCACTCGTGTCATTTATTAATCGCATAGCCAGCGCTTGACAATTCAGGAGAATAGAGTTGATTGAGGAAGTGTGCGAGAGGAGGCAGGAGACAGAGACCCGTTTACAGCAGCGGAATGGAAGCGTGGGAATCCAAAGAGTGGAAGGTTACACGTTCTCCCCGCATCATCCCTAATATGCCACCGATGTACCCGATTTTCGTGATTGACTTGTGGAATTTAAGAAATATCATCTCGTCTCTTTAAATACAAGGGTTAAAAATGCGACTGATTTACCTTTGACGAAAAAACATGGTGATAACCCGTTGGATGAATTGTACTTTAACGATACACTATATGAAACAAAACCAAATTTGGATGAGCCCGAGATGTTGGAATGGACATTTGCTTATTTTATTCTCTTTGTCACATGGACACATGCGCAGGTAAGTCTGTCCCATTCATTCGGATGTATCTGTTTAGACTCGGTAATGATTTTATTCTTTTCTCTTTTCCCTCTTAAGCCCGAAACCACCGAGGCTGTGAGGTGTTTGGTGAATTTAACACAAGTGCGCGCAGAAACGGATTATGCCCAAGTGAACTTTTTGACACCTGGCGAATTGTGCAACTTCTTTGTGGTTAATCGAGCGAGGGATTCTCATATGACGAACTGTACTCAAAAGGGAAAATACACCAACAGTTTTACCTGCACAATAACGGATCTGACACCGGGAACCTTATATCATCTGGCGATAATTTCGAATACTGATGGGGAACGAATCAACATATCACTGCAAACAGGTAGGACACGTTCGTAGTTCAGACAGCAGGCTACTGTTTCTTAATAGTTGACACTAAAAAAAGGCTGAAAAGCTTGAGCTGACGGTTTTCCTTCTTATCACATCACATCACATCACATCACTACCTCAAACATGTCAGGACTGTAATGTACCATGATAGGGTTGCAATAATGATCCGTATATTCTTATGGAGTATGATGTGATTTTAAGAATGACTTACACAAATTTTTGAATTACTTTGTTGTCAAAGTTTATAAGTTTTAAATACTCTGTTGTCGAATTAATGTATTTTAACCTGGTTTCCCTGAGATTTGAGTCCAAGACGTTGCCCAATATTTCCGTCAAGAATATTTGTAGTATCCAGTCTATAATATTACTTAACATTGGCCTAATTTTTAAGTGGTGGTCTTACTCCATAAAATACTGATGCTGTCATCTGACAGGCGTCTCAAGACTGTCCTGTAGGAATATATTTTTATTGCATGACATCATGGGTTATGAATCAAAGAGAGGAATCATCTACGATGAATCGTCTAATCATTTAACTTTAAATTTAGGAAAATTTTGGTCATAAGGATAAATGAAATTACCACATCTGAGTGGATCATAGACAATTTTAATTTTGACCTTTGTTTGGTGGGGGTGGGGGGTTTCCCCTGAAATATTCTCTCTCATATATTCACTTTTTCAGTAAAATCAGCAAAGCTGATGAAAATCTGTTACGACAGGTTGAATGTTAATGTTTGTTTGTCTTCATTTTAAGTATTCTCTTCTTGATCTGTGGTAAAGGTAGAAAGTGTGCATACAGTCATGGACACTGATGTGCTAGAGCAGAAGTCACCAACAATAAGGGGCATCTAATCTTAAGTGTTTGTTTCCAGAAAGATCTCCCTTTCCCTGGCCATTTCCGCCTCTCATTGTTACTTTGTTCTAACGGATACAGAAGGCTGCGATGTTTTGTTTGGTGAGGCAGATAGAATAGATAAAGAGTTCAAGCATGAACCTTGCATTCGAGGCACGCAAACCTTTCTGATCGTGTGTGTCCTGGAACTTTCCGCAGCGAGGGTTTGAAATTGATATGTTTCCCGCAGTTACTCCTACAATGCCAGTTGAATGATAAATCGATGTAACTGAGCATTGCTAATGAGAGTAATTTGCATTATATTGTAAAATTATAAATAATCATTTGTTTTAGGTCATGATGTGTGTAATTTTCTTACATATTGTCATAGGATCAACAGATCAAAATGTCTTGTTGTAATAAATATAACTGTTGCATAACAGCAACATAGAGATGTGTCTTAAACTCTTACCATGTCTATCTGAGTTCTGAACTGAGCAATTAAGTCTTATGGTGACAGAGTCAAGCCAGAAACCTTGAAGTGGCTTTCCTCTAAGGTTAAAGATGTTCTTGAGGTCCTGACATGTGATTGGACAGTTTGCTCTGAATAAGTCTCAGGGGAGGAAGCCATTAGGGAGGGGTCAGGGTTCAATAGTGAGCCGTAGGGTTTGCCACTCACCCCAGTATGTAGTTTTCCAGAGTTTGGTCTTTCTGTCCCATTTCCTTAAGTATCCTGCTCCCTAGAGATGCATGCAGACTCCCACAGAAGAGCTCCATTCTCCAAAGAACCAAAAACAATCTAATCTTGCCTCCTGATCTTGGCCATCACTGCTCTTCGACACAGCACAAAGAAAGGAAATCCAGACCTCCAGGGCTCCTTTTTTGACTCTGAATAGTATGACATCTTTAACATGCATCTGTATTTTCCACTAAGAATTTGTCTTTATGGGACTGCATGAGTTTGTGCTGCCAGGTTTACCAAGCGCAAATGCTATGACATGCTAACCGTATCACCTCACAGGGTCCCAAACGTATCTGTTTTGTCTGTTCGTAGAAGTGGAGAAGCCTGCAGGACTTGTGGTTAAGCCAGATGAGGCTGGTTCTCCTGGGCTGCGGGTGATGTGGGCTCGTTCTCGTGGGCGTGTGGACTGGTATGAGCTCACCCTGAGGGACAATGTGACTGGCAACACCCAGAGTACACGGGTCATGGGCACCGCTGCCCCCTACTCAGGCTTCACTGCCCTTACCCCTGGCACCCTCTATGACCTACGTCTAGTGGCTGTTGCTGGCAACAAAACCTCGAGAGCTGTCCTAGACTCTGTGGCTTTAGGTAAATCTTTACCTCACTGTCATACTCATTACTCACCGTTCTCAGAACCTCTGGATTTCTCTCTCAGGACCTAAAGAAGTTACATAATGGTATTACTTGTAATAACCTTTCTGTTAAATTGAAAAAAAAAAAACAAACATTACATCTCTGATTGTCAGGGTAAAGCAACTGTGACAACAGTTGTTGTCAGTGAGTCACTGATGCACTTTTGTGTTGGAGATTTCTGCGATTCAGCAACTTAACTAACAGGATGCTGGTCCAGACATGTGCACTGTCTGCTGGACTGCCTGGGAGGAAACCGGGGTGGTTGGCTTTTTTTAAGTTCTCACGTAATAGAAAATGAACGGTGTATAATGACACATCTAGTGTTCATGTTCGGCCAAATTATACAGTTATTGTGCAGTAATTATAGTAATACACATGGATGCTTTATTGTTGGAAGAGATTTAATATTCAACAAGGCCTTGAACATCCTTGACTACCTGTACACATTGCACCAATGTGTGTGTCTTTTGTCCTTCAGCTGTAGCCAGATGGTTATTCTGGATGGCTGAAGCTGTTACTCTCAAATTAATTTCCAAGGATTTGGAATTAATTTGTCAAACAATTCTTGAAGGAAAACTTTTGCTCTTATACCCGGTCCCAGTATTCAGTATTTTGAGTGTGTCATGTCTTTCCAGATATTTTGTTCTTACATGTTCCTTAATGTTTGTTTTTGAAGCTCCATCTGCTGTAGTTGGCCTACAGCTCTCTGCCTCCTCCACCACCCTGCAGCTTTCCTGGCAGCCAGGCCCAGGGAGGGTAGAGCGTTTTTGGGTGATGCTGAGTGACCAGAGAGCCCACATTCAAAACATCACCCTAGAAAGTAATGTCACATCCCACACCATCTATAGCATGATCCCAGGAACTTTGTACAAAGCTGTGGTCATAACTGAGGCTGGAGGGAAACAAACACAAGTCTCTAAAGAAGTTTGGACAGGTAACGTTCTTTCAGCTTTTTGTCGATGACTATGTGGTTATAATTATGAATACTAAAATTAGTTTTCAGTGACATTCAGTGACAGTGACATGGTTCACTTTTTGCACATGAAAAAAAAAAAAGATTTCTAAAGTTCGTCAGCATGTTCATTACTGAGCAAGAACTTTTAACTGTTAGTTCAGTTCAGTTCAGAGTTCCTCTCTTCGTATAAGTTGCTGGCATTAGTTTATCTGGACACGTGGAAAAAGAGGCAGGCAAGATATGCACTGTCTCCAGTATACCCTCTGCCAGGCTGGACGGGATTGTATCGAGGGAAAGTTGGCACGCCTTGCCTTCTCTCTCTGTCTCATTGGGTTGAGTTGCAGGTGTCAGGTCCCACTGGGCTCCAGAGGAACACGTCTGGCCAAATACACTCTCTGCTCTGGCCTGCTCTTTGTTTGATTTTCCACCACTCCCCACCACCAACGCCACCATTATCCACCATGTTTATCATTGTTTCCAGATTATTTTCAGCCTCTGTCCACTCCCTGCCCCTCCTCTTGACAAAGTGAGGCATCCTGGGGAGCAGACATGCCCCACCCACCCCCTCCTTTTTTTTCTACCCCCAGTAAGGTCTTCTCTCAACCATCATAGCCAGTGCCCTCTGAGTAACCTCTCTTGCTTCCCGTTTTCTTCAGTCCTTTGTTTCTAATTGCTTTAATGTTTAGATGTAAGATCCAGAGAAGAGTCCACAATGAACATGCAATACCCTCCAGCTTTATTCAGATCTTGTTTGTCTGGCAGACAGTTTACAAATGCAATACTAACTGTGTGGGCAGTTTTTCTCTATTGGCTGATAGATCTGTCAACTGCTAATTTGCAGTCAATACAGTTCAGGTCTTACTAATAGACTAGATAAGTGTTTCCTTACTATTTACGGGTTTAATTACAGGTCTGGTGCTATACAGAGTAAAGACAAGCGGTAAAAGACTGTAGAGAGGTTTTATTGCACTAACAAAGGTAGTTATTGTCTAAATTATATACAAAAATATAAAGCATCACGACAAATCCATTAAACTTTTTTTTCCTCCACCTACTCCTAGAACCTGCCCCTGTGTCAGAGCTGAGTCTGCAGAACAATGGTAGTCAGGATACACTGAGGGCCACCTGGACTGCTGCCATGGGGGGTGTTGATGCCTACCTTGTGTCCGTGTCTTCTCCTAGGCACACCTTCACCCTCTCCTCCAATGCCTCTGATTTTCTCTTCAGTGGACTGACACCTGGTCGGTCCTATCAAGTGTCAGTCAAGACCAAGAGTGGCGGGCTTATCACAGAAAGGAAAGCTACAGGCAGGACAGGCGAGTTGTACTCCTAACAGCTGTGAATTATTACACACTACATGTGTATATATAGGAATGATATGAATATGTGAGTTAGACTCACATGTGCATGTTATGAGTATGTAAATGAAATATATATATATTATGAATATGTAAACGCCACTCACATATACATACTCCATAGAATCTTTTGAATCTTGCATATGAGGTGTCTCATGGCGACAACTAATGAGAGGAAAGATGTACTAAACTGAATTTTGTCCTGTTTCCCCATCTCACATCACTTCCATGATTACTTTGAATTTCTCTCACCAGTGCCAGGAAAGGTGAGCCAGTTGAAGCTGGTGGGGTTAAATGATCAGAGGAGTTTGAGGATGTCGTGGAATCCTCCTAAGGGTGAATGGAATTCCTATCGTGTCCTGTTGTTCAACGGCTCCTCCGCGCTAGTAAACAGCACAGTGAGCCGGATAGTGCGGTATCACACCTTCAGTAACCTGGGCCTTGTCCCTGGAAGGCTGTATACGGCAGCTGTGACCGTGGAGAGCGGTTCACTCCACAACACGGAATACTGCCAGGCACGATTAGGTACTGAGCGCTTTACGTTTGTGGAAATGTCATTACCTGATCTAACTTAAAATTCCTATTCGATTATCCCTATTGTGTATTTTTTCATAAGATACAGTCACTATGGTTACAACTCTGTCATAACAGTGCGGTAAACACAGTAACACTGTGCAGTTGAAAATGACCACCATACTGGAGGCGAGTTATGAAGACTTATTTTCCCTTTCCTCGTCAAAGTTTTTCCCTTCTCTGTGTTTTCCTAATGAAACCCACTTTTGATAAAAGGGAAGCATGCCTTAAAAGTGTAAGTGCATACCAAAATACAATCTAAACTGTTTTATCAAACAGGTCTTTCATTGCTCGTCTTATGTGTGTTTCTTTCTCTTTTTCTGTCTCTGTCAGCTCCACGGCCCGTCCAGCAGCTGCACATCCGTCACAGTGATGAGACGTCCCTGAGTGCCCTGTGGAGCCATCCGTTTGGAGAGTGGGATGGCTACACGGTGGTCCTGAAGGACGGAGACAAAGTCGTGGCCACGAGAACACCAGTCAGGGACATGAGAGAATGTACTTTCAACGTTCTTACGCCAGGTCACCGATACACTATCGTCGTGACAACCAACAGTGGGGAGCTGAACAGCTCCATCTCAGTCACAGGACACACCAGTGAGTCAACACTCCGCCCAGACACACACACACTCACTCACACACACACCCACATCCAGTCACGTAGCATTATTGTATTGGTTACTATGATGGTAAACAAAAGAGGTATCCAACAGCACAGCAGCAAAAAGGCAGCTGTTTCCCTTTACATAGAGCTGGTTTCTATAGAGAGTGTGTGTGTGTGTGTGTGTGTGTGTGTGTGTGTGCGTGCGTGTGTGTGTGTGTATGTGTGTGTGTCACTGTTTGTTTGGGACTGAACAGACTGAGACCCTGTACCTCTCTCAAAGCCTTGCACTTTTTTTTTTTTTTAAAGAACAATACGGATGGACACCTTCAAAGGGAAGACACTCTCTTTGTCCACTGTGTAGGCCATATGGTAGCCACACTTGGACATGTATATCATCAGCTTTACAATGTGTAACGTTTTATCCTCTATTGCTGACTGCCAGCCAGATATCTTAAGTTTTGCCTCTTTTTGAAAGATCAGTAAGTTTTGTTGTAGTGTTTTTTTGGAACTAGCAGAATCTTGACCAGTGCCAAACCCACCATGTTTTCCAAATTTTCCAGCGAAAGATCTTGTAATGTTCTTGTTAGAGGTTAATTCTGTTTACCAGCTGTCTCGTTACATTGCATGTTTTTAAACTGGCCAGAAACGTCTAGAATTTATTGCGGTTACCTGTCTCTGAAAACAGAGGGTAATCGTGGACAACAATGGTCACTCAACTATAAAGTTAAGGACACTTTAGCAGAATTAGTGCTCTCCTGCTGACCTGCCTTTGGCTTCATTCACCTCTTTTGTTGTGAAATAGATTTTTTGTCTGTTTTACCAATGTAAGAAGAAAATTTGTAGTACTGTACTCTACCTCACTAAGCCCTGAGGAGGATAATCTTAGATTTGAGATCTGTGTTAAATTCAAAATCAGCTCCCTTGGGTTGATGTTAGGGCCGCTGCAGTTATCTCTCTAAACCACATGCTTACAGAGTCACTGCTCCATGGCTCTTTAATTGCACTAAAGATTGTCACAAACAGATCATCACAATGCAGAAATCACAGAACTGTTCAGAACATCACTGCATGACTGATGTCTCGTAAAACTGCTCTCAGCATTGTTACATTAGCAATGTCAAGTTTTCAGTAAACGCACCTTGACAAGGCTGAAATGTTAACTCGTCCGATTTTTACTCCAGTCACTGCCAGTCCAAAGCAATCAATCCACACTGTAAGATTCAGGCATTACACAGGGATAAATCACTACAGAGCCTTGACAGCACTGCAAATCAGTGTGTAGACATAACAGGTATGTCACAGAGTAAATTTAATGTATAAACATCATTAATAAGCAGTGTTACACTACTATGAGAGCTGTATTTGAGTTTGTTAGCCAGAGGGTGTTAATGTCTTTGATGAATGCAGGCTACGATGACTTCCTTGAAGATGTTTGTTTGACGTTTGCAGTCTGCACTCATTAAATGAATCACTGATGTGTATGTGATGTGCATAAATGCATAAATAAGGTACGTAACTAATGTTACATGTTTGTGTGCATGTTAAGTGCCAGCACAGGTTACCAAGCTACAGGTGAATAACCAAGGCCGCACAGACAGCCTGTTGACCAGCTGGGAGGGAGCGCCAGGGGACGTCGACTCCTACAGGGTGCTCCTCATCCACGATAGCATCGTCATCAAGAACGAGAGTGTGTCGACAGACACGTCTTCCTATTACTTCCAGGCCCTGAAGCCTGGCGCCCTTTACAGGGTTGTGGTCACCACTGTTAGTAGTGGCCAGTCGTCCAGACAAACTGTGGCTGAAGGGCGCACAGGTAAATAAAGATGGCAGAAACGGATCATTCTGGAAAAAAAAAATGCTAATCACTAATCTTTAAACATCTCTAGTAATGTCAATCTTACTGGAAATAATGATTCAACATAAAAACAGAGAAACTTTCAGACGCAATGAAAGTTTAGGGCTTTGAGAAGGTAATATTCCAAAATAGTCTTATCTAGTGCAACTGGAATGTTCGTGGAATTTTCAGGAAGCCCTGAGTATGCAGCAGGAATGCCAAGGTCTTTTTGTATGAAGACTTCCTGTTTGGGCCGTTGTTTTTTAAGGAAGGATGTTATACTATTTTGAGTTGACAATTATGTCTGTGCTCAACTCTCAAGTTTTACAAAGAGTGACATGTAGCTTTGAGGAAAATATTTTATATTATAAGAAAGTAGAATATCCAAAAAAAAATCAACAAAGATCTTATGATGTACCTGAAATATTTCTCTCCGAATTTTCACACTGGAACTCAGAAAAAAGAGATGAAGTAGGACATGCTGGTGAAGAAAAGTTTAAAATCACTCCTGACCTGACAACCTGCAGTTCAAACTTCTCTGATAAGTAGTCATTCAGTGAGATGCAGAGAGAAGTGTTTCAATAGGATGTACAAAAGAAAAACAATGAAAAATGTGTAATTCTGTTAAATGTATGATATTTACATTATTAAAATGGTTTTTAGTGTAATGGGTTACTGTTTCTCTGTTATATAACTGGGCAATAACCCCCCCCCCCCCCTCCCACACCTCTCTTTTTTCTCCTAGTGCCTGCTGCTGTTAGGGAGGTGACAGTCAGTAACAATGGCCGTATGGATTTCCTCAGTGTTTCTTGGCGACCAGCTGAAGGCGATGTTGACAGTTACTCAGTGGCCTTGCGTGACCATGAGAAAACTGTCCACACTCTGACCGTGTCCAAGTCCAGCCCCGAGTGTGTCTTTAAGTCTTTGGTGTCTGGGCGCCTTTACAACATCTCCATTACGTCCCGCAGCGGAGACTACGAGAACCACACTGTGGTTCAGGAGCGTACACGTAGGCCTCATTCATCTGTTGTCTGCCCTTTCCCATATTTTGGTACACTGTTTGAAGGAAGTATTTAATAAAACTGTTAAATGATAAGCAGATAAATCACTGTACTATGACCAAAGATGATGTCATCCTGTTTTGATAACAATACGTAACCCGACTCTGTGTGGAATTTTATGAATACTCAGGTGTTCTTGACACAACACACAGAGATGAACTTAGAAGAAAAAACCAACTATTAGATAGTCAGGAAATAGTCAGGTCCTAAACTCTTAACACCAAATGTTTTCTGATATCTGAGCTTCCTTCGCAACTGAGACTCCTTTCTCTAGACTAGAATGGTTTAGATTATAAAACGGCATACACGGTCTGTTGTCACAAGAAATTGGTCAAGTGTGCAGATGGTAAACGTCCAATTCTCCTTTACTCTGTATCTGTAGAACCCTCCACTGTGCAGAACCCGACAGCGATCCACTCTGCACGAGACGACTACCTGAAAGTGTACTGGCAACATGCAGCAGGAGATTTTGACTATTATCAGGTGGCCATCAAACACAACAACATCTTCCACCAGAACCAGACTGTGCCTAAGCATCAGAACGAGTGTGTGTTTAACGGACTGGTGCCAGGTCGTCTCTACACTGTCATCGTCAGCACCTGGAGCGGAAAGTACGAGTCCAGCGTGAGCACTCATGGGAGAACATGTGCGTGATAAAAAGTTTATCAGTTTTCTTTCTATTCCCCTTAAGTTTGTCAGCCATTCGATTCTTAACGTCCGTCATCTGAACTGAAGGAGGACCGAGCCAAATAACATAAACCATATCATTACGAAGTCACCCGATGGTTATACCTTTGAATAACCATCACACAACGTGGTCAGGACTCTGCTTGGAGAAATGGCATACATTTTAACTCATGAAATGAATAAATAGCTTCTCTTTCTGAAACTCTGACTGTATCTGGCTGACACCATGGATAACATCCATGTCCCTGTTTTGTTTTCTGTTCCTTAGTCCCAGCAGGAGTGAGGTCACTCTCTCTGGCAAGCAGGGGCACAGAGGAGCTGCGGGTGACCTGGTCTCCTGTTCTAGGAGACGTGGATCACTATGAGGTGCAGCTCCTTTTTAATGATATGAAAGTGTTCCCTCCCATCTCCTTGAGCAGCACTACAGGAGAGTACGTCCTCTCCTCTCTCACGCCTGGACGTCTTTACAAGATTGTTGTTTCCACCTTCAGTGGGCCCAACCTCAGGACAGAGTTCATTGAAGGAAGGACAGGTAACCTTCACACAGGGGCTAGAAAGAAAATGTAACAATGAATCACTGTGTTTAAAGATTCTTTTTAAATCAGTGTTGTTCTATTCTTATATCTCCCTTTGACTAACAAAATGAACCACTGTATTCTTTACTCTCTTGTGGAAGTTCATTGGAGGTTTAAGACTTATTCTGATAATGTAACACTGAACATGTATATAGTATGTCAGTATTAGATCAACATTATGACCAAGTCCACCTTTATTACCATCTTATTAGAAGTTTACATTTTTTATTGCAATAATCTTATTACAAGGTAATTTACTGTCAAATGTAGTAAGTTTGTACTTTATTCTTTAGTGCCCAGCAAAGTAAAGAATATCCATGTCAGCAATGAGGGACAGAGCACAAGCCTGAAGATCAACTGGACTCCCGGACAGGGGGATGTGGACGGTTACTCAGTGTCCTTGTCTCGAATGGGTCGAGTTCTTGACACCAGACAGGTCCCTAAGCACGTCAGTGAGTTGAGTTTCCAGGACCTGCAGCCCGGTCAGGAGTACAACATTACCGTCCAGTCAATCAGTGGCTCTCTGGACAACAACAGCACGGCCACAGGCAGGACAGGTGAGGAACAATGGATATGGATGGAAAATTCAAGTTATTTTTTACTTTTGGCTCACCAAAAACCCTTTAATGATTCTGTGGTGGGAGGATAATTATATAACATCTCAGCAACTTGTAAGCACTTCTGTGGTGGGATAAGCACTGCCTATAGGACCTGTTGTTTCCTCTTCAAATTCAAACTTTAAATAGGGGCTCGTTCTAAGCCTTTAAAACAAAGAACATTGTAAATGTGTTAAAAAAAATCACTAAAACAGTATGGAAAAGTTACACATACAGAGAAATCCGTTTGCAATGTTTCTCTCCATTTTATTCAAACCTGACCCAAACCTTATCTAACTATGGATTTGTTGTCTCATAAAATACCCACTTTTCTTTACCTCTCCCCCTGTCTCTGTCAGTTCCCTCCTCGGTGACTGCTCTACATGCTGATAACAAACACAGCACCTGCAGTTTGGAGGTGAGCTGGCAGAGTGGTCGTGGTATATATGACGGCTACAGCCTCCTGCTGCAGGACGACAGAGGTGCACTGGTCACCAACACCACCCAGCCCGCTGACTCCACCCAACACCGCTTTAACCAGCTCATCCCAGGGAAGAAGTACCGTGTTCTGGTCCAGACTGTCAGTGGAGGGGTCCTCAGTGAACCAGCTGCCACTGAGGGGAGAACATGTATGTAACATCCACCCGTTTAAAAAAGCAGTGCTGATACTGTGGCTTTGGATGGGTGGGCCATTGGTGGAATTTTTGGAATCTGTTGGTAGAGTTTAAAGCCATAGCTTGTATTCCTGTTGGATATTGATCCTAAGCAGTATGCTCCTCGTAGTTTGATCCCTTAATTCGATCTGATGTAATTCATTGCCAGGTGCTAAACTACCCTCCACCTTGAGATCCAGATCCCTGTTGTTGTTTTCTTTCTAATTGCAGATGATTGTGGAACTGACTATTTCTACTCTTTAGGGAAGTTCTGGCAGATGTTTTTGTGTATGGTTGGAGAAAACGTTTGTATGGCCCACTGTTGCAGGAATGACACGAACAGAACTGTGAGAGTGTCTTTTTCTTTGGCCGCAGGTCCAGCCACTGTGAATGATTTATCTGTCAAGAGCAATAGCACCACCAGTCTGTCTTTCCGCTGGGCGCCACCAGAGGGCGAATTTGATAGTTATGAGATCTTCCTTTACAAAGCTGATGAAACTCTGCACGACCGCAAAAACGGGGAGGCAAGCATGCGGGAATCCTCCTTCCAAAACTTGCGGCCCGGTGCCGCCTACAAGATGGTAGTTCTGACCCGCAGTGGTGAACAAACCAATGACTCATCTATTTGGGCCAGGACTGGTGAGTTCTTACATTATTGCTCTATTAAGGACATACGTAGTTTCTTTCCAATGTCCTTGCATCAGGTACTGTTCTTGATACCTTATGTGATACGTATACAGCCCCTGACATAAGGCTTGATGTGTCTGCAGGGTTTTCAGATCACCTCTGAAACAGTTTATAAGTCTCTAAAAGCTGATTGACAGCACACGGTTATAATTAGTGACAAAAGTCTCAGAAGTCAGCCATTTACACGGCCAGTCATTTGGCCCTCTTCAGGAAGGAACCTGTTTGGTTTTAAGCATTTTGGATGTTCAGTTTTATGCTGTAGCCTACACTGGTCCGTCAGAAAACTAATTTAGTATATGGCAGGACTTCGTTTAAAGCCAATTGTTGTGCCTTAGTGTTCATTTATAAACAAGTGTAGTCATTATTAGCAGCATTAGCCAGAAGTGTTATGATATGCTTTATTATTATGGGCTGACAGAGCAGTTAAAGAGTTATAATGTAGTCAGTAAAGCTTATAACTACTTATAAAACAGGTGCTGCATTTACAATACATTATTCACGTAGGCAATAATATTTAAAATGACACCACATGATGCATTTTTATGAACATCACTTCTAATGGAAATACAAATCTTGTTTGTTTCTGTGTTTGTGTTCAGTCCCAGCTGCAGTGACTTCCTTGCAGGCTAAGAGCAGGAACAGGACTAACAGTCTGTGGGTCAGCTGGGAGTGGGCGGTAGGTGAGGTTAGCAGCTATTCCCTGGCACTTTACAATCCAGATGACTCCCCACAGGCAGAGCAGACGCTGGGGCCAGAGAGCAGAGAACATACCTTCCAGGATTTGGTGCCAGGGCGCATTTACAATGTCAAAATCCTCACCCGCAGTGGAGATCTGACCAACCTGGCAACCACAAAAGGCCGGACCGGTGAGAGATTTCTTTGCAAAAGTAGAAGAATGATTTACGTTATCAATGCATCTAATAGAAATAGAGTGTTATAGCAGCCTCTATTCATGAGATCTGTAGGAAAATACTTGAAGTCATTAAAACACTACACAATATAACTTATGCTGTTATGGCTTTTGTTCTCAGTCTCCTAAGACTGCATGTATGGATGAATTGACCCTTCCACACAGACTTAATGTATTGCACAGCACTTCTGGAATAAATTTACAGTTGTTTTACTACAAAAGCAAGTGCTAATTGTGTATAAGTAAGTATAAGTACACCAAATCAGTTCCTGCCCATTTTTGTACAATATGTGTTGACTTCCGCACAGACCCCCTGGCACCAGCATCGCTCTCCTTTGGTGGCGTCACCAACACATCTCTGGAGATCACCTGGAGTGGGCCCGCTGGCACTGACTATGATGACTTTGACCTGCAGTGGGTCCCAAATGACCAATTGTCAGTGTTTAACCCCTATCACACTCGTACGTCTGGCAGCCGCCTCCTCAATGGCATGTACCCAGGTCGACTCTACAACTTCAGTCTGCGTACTGTCAGTGGAACTGGAGGAGAACACACGACCTACAGTCTACCCATCTACAAAAGCATCAGGACAAGTCAGTGCACTTCCACAGTGGTCTAGACTTTGAATGTGCTCTAAAACAGTCGTGTATTTCCTTCTCACAGCTAGTTTTGATTTCACCTACTTCCCAGTTCACACTTTTTTGTGATCCAATCAAAATAACTCATTAGTTAACTCTGGGTTAAGTTGCATCATCGGATTAAATACTTTTAGGACAATCAGCCCTGAGACGTGGCTGACGACCCCTAAGTAGGTCTTTTAAACAGCGTTTTAAAATAGTTTCATGTGACGTCTTTCTTCTCCAGAGCCTCAGCGTATCCAGAGTCTACACTGTCGGCCACAGAGCTCCACAGCCATCTCCTGCTCGTGGAGCACCCCGGAGGCTGACTTTGACTCCTACACCATCGAGTGCTACAGGCAAGACTCTCGCACACTGGTGTACTCACGACGCACGGGTCGGGAGAGCACCGTGTATCACATCACCCAGCTGGAGCCTCACAAGCGATACACTGTGTCAGTCAAGGTTATCTCCGACAGCATGACCAGTGAGGCTGTGAAGGAGAGCGTCATCACCATGATCGATCGTGAGTGTTTTTTTAAAGCTGTTTTAACTGAACAGATACGAAAAGAAGAGTAACTTTGAGAAAGTTAGTACATGAGTTGGAGCCACTGCCAATAAATGCTAATCCAAAGCAAGATTTAACTACCATCCGCTTAGTATCACCAAATAAAACCCTGTTCCAGTTTTTGGTAGCATGGTGTATCTGCAGGTTTTTAGGCTAAACTTTCATTTATCTACTCATCAAGGCTTTCTAAACTCAGTGAAAGGACTCTCAAGTCACTCAGTGAAAGTCATAAGATAACCCAAGCGTGCACTGTCCCTCAAGAGATGCATCAGGATACGACACCTCAGAACTAAACAAAGATAAGAATTATGTGAATCATGTGATCACATAGTGCTGTGTTTCTCCTGCAGGACCCCCTATTCCTTCCCTTACTACTCGAGTCAATGACAAAGCAGCTAAAATCACCAAATCCACAATTTCCTTCAAATTTAACTGCAGCTGGTTCAGCGACATCAACGGAGCAGTGAAATTCTTCACCGTCGTAGTGACTGAGTCTGACGGTATGCCAAACGATGTCATCCTCTAGCATGTTCTGTATGAAGTACTGTAAATATTTGCTGAGAGGAATATGGTGTCCAGTCACTCAGGAAAGAATGCATAAAATGTAATTAAATTAAATTAATCATTTTGAGCAGTATTCTGTGTTTTTGGTTGGATTAAGCATCTTTTCGCCAATATATGACTCTGTGCAGACAAGGAAAACCTGCAGCCCCTACAGAATCACCCACTGCCCTCTTACATGGACTACAAGTCCAACAGTTCTGTGAAAGTCTACCAGACCAGCTACCTCCCCAGTAACTGTCTGGAGGGTCCTGATAACAGCATGCAGAGCTTTGATATCAACCTGGGCTCCGGGATGGACAGCTTGGGAGGAAAATGTCCCGATCAGAAAACAGTCAAGGACCTGACCCAGGATCAGACCGTCTTCTGTGATGGACCACTGAAACCTAAGACTGCATACAGGTAAAATGACAGGACTCAGCATGGACTCTCCTTTGGTTTAACGCTGATGTCATAATGCTCTAGGTTTGTTCTGTTGGTCTGTTATTCGTTATATTATGTGTTGTTTATGTATGTGTTGCATACAAGTCACAAACAAGACCGATTATAAGACAGAGCAGTCAGTGTTGAAGATGATATAAAGTATTTTTGTAACTCATACTGCTAAAAGCCTCTCTAAATCTTGGAGGATGAGAACCAGTTCATTATTATCATCAGAGCAGTGCAGAGTTTAAGACCTGAATGACTTTCTGCATAAGAGGCTTTGACATGGTAGTTTTTGGAAAAAGACATTTTCAGCTGTTAGAGATCATTTGTCAGTGGATGGCACATTATCAGACAGTTATGAAAAAACATGTCAGAACAGACCCAGAAGACTGTAAGACAGTGACTTGAAAAGGATCACAAGAAAACACAGGTTTCATTTGTCTCATAAAGCAGCTACCATGGCAAAACTGTCTGTAATCCCCACACAAGGTAAACAATGGCAGGGTAGATCATGGTTTATCCATATCAGAGAGCTAATCTGTTTTTCTGAAAGCATTTCATTTTGATTTCAGCTGTAGTGAAAAAACTAACTACTGGAATTAACACCTGGACTATAAGTCATAAAATGATTAGAGGGTCAAATATTGTTAAAAAACAAAAACAAAAATAAAACAGGTTTGTATTTTTCTATCAGCCAACATTGTGTTGTGTAAATGAAGCTTTTTTTTTCTTTTTTTTTTAGCACTATTGCAGCTAGTACGCCATTCTCTAAAAATGAACATATTTGTTTTTTTGGTTTTGTTTTTGATTGTTTTTTGTTTATTTGTCCAGGTCATGTGGTTATTTCTGGATTTCCTCATGGATGCTGTGTCGGGAGGACCCCGACTAGGGGCAGCAATAACTGTATCTGTTTTGATGCTGATAATGTTTGTGTCTCTCAGGCTTAGTGTACGTGCTTTCACTCAGCTCTACGATGAGGAACAGGGGGAGGTTTCTGCCCCGCTGTATACGGACACATTCCTGTCCCTCCCTCTGGTGACTGAAGCAGGTGTGATATGATGTGTGCCTTTAGAAAACACACATCGCGTTTTTAAAATGATACCCCCAGCTTATTTACTGTTTACTGGGCCACTGTGCAAGAGGTTTTTTTTTAATACAGGAGTGATAACAGTATGAAACAGAATTATCGGGTTGTAGAAAGTCTCATCTGTGTGTCGTTGTGTGTCTGTGTCTTTACAGAGCCTCTCAGTGGGGTCATTGAGGGGGTCAGCGCTGGCCTGTTCCTGATCGTCACCATGGTGGGCGTGGCCGTGTTGCTCATTTGCAGACAGAAAGCCCGCAAAGTGTGAGTCCCTGTGCCACAGCCTATTTAGGAGCACCTTCCTTAAAAATGCTTAACACTGTGTATGGGGAGAGTACATTACACAGCAACACCACCCTCTGTATGCACATCCCCCCTGTAATCTAGATCTATACCCCTTTTCTTCATTGTGTGTTCTGTTAAAGGTGTGTGCCGTGTTTGACAGCTCATCAGTAAGTCTCTCTCTCTCTCTTTCTCTGTTATCATTATAGTGTTCAGGAGCCAGTGGTCAGGATGAACGTGAGGAGGGAGAGACCTACGTCAGCCACTCACATGGGTGTCAGAGGGTAAGAGCACTTTCTCTCTCCATAAGGGGTTCTCTCATTATTCTTTCATGTGGTTTCACTTAAACAACCCTGCAGCACTTCCCACACTCTCTCCTCCTGTAAATAGCTTATTCATCGTTCACAAATGATGAAAGCGTCTAAAAGCATCTGCCAAATACCAAATTGTAAATTGTAAATTGTAAATTGTAAATTGTAAGGCAGTATTTGTGGATCAGTGTGGTGCAGTCTCAGTACGCGGAAGACTTTTGCACATTTGACAATCACTGTAAATGATATCATTTGCTTGGCTGTTTTGTAGCTTCACACATATTGTAAATTTTATTGCATGATCTTGTATTTGAGAAAACAAGTATTTTGATTAATTTTGATCATTCCCTGTGTTTCAGCAATCGTCGCATTTCAAGGTAAACATCTGTCCTTCGCCCCCTCCACTTAATTTTTATTTTATTCTTAACATCACATTTCTGTATTGTATTGTTTTTATTTATTCATTTATATTTCATCTTAAAGCCCCATCAAAATTGTGCAGTTTGAAGCTCACCTCACCAAACTACAAGCAGACTCTAACTACCTTCTCTCTGAAGAGTTTGAGGTATGGATGTTCTCTTCAAGAGCCTGTGTCTTGTGAGATGTTTTGTGTTTCGTCCAAGGTCTTGACAACAATGGCTTTACTTCTTTCAGGACTTGAAGGACGTGGGTCGGAACCAGCCACTGGACACAGCCCTACTGCCTGAGAACAGAGGGAAGAACCGTTACAACAACATACTACCGTGTAAGTCTGCCCACCAAACGCAGTACAGTCTAACAGTAATGTGGGATGATTTTGTAGGTTACTTTTGTTGAAGAGAGTTATACAGTGGATGTGTTTTGCATTAAGGAATGAACTGTTTATGTTTATTAGTTTTTTACCAGTCAGTCACAGGCCTTTTGTATCCTCCTGTTTCTCTGTCTCAGATGACTCAACAAGAGTGAAGTTGTCTTACGTGGACGATGACCCTTGTTCTGACTATATCAATGCCAGCTACATTCCTGTAAGAATAAATCTCCAGAATAATTTGAGTTCATTTTTTTGCATCGTTCAAAGAGAATCCCCTTTGATCAGTTAAATAAAAAAAAATCTGGCCTGCCTTTATTTTGATCACCATGTTTTTCATTTCCAAATTATATGTCAGGGTAACAACTTCAGGCGTGAGTACATTGCCACTCAGGGTCCCTTACCCGGCACCAAAGATGACTTCTGGAAAATGGTTTGGGAGCAGAACGTCCACAATATTGTCATGGTGACACAGTGTGTGGAGAAAGGGAGGGTGAGTGGAGAACCACAGAGAGACGGTTTGTTCTCTGTGAAACAGTGCTGATCAGTGCGTATTATGACTGACATGAAGACTGACTGTGTGGGTATGTTTCTGTCTGACACAGGTGAAATGTGACCACTACTGGCCGTTTGACCAGGATCCTCTGTATTACGGAGACCTCATTGTGCAGATGCAGTCAGAGTCTGTACTCCCAGAATGGACGATCCGAGAATTCAAGATCTGTAGCGTGAGTCCTGATATCTTTCATTGACTGACATACATGGCGTGATCGACGCATTCACATACGGCTGAACCAGGATCTAAAACCATAAAAGACCAAAAACCGCACTGACTGCTTCTCCAGCTGTATTACAGGTACTTGTGTTAATGGGCTTTTCATCCTTGTCTCGACAGGAGGACCAGCTGGGCTATTCCAGAGTGGTGCGTCAGTTCCACTACACGGTCTGGCCAGACCACGGTGTGCCGGAGACCACGCAGTCTCTCATCCAGTTTGTAAGGACCGTCAGGGATTACATCAACAGAACCCCAGGCTCAGGGGCCACTGTAGTGCACTGCAGGTGTGTAAGACCCAGTAATGTCTCTGTTAGCAGAGGACAGTATGGTT